>NC_041390.1:578342512-578363321 GCF_002162155.2 Triticum dicoccoides
CTCAGCGGTCAGATATCTGGCCTCCCTCAACTTTTTGACGTCTTCTTCCGTAACGGAGGAAGGCACCCATTGGCCTTGAAGGCTAAATCCGGACATGACTGAAGGTTCGGAGCTCCCGACCTGAACTTTGGGCGTTTGAGCTTGAGGTGGGGGAAATATTTGATTGAGCACAGGAGGGAAAAATAAAAAGCCTCGTCCCTTTATAAAGAGGTGAACATTAAGTGTCCTCTCAGTGTCCGTTTGGACTTGCCTATAATCTAGGAGTCCTAGAAACGGTTGGGTTACCCACGCCCGTATTGATGAGAATCCCGGAATAAGGGGACACGATCTCTGCTTTGACAAGACGTGCAAAGGACACCGCCTCGCATGACGCACTGAGGTGGGATAATGAAACGACTCGGATAAAAGCTTGGCCGTGGTGTGTCGCCCTACGGAATACATCAGCAGATTAGATTTGTGTAAATATTATTCTCTCTATGGCAATATGTGGAAAACTTATTTTGCAAAGCCGGACACTATCTTTGTGTTTAAAATCTTCTATAAAGTACTTGGAGGGGAACCCGCCTTGCAATGCCGAAGACAATCTGCGCGCCGGACTCGTCGTCATTGAAGCCTGGTTCAGGGGCTACTGAGGGAGTCCTGGATTAGGGGGTGTTCGGATAGCCGAACTATATCTTCAGCCGGACTCCTGGACTATGAAGACACAAGATTGAAGACTCCATCCCGTGTCCGGAAGGGACTTTCCTTGGCGTGGAAGGCAAGCTTGGCGATACGGATGTTCAGATCTCCTACCATTGTAGTCGACTCTATGTAACCCTAACCCTCTCCGGTGTCTATATAAATCGGGGGGTTTTAGTCAACAATCATACCATAGGCTAGCTTCTAGGGTTAAGCCTCTCTGATCTCGTGGTAGATCTACTCTTGTACTACCCATATCATCAATATTAATCAAGCAGGACGTAGGGTTTTACCTCCATCGAGAGGGCCCGAACCTGGGTAAAACTTCGTGTCCCTTGCCTCCTGTTACCATCCGGCCTAGACGCACAGTTCGGGACCCCCTACCCGAGATCCGCCGGTTTTGACACCGACACTCATGGCCATGTATCTTGCCTGCACCGCAGGTGCAAACCGAGTCAAAGTGGCCCAATGATCAGCACGAGCGTGGAAAAGCTCCATACGCAAGGCCCGATTTTCGCGGTCTTTATCCTCGACCATCTCGGCAGTGGTGCAGAGTAGTGACTCCTCATGTGTAGAGTCATAGTACAAGGCCTGGTAGTACCCATGTGCTCCGGGAAGTGAGGCTGGCATGTATCGGAAATCGATGTTCTGTAGCAAGGCAGTCCTGGCTCGAATGATAGTCATCATTGAATAGGCTGCATCCTGGACAGACATCTCAATAGTGACCCCAAGTCTGTAGGAACAGTGAAGGGGCTCAGTGGCTCCAGGATAAGAGGGATATATCCTGACGGTACAGAGGTACTGGCTCTGGTTGAAGTCTCTGAACTGCTCCTCGATGGTATATTCTGGATACCAGTGATAGCCTGACTCAACCATCACTCGAACCAACATGGCCGTGTGGTCGGGCACATCAAGGCACCGGGTCAGACGAACCACTTGGTTCTACGAACGGGTGGCCATCTGAAAGCACAGAATAATGCAAAGGCATTAGAATTTTCTAGGGGAAATCAGACAGCATAACGGCTGTAAATGCTCAGAAAAAGATTTGAGACATCCACAACAGTTTGCAATACCACTCAACAACATAATATCAAGGTTCTGATTCAACTGGCAACATACTAAAAGTAGTAGAAATTGTACTGAGGCTTGTAGCAACAATCCTATAAGCTACTACGGATTAGTAACGCGTGAACCTGATAGAAGAAGAGACCTAGTCCTTAACCCATGTTGAATGAGAAGAGAATGACTCAGATCAGAGGGCATAAGGTAAAGGAGTAAAAGAGCCTTACGTTCCCTCCCACAATCAATTCCCCTACATATAACTAAAGCATTTCTAGACTCAACATCGACCAGTTTGGCTCAACGAACCTAGAGGCAGTCCGGCTCTGATGCCAATGCTGTCAGGTCCCCGATTCCAAGTCACATAGATATAGCCGGTAACACCTCATATCACATTGCGGTCTCACGCACGGTATCCCCACGGGTGTCGCCTTACCATGTCCCAAGACCGTTTGCGCCTTTTGGCTCACGTATATGATAGTGTCGCTAGCATCCATATGATAGAGAACCCGGGCCGACATGGCTAGTCGTGAACCCAAAGCGGCACAGACCTATGGAGACAGGCATACATGAATCACATCGAGCATGTCGGTCATCAACGAGTGAATCCGGGCTGTAGCACTGGGCTAACAGGACTCTGGGGAACCCGGGCTGTAGCAGGCTAGGCAGGACTCCGGAAGTCACCGCGTGACATTTCCCCGAAGGGACAGACATAGGAACAAAGTGAAACACATGCCGTCCAGTCAAGTGTCCTGAGCAGTAGTTCTGGGCTAGCAGGACTCCGGTGAACCGGGCACACAATATGCTCGATATGTGTAAATACAACATGGCATCACAACAAAACTCTACAACTCAAGTACTTTATTTAAAGGCTCCAGAGAGCCATACATAACATGTTCATACAGGTAGGGGTCACATGACCCGACACTCAAGTCATACAAGCATACAAGCACATGCGGAAGCAAATAGTCTGAGTACAGAAACTAGAAAGCGAGAAGGCTTCTCGAAGCCTGTCTATCTACATAGGGCCCTCCATGGCCAGGATCACCACCTGGGTGGCAAGTCACTCATCGATGTCGAGATCTACATAAAACCCATCGTAGGGGGCGGTGTTGTCGTTTGAAAACATTAATTAAGCAAACATGAGTACAAAGGTACTCAGCAAGTCTTACATTAGAACCTACTATACATGCTCATTCTCAAGAAGGTGGTGGAGTTATTGCAGCAAGCCAACTTTGACTCTTGGCTAAGCTATCCTACGGGACACGACTAGTAAAATAGTTTTCGCACACGAGTCCACTAATCACCAACACAATACTCCAATGGGGATCCTCCCTCGTCATCCTACGAGAGGGCCATCCTCGGTACTCACACTTATCTTGAGTATTTTAGTAGTATCCATTAACTTGTCTATGAACTGTATATGCAACCAAGTAGTCCTTTACCGCGGACGCGGCTATTCGAATAGATGATGTTAACCCTGCAGGGGTGTACTTATTCATACACGCTCTCACCACTTACCGTCGTTTACATGACATGTACTCGGCAACCT
The DNA here is from genome assembly GCF_002162155.2 of Triticum dicoccoides. NCBI lineage: Eukaryota > Viridiplantae > Streptophyta > Magnoliopsida > Poales > Poaceae > Triticum > Triticum dicoccoides. The sequence goes on from NC_041390.1 coordinate 578,345,802, forward strand.
TCAAGCGGAAGCCCAACGAGGGTGTCGGCCACAGCCTACCTAAACACTCAAGTCTCTAGTCCAGGTTTATCACCTATCCAGGTTCCATCCATAGGGAGTCCGGCCGAGGTTTCCACATACGGCCCCGAACAATGTGAACAGGGTTCCCGAGACACCAAACGGGTGACTCGGTACACCGTGCCACGGTGTATCTACCGCAACATAGCCCACCCCAAGGGTCAGCGCTACGCACGACCGCCAACACATAACCTACAAACACCAAAAACTAATTACAACTCCTGGACAAAGTACTAGGGTGATTAAGAAGCCGAGAGGGTCCATTGGTTTCTGGCCAAATGTATGGTAGTAACTGAATCTTAAATCACACATACAGATCTCATTTCTTAGGGACGGACTCAATGAAACAACCCACCATGTACTCCTCCATGGCCTCTCATCGATACCTTTACCAAATCATGTTCAACATATCCCTCACATTACCGACATAATCATTTCACTCTAGCCCATCGACCAGATGAACCAGACCTGACACAACTCTAAGCATAGGAGGCATAGCAAGGTAGGAAACACAAACATGGCTCAATCAACTCCTACACATGCTAGTGGGTTTCATCTAGTTACTGTGGCAATGACAGGTCATGCAGAGGATAAGGGTTCAACTACCATAGCACACATCAGTTTGAAACGATGTTGTCTTAATGCAGTAAAAGAGAGCAGAGGTGAGAACATGGGATTGTATCGATATGATCAATGGGGCTACTTGCCTGATGGAGTGGTAGTAGGGTACTGCCCTTCAGTTGGATACTCGGAGATATCCTCGGAGGCAGAACCTACCACGAAGGACACACAGAACATAATCAACACATGACAATATGCAACAATATGATGCATGCTATGACCTGGCAAAATGATGTGTCCTGCATAATGTAATGTGATACAAGTTGAAATGGGTCCATTTGAATCTTTGATTCAAATGAAGGTTAAAGTTCTTATGCATAATAAGTGTATTAGCTTTTTTCACCTAAACAGCAAGGTTAAAGTTGTTTGTCATGCATGAAACCATTACAGATGGATATATTGAATTTTTCTGATCATTTTTCATATATAATTTGTTTGATTTGGAGCTATGGTTGATTTTCTATGATTTTTAGAAGTTTTGGCTATTTTCTGGAATTTCCTATATAAAAATAAATCCAGAAAATGAATAATTGCGTCAGCACTGCGTCACTGTGAAGTCAGCGAGTCAATGGCGCCAGGGCCAGTCAGACCTGACTGGTGGGCCCCGTTTGTCAGTGTATCGGCTAACTAACAAAGTTAAGTTAGTACTAATTAACTGTCAGTGGGGCCTGGGCCCACATGTCAGTGACCTAAACTAACTAAAATTAGTTAGCGCTAATCCTAAACTAATTAACAAGTCGGCCCCACCTATCATAGGCTCAGGGGGGAAGTCAACTTGGGCCCACATGTCAAGTCCACGGTCAAAATGTGGTCAACTCGCCGGCGGCTTGACGCCGGTGACAACAGACGCGGCGGAGGGGCTCGGGTTTTGCCCACAATCGACCAAATCGACTGCGGTTTGGTCCTACGTGCAGCTGGGAGCAAGCCGCGGCATTTGGTGGTGGAAGTGGAGCTCGGGGAGGCCGGGAACGACGCCGGCGACGACCTTGGCGGTCGCCGGAGTTCGGGCGAGGATAAACCCGAAGCTACGGGGCACGGCGAGGCACGGGGAGTGGTGCCTTAGGCTCCTGGGAACGTGGTGAGTGTGGTGACGCGCTCGGAATCAAGCTTACGTGCCTGTGGCCACGGCGGCGACATGGCCGGCGGAGCCGAGCTCTCGGGCTCAACGGAGCCCGCAGTTAGAGGGAGAAAACGGCAAGGAAAGAGAGGGGAACGGAGAAGGAGCTCACGGGGAGTGTAGCGGTGGCCTCAGCGAGCTCAAGGAGGCATCAGAGGCGGCGTACGGTCGCCCGCGATCTCGGCGGACCAAGGTGGAAGAAGATGGCGCTAGCGGAGTTGCAGTGCGTCCGAGGCATCATGGGTCGCCCGTGAGGAAGAGGTAGACGTCGGTGGTGCTCAGGGACATGTCGAAGAGACGAGCGGGGGTCGATGGCCGCGGTGGACGGCGATGGTGGCGACTAGCACCTCTTGGGAGGGGATGGGGAGAGAGCCAGAGGGGGGAGAGGGACACGGGGAGAGTGGGGAAAGTGAGAGGGCGAGGGAGAGTGTGTGGCACTCGTAGACGGCGTCCTGGGTGTCGGCCGAAGCAGGAGGTGGCCGGCGTGTGGCTGCGGGCGCCGGGCACGCGCCTCTCGTCCTCCTGGCGAGAGGAGGGGGATGACTGGCTGTAGCCAGTGGGCTGGGCCGAGCTGGGCTAGGCCAGGGCGACAGGTAAGCTCTAACTCTCTCTCTCTTTTCCGTTTTGCTTTTATTTATTTCCTGCTATGTGTATTGAAATAGAAAAAAAATACTATTTCATTTCCAAAAACTCTGGAAATATTCATAGGCACATTTGGGAATATTCTCAACTGCCTAAAAATGCTTCCAAGAGTATTTGAGCACTTTAAAATATTTATAGCATTTAAAATGCCCAAATTCAAATACTTATGGCTTGTTCAAAAATCCAGAATGGCTCCATAAATTGCAAGACCATTTTTGGCAGAGGTTTTAGTCAAGACCAAAAATGGTGGGCTTTTATGAAGGGCATTTTGGGTTCATTGATATTCCAATTGTTGGAAATTAGCATTTTCAGGGGGGTGTTGGGGTTGGTTAGGCCCCATTTCAAGTTTAAAAGAAATTTAAACATGATGCACATGTTCATCCAATCCTAAAGCATGACTAAAAGCAGGGATGTGACATGCACGAGGGACGTCGAGCTGTTGCGATGGACGACGTCATCGGGGAAGAGGCTCCGGCTAGGCAGCTGTGACGTGGCGGACGGAGGAGGGTGGGGTTTTGCGGTTGGAGCGGAGAGGTTATGGTGGCCTGGGATTTAGAATGGCGAAAAGGGAGTGGTGGGAGGGGGTGAAGCATGACTTAGGAACACACTTGTCCAAAATGTAGGGTGTGTTACAAAAGTACCCCCACCGATTTCAACTAGCGGCCCTTTCGGCTCAGGGTTAGAACGGGGATTTCGCATGTCGGGATTTGCCAGCTGGAGGGAGTTTTCGCACGCGTTGTAATTTCGGGATAGCAAGGCGCGGGTTGTGAAGGCGCCAGTTTTGGGAGCACGATATCCGAATTTTTGGGATATAACAAGACGCGGGTTGAATTTTAGGGACAAGCCTAATGTGTAGTAATATTGTACTTGTACGTACCAAATCAATTCGCACTTCCCTCAACCAAAAAGAAAATGAAAAAAATAAAACTATTCACACCACACAAAGAGAGAGTCTTTGTCACATCCCTAGTTCTGACAATGCCTAGTGCATGCATTAGAGTGTTGCACCATGTTTAAATTTCATTTAAATTTGAAATGGGGATTGTTGAAACCCTAGCACCAAATGAAATTTAACTAGGTTCAATAAAAATATTTTCAATAACCCAGAATGCCCTTTGGAAATGTTCATAATTTCTGTTAAAGGTGAAAACCTCTTCCAAAAATGATGAACATATTTATAGGCTATTCCTGGATTTTTGAATTAAATTATATAGTATTTGCATTTGGGCATTTAATTGCTAATAATATTTTAAATGCTCAAATAATCACAAACTGAAATGTTTACTGTTGGAAATATTCCAAACAGTGGCCACAGTCAGTTGCATGATTTTTGGAAATGCTCTGGCATTTTTAATAAATCCAAACACAATTACAGAAAATAGAAAACAGTAACTAAAATAGAAATAAAAGAGAGGAGAGAAACCTTACCTGGCCTCACCCGTGCAGCCCACCAGCTGGCCCAGCTTCCCCCCTGGCCGGCCCAGCCCACCCGCGCCTTCCCTGTCGTCTTCCTCCTCGGACAGAAGGACGAGGGCGTGTGCCCGACGCTCGCCGGCACGCGCGCGCGCCACCTCCCCCCCCTGCTGGCCACCTCCTGCTTCCCCGGACTCCCTCGATGCCCCGGACGAAGCCACGCAGCTGCCCCGCACCGCTCTCACTCTCCCTCGCCCTCCTCTTCTCCCCCTGCTCTCTCTCCCTCTCACCCGAGAACCACCGCCGCCGCCGACGGGCATCACCGTAGCCACTGGCCTCCCCTCGCCTCCCCGACCCGCTTCCGAGCTCCGCCACAACCCCCTCCACCTCCTCGTTGAGCTACGGACCTCCCGGACGTGCTGCAACGCCGCCACCATCGCCGTTTCCGTCGCCGGCCACCGAAGTTCGCCGCGGTCAATTCGCCACCTCCGCCGCCTCCCCGAGACCACCGAGCTGCTCATCGACCTCGCTGTGAGCTCCTCTTCCATTTCCCCTTCTCCCCGCGCTCGTTCCCGCACTCCAGCCGCCTTCTCACCGGAGCCGATTGCTCCTCGCCGCCGGTCATGGCGCTGCCGTGGCCAGGGTCACCCCAGCTAGCGCCCGAGCACGTTATCGAGTTCGCCGCCCTCCCAGGAGCCCACAGAGCCTTTCCATTTCCCCTCTAGTGCACCGCAGCTCCGCGTTCGACCTTGGCCGAACTCCGGCGGCCACCTAGGTCGACGCCGGCGCCGATTCCGGCCGCCCCGACCCCAACCGACTCCACAGGAAGACGCGGCGCCCTCCCAGCTACCCGTAGAGCCTCTCCGCCGCCCGAATGGTCGCCGGAGGAGCGATCCCGAAGCCCTCCGCCGTGCCTGTTGCCGCCGGCGTTGAGCCGCCGGCCTGTTTGGGCCATTTGACCGGGGTTTGACCTCCCCCTGTGTCACTGACATGCGGGACCAGCCCGCCTAATTAATCTAGGTTAGTTTAAATTAAAACGCTAACTAACCCAGTTAGTTAGGTTAGTCACTGACACGGAGGACCCACTGGTCAGTTTGACCTGGGCTGCCCGTTGACTCGCTTACGTCATGCTGACGTAGTGCTGACGCAGTAAATTCTTTTCTGGATTTATTTTTTATATAGGAAATTCCAGAAAATGCCTAAAACTTCTAAAAATCATAGAAAATTAACCGTAACTCCAAATTAAATAATTTATATATGAAAAATTATCAGAAAAATTCAAGGAATCCATCTGTACCATTTTCATGCATGTTAGAACAACTTATAGATGCTGTTTAGCACAATCATATAAAGGGCATTTATTTAATCACATATGGAGTTTGAATTTGAATTTTATATTCAAACCAACTTCATTTAATCTGGTTTTAGATGCATTAGCCCAAAACACATTCATTTTGCCATGTCATAGCATGCATCATATTGTGCATTGCATTGATCGTGTTTTTTTCTGTATTGCCGGTATTTGTCCCCTCTCGATAGACGTGTACCGATGATGTGATCGTTGACACTGATGAAGACTCAATGTTATCTTCAGAAGTGTCAGGCAAGCAAAACCCCCTTGTTCATTCCGATACAATCCTACTCTCTCGCTCCTGCTCTCTTTTACTGCATTAGGACAACAACGATTCATCTGTTACCTGCTGCGGTAGCTGAACCCCTTTATCCTTTGCATGACCTGTCATTCCACAGTAAATAGATGAAACCCACTAGTATGAGTAGGAATTGTTTGAGCCCTGTTGTGCCTACTCATTCATGCTTGTTTGTCATGCCTGCTACTGCTTAGAGTTGAGTCAGGTCTGATTCATCGGGGATGAATCAGAGGCGTGTGAACATGTCCTACTGTGTGTGAGCTAAGTGTGTGAACACGATTTGGTAAAAGGTGTCGGTGAGAGGCCATGTAGGAGTACATGGTGGGTTGTCTCATTGAAGCCGTCCTCAGGAACTGAGTTCTGTGTTTGTGATCCATGATTCAGCTACTACCATACATTGGGCCCTGAAATATGACCCTGCTCGACTTCTTAATCACCCTTGTCCTCTGTCCAGGAGTTGCAAGTAGTTTCTGGTGTTTGTAGTATGCTGGAGGCCGTGGACAGCGCTGACCGTAGGGGTGGGCTGTGATGCGGTAGGCACGTGGCCGGGTACACCGGGCGCCCGTTTGGTGTCACGGAACCCTGTTCACATCGTTTGGGGCTGTGAGCGAAACTCCGGCCGGATCTCCTCATGGATGGAACCCGAATAGGCGATAAACCTGGACTAGAGACTTGAGTGTTTAGGTAGGTCGTGGTCTACACCCACGTCGGCTTTCGCTTGAAGTCTGCCGAGCACATGTCGTGTGCACACGCTAAGTGGTGGAAACATGTATGAAGAAGTACACCCCTGCAGGGTTAACATCATCTATTCGAATAGCCGTGTCCGCGGAGAAGGACTTCTGGGTTGCTTATATCAGTTCATAGACAAGTGAAAGTGGATACTTTAAAATGCGCAAGATAAGCGTGAGTGCTATGGATGGCGTTCTCGTAGGGAGACGGGAGCGGATCCATAGTGGTGTATTGATATGGTGAATATGTGGACTCGTGTGCGCCACCTCAAGAGAGTCGCTTGCAGTCGTAGTTTAGGATAGCCACCGAGTCAAAGCTGGCTTGCTGCAGTTAAACCCCACCATCCCCTTTGTTGATAATGATGCATATGTAGATAGTTCTGATGTAAGTCTTGCTGGGTACATTTGTACTCACGTTTGCCTACTTTATGTTTTTGCAGAGAGACTTCAGTCTCACTAGTAGTTCCACGTGGACTTCGACGTTTAGCTTGTTACCTCAGCTACGATCTTGTGCCCTCGGCAGGATCTGATAGATAGTCAGGCTTCTCGGCCTTTTTCATTTATAGATGTCTGTACCCAGACATGATAGCTTCCGCTTGTGCTTTGACTTGTATGCTCTGATTGTTGGGTCGTGAGACCCATGTTTGTAATATCTCGCTCCTCGGAGCCTATTTGAATAAATTACTTGAGTCGTAGAGTCATGTTGTGATGCCATGTTGTATCTGCACATATCGAGCATATTGTGTGTATGCTATTGAAATGCTTGGTATGTGTGGGATTTGACCATCTAGTTGTTTATCTTTAGTAGCCTCTCTTACCGGGAAATGTCTCCTAGTGTTTCCACCGAGCCATGGTAGCTTGCTACTGCTCCGGAACACTTAGGCTGGCCGGCATGTGTCCTTCTTTGTTCCTGTGTCTGTCCCTTCGGGGAAATGTCACGCGATGAATACCGGAGTCCTGTTAGCCCGCTACAGCCCGGTTCACCGGAGTCCTGCTAGCCCAGTGCTACAGCCTGGATTCACTCGCTGATGACCGACACGTTCGATGCTGGGTCATGGATGCCTGTCCCTGTAAGTCTGTGCCACTTTGGGTTTACGACTAGCCATGTCAGCTCGGGCTCCTTATCATATGGATGCTAGCGACACTGTCATATACGTGTGCCAAAAGGCGCAAACGGTCCCGGGCAAAGGTAATGCGACACCCGTGGGGATACCGTGCGTGAGGACGCAAAGTGATATGAGGTGTTACATGCTAGATCGATGTGGCATTGAGTCGGGGTCCTGACAGCGTTGGTATCAGAGCTTGACTGCCTGTAGGATTACCAAGCCAAACTGGTCGAAGTTGAGTCTAGAAAATTCTTTAGTTATATAAGGGAATTGATTGTGGGATGGAACGTAAGGCTCTTTTTACTCCTTATACCTCATGCCCTTCTGATCTGAGTTATCTTATCTTTCCTGCGGGGATTAAGAACTAGGCTATCTCTTCTTTCTATTAGGATCACGTGTTACTAATCAGTAGACTTATAAGATTGTTGGATTTAAGTCTCAGTTCCGTTCCTACTACTTCCGTATGTTAATTTTTGATCTCGGAACCTTGATATTGTGCTTCTGAGTGGTTATGCCACCATTTTTGTGATTGTCTCAAATCTTTTTGAGCAATTATAGCCGTTATGCTGTCCGAGTCATCCCAGGTTTCTAAATAGTCCGGTGCACTTGCAAATTCCTTCCTCCCGTTTCAATGTTCCTTTGGGCCAGATTAACCACACTAATTAGTGAGTTGAGGTACTCCGTTACCTTGACATATATGTTGGAGATATTATTATGACCATAGGTGTCTTAGGGGATCATCTAGTAATTTAGCCATGATTCGTGTTTCCAGTGTGATGATTCTGTCCATCATTCTCGAAAGCATCCCGTGATGCTACTTAGTAATAGGTATTCTGTTCCTGGGTTCTTGAACCCGAGATTCACTCTACTTACTTCATGTTGATAGTGTTTGCTAGTTCCTTCAGGATATTAGTAACTTTGCGATAGTCCTCGAGGTCCGTGGTATTTCCTTCTTTCAAATACTATGAACCGCTTATGGCAGATGTTTATTGGATCAAAAGATCACAATTAGAGTACTCTTGAGGAGATCTCCATTCATAAATCGTGACTCTGCCAGTCCTACCTCTCTGCATGGGTTATCTGGAAGAAATGTTGAATTCGTTCGACATGCTAAACCATGCATCCACAACTCAGAAAATCATATGTTCCTTGAGTTGTTCCCCTTTAGTTGTTTTCTGACCCTCGTCTATCAGTTGATAGTCAAGATTATGTGTGCATTCATTCATCGATGCCTATTACTCTTGTGGTCCGTCAAGCCATTCTACCGCAGAATGACTAGGAGAAACAAACTCCAGTACCTCTTCCATATCCAGGATTGGGTCAAAGAAGTTGTGCTCCGCAGATCAAATTGCTAATCCAGCTTTTGTTCTGTTCTACCTTGGAGTATCACCATCTTTATATCGGGATTGTTATAGGAATTGCACACCATCCTCTGAACTCTTGGTACAGTGATACTTCTTGCCATCACTGTTCATTCCTCGGCCCTCGTGTTGATGCAACCGGAATACCGACAAATGAATTGTGATGTGTGAAATCAATACTGCTAGCAACTCTGTTGCTTGGTAGTTAAAGGATAATAATTTCATTCTTAGTATGTTGGTTTTCGAATCATCCTTCTAAGACTGATCGTGCTACCTAGTCCTTATTTCGGTGCACCCTTCGATTGATGAGTTAGGATCTTGTCAAGTCCTCACTCATTTGATCATATCGTCTTGCCCTCAAAAGCAAGATTGTTCTCGAGCTTAGTAACATACCGGTGGTTCGTGACTTTCCAAATATCTTCTTGGAGGTGTTACCGGGTTGTCACCTGACCGTTATGTTGAGCCCGTGATCAAGTTGGTTTCTTGTGAACCACCTTCTCTCCAAGAATCGGTGTTAGATATCCCTGAGCTAGTTGGTTAAGCTAAACGACAACTTGGGGGGTTGGAAGATAAAAGCTTGTCTGACTTAGTTCGTTCCAAAGGGATATTCTTGTGTAGTGTGTGTTGAAGAAAGATGATATCTTCATCGACTGGTCCTTGTGATCAGTTGTTGGACCTATTGTCTTATCAATCCTTTGATTTGAGTATGGGCTATCATCCAATCAGACCAGAACCAACGATATTCGTAATGTTGTCATACTCGTGGTTGATCCCTCGAGCATACACCATTATATCTTTTGGGTCTGACTAATGCTATCACTTGTTCACTTAACTATGGAATCCCTTTTAAAAGGAAACCCAGATGAATTGTTGTTGTGCCCATCGACAACATCCTTGTCTTCTTCATAATTTTGCTGAACATTAAGCTAGTGTTGGAAACTTTTGAAAGCATTTGTTCATGCTAGCTCATGAAGCATATGTTCGGATGTAAGAAGTGACTTCCTCTAGTTCATGTGCATTTGATGCAAGTTGCCGCCGTGGACTCGAGAAAGTCAATGTTGCTTCCTCTGGAATCATTGCAAGTCAGTCATGCACACGTGCGAAGTATTCTGTGGTCTGGAGACTTGCAACCTTCATTCCATATGTGTATCCTAGCACACCAAGCCACTGACTGATTTGTTCAAGGAGAAGGAGTATCTTCATAAGAGCTAATCCGGACTTATGAAAGAACTTCGATATCCTCGCTGATGGTTCCCAACCAGAACTCGGTAGTGTTTTATTGTAAGACTACCATGTGGGCATGCTTGTCTGGGACAACGTGTTCACATGTTTGTAGCAGAACCAGCTCATGTTTTGGAGCTTGCTATCGTAGTTCATCTTCCGAGAATCCCGCAACGTCATCTCGTCGATTTGTGTTGCAAACTTTCATTTTTCTTCCTAGACTCGATGAGTCTGGAATATCCTCACACCAACCAGATCTGAATCTTAGGCAGATATGATGGTTTGGAACATTTCCCAAGAACCATAATATCGGTCCCTCGAAAACCGGTAAAGTGGATGTCGTGGCCAACACACCCAGCCGGAAGACCTATTATTATAATATCTTGATTGAGGAAGTTGGCCACCTCCCCATAGGGATTTCGTAGGATTTACTCCCTAGTTGCCCCTATGGATTTCTATGTTCCGAAGTCCGACCTTTACTTGATGTTCTAGATATCAAACCATATCTATGGGTGGATTACGCTAGCACATCAAGGAGAACATTAGAAGCGGAGTGCTAAATGTCTCTCGGTCGATCATCCAGATTTTATCTCCTTGGCCCCGCCAAGGGTGAAATCTGAGAAGGTGTTATCTTCCTTTGCATCTGCATCATTCATCATGGTAGCAAGTTGTGTTGCCAGGATCCTTGACACGGATATTGGTAGAATCTTGGTGATTGTGGAAATGCTCAAGTTCTTGAGAGCACGCACAAGCGCTACGTGTTATCCTCGGCACTAGCTGGGTTTGCTCTCAGTCCCCTCGGCAATGCTATGACCTATTCAAACAGTGAATTCACTCTCTGTTGTTGGGTTCTTCCCCAGTTACCAGAATCATTCCCAGCATTTGCATTTTGTTCCTAGCTTGCACCGCCAATGTGCCATTCTACCATGGGTCTCTTCCATTTCCGGTGGTAAGCAAATTCATCCATTACGTTGTCTTCAACAAGGTAATCCACATCATCCAAGTCTGAGTATGCCATTCTACCGACCCCCTCCAAATGATCGCTTGTGATTGCCTTAGGCTGGTATAAAGAGTTTCAATGATCTTTGAATCAAAGGTAATTCTTTTTGCCACTTAAGGGGATATATCTACGAGTCACCATCCCTAAGATGCCTCGTTGTGGTATCATGGCAACTCAACTCCTCGCTACGTTGACAATTGATTACCACCTTCTTAAGCGTGAAATTGTTGTCCACCTAGTGAACCTTCGTCATCCGTTTCTTTCCACCCCTCTTGATGTGTATCTCGTGTCTCAACCGAGAGATGGTCCTATGTCTCATTCCGTGAGTTGTTCGACCTTCGAGAAGATCGACCCTTCTAGAGTCTCCTTCTTCCCTCCATGTCATGTTGACAGGATTTTTCAAGGCAAGACTTCGAGACAAAGATGGTGATCGAATCAACGCTTTGATAAAGTGCACCCTGGATCGTGAAGATTATACTAGTTGCGTTTCCCCTTCATCCTACCCTACGCTTGAATCTCGAGACGAGATTCTTGTTTAGTGGGGGTGAGTTGTCACATCCCTAGTTCTGACAATGCCTAGTGCATGCATTAGAGTGTTGCACCATGTTTAAATTTCATTTAAATTTGAAATGGGGATTGTTGAAACCCTAGCACCAAATGAAATTTAACTAGGTTCAATAAAAATATTTTCAATAACCCAGAATGCCCTTTGGAAATGTTCATAATTTCTGTTAAAGGTGAAAACCTCTTCCAAAAATGATGAACATATTTATAGGCTATTCCTGGATTTTTGAATTAAATTATATAGTATTTGCATTTGGGCATTTAATTGCTAATAATATTTTAAATGCTCAAATAATCACAAACTGAAATGTTTACTGTTGGAAATATTCCAAACAGTGGCCACAGTCAGTTGCATGATTTTTGGAAATGCTCTGGCATTTTTAATAAATCCAAACACAATTACAGAAAATAGAAAACAGTAACTAAAATAGAAATAAAAGAGAGGAGAGAAACCTTACCTGGCCTCACCCGTGCAGCCCACCAGCCGGCCCAGCTTCCCCCCTGGCCGGCCCAGCCCACCCGCGCCTTCCCTGTCGTCTTCCTCCTCGGACAGAAGGACGAGGGCGTGTGCCCGACGCTCGCCGGCACGCGCGCGCGCCACCTCCCCCCCCCTGCTGGCCACCTCCTGCTTCCCCGGACTCCCTCGATGCCCCGGACGAAGCCACGCCGCTGCCCCGCACCGCTCTCACTCTCCCTCGCCCTCCTCTTCTCCCCCTGCTCTCTCTCCCTCTCACCCGAGAACCACCGCCGCCGCCGACGGGCATCACCGTAGCCACTGGCCTCCCCTCGCCTCCCCGACCCGCTTCCGAGCTCCGCCACAACCCCCTCCACCTCCTCGTTGAGCTACGGACCTCCCGGACGTGCTGCAACGCCGCCACCATCGCCGTTTCCGTCGCCGGCCACCGAAGTTCGCCGCGGTTAATTCGCCACCTTTGCCGCCTCCCCGAGACCACCGAGCTGCTCATCGACCTTGCTGTGAGCTCCTCTTCCATTTCCCCTTCTCCCCGCGCTCGTTCCCGCACTCCAGCCGCCTTCTCACCGGAGCCGATTGCTCCTCCCCGCCGGTCATGGCGCTGCCGTGGCCAGGGTCACCCCAGCTAGCGCCCGAGCACGTTACCGAGTTCGCCGCCCTCCCAGGAGCCCACAGAGCCTTTCCGTTTCCCCTCTAGTGCACCGCAGCTCCGCGTTCGACCTTGGCCGAACTCCGGCGGCCACCTAGGTCGACGCCGGCGCCGATTCCGGCCGCCCCGACCCCAACCGACTCCACAGGAAGACGCGGCGCCCTCCCAGCTACCCGTAGAGCCTCTCCGCCGCCCGAATGGTCGCCGGAGGAGCGATCCCGAAGCCCTCCGCCGTGCCTGTTGCCGCCGGCGTTGAGCCGCCGGCCTGTTTGGGCCATTTGACCGGGGTTTGACCTCCCCCTGTGTCACTGACATGCGGGACCAGCCCGCCTAATTAATCTAGGTTAGTTTAAATTAAAACGCTAACTAACCCAGTTAGTTAGGTTAGTCACTGACACGGAGGACCCACTGGTCAGTTTGACCTGGGCTGCCCGTTGACTCGCTTACGTCATGCTGACGTAGTGCTGACGCAGTAAATTCTTTTCTGGATTTATTTTTTATATAGGAAATTCCAGAAAATGCCTAAAACTTCTAAAAATCATAGAAAATTAACCGTAACTCCAAATTAAATAATTTATATATGAAAAATTATCAGAAAAATTCAAGGAATCCATCTGTACCATTTTCATGCATGTTAGAACAACTTATAGATGCTGTTTAGCACAATCATATAAAGGGCATTTATTTAATCACATATGGAGTTTGAATTTGAATTTTATATTCAAACCAACTTCATTTAATCTGGTTTTAGATGCATTAGCCCAAAACACATTCATTTTGCCATGTCATAGCATGCATCATATTGTGCATTGCATTGATCGTGTTTTTTTCTGTATTGCCGGTATTTGTCCCCTCTCGATAGACGTGTACCGATGATGTGATCGTTGACACTGATGAAGACTCAATGTTATCTTCAGAAGTGTCAGGCAAGCAAAACCCCCTTGTTCATTCCGATACAATCCTACTCTCTCGCTCCTGCTCTCTTTTACTGCATTAGGACAACAACGATTCATCTGTTACCTGCTGCGGTAGCTGAACCCCTTTATCCTTTGCATGACCTGTCATTCCACAGTAAATAGATGAAACCCACTAGTATGAGTAGGAATTGTTTGAGCCCTGTTGTGCCTACTCATTCATGCTTGTTTGTCATGCCTGCTACTGCTTAGAGTTGAGTCAGGTCTGATTCATCGGGGATGAATCAGAGGCGTGTGAACATGTCCTACTGTGTGTGAGCTAAGTGTGTGAACACGATTTGGTAAAAGGTGTCGGTGAGAGGCCATGTAGGAGTACATGGTGGGTTGTCTCATTGAAGCCGTCCTCAGGAACTGAGTTCTGTGTTTGTGATCCATGATTCAGCTACTACCATACATTGGGCCCTGAAATATGACCCTGCTCGACTTCTTAATCACCCTTGTCCTCTGTCCAGGAGTTGCAAGTAGTTTCTGGTGTTTGTAGTATGCTGGAGGCCGTGGACAGCGCTGACCGTAGGGGTGGGCTGTGATGCGGTAGGCACGTGGCCGGGTACACCGGGCGCCCGTTTGGTGTCACGGAACCCTGTTCACATCGTTTGGGGCTGTGAGCGAAACTCCGGCCGGATCTCCTCATGGATGGAACCCGAATAGGCGATAAACCTGGACTAGAGACTTGAGTGTTTAGGTAGGTCGTGGTCTACACCCACGTCGGCTTTCGCTTGAAGTCTGCCGAGCACATGTCGTGTGCACACGCTAAGTGGTGGAAACATGTATGAAGAAGTACACCCCTGCAGGGTTAACATCATCTATTCGAATAGCCGTGTCCGCGGAGAAGGACTTCTGGGTTGCTTATATCAGTTCATAGACAAGTGAAAGTGGATACTTTAAAATGCGCAAGATAAGCGTGAGTGCTATGGATGGCGTTCTCGTAGGGAGACGGGAGCGGATCCATAGTGGTGTATTGATATGGTGAATATGTGGACTCGTGTGCGCCACCTCAAGAGAGTCGCTTGCAGTCGTAGTTTAGGATAGCCACCGAGTCAAAGCTGGCTTGCTGCAGTTAAACCCCACCATCCCCTTTGTTGATAATGATGCATATGTAGATAGTTCTGATGTAAGTCTTGCTGGGTACATTTGTACTCACGTTTGCCTACTTTATGTTTTTGCAGAGAGACTTCAGTCTCACTAGTAGTTCCACGTGGACTTCGACGTTTAGCTTGTTACCTCAGCTACGATCTTGTGCCCTCGGCAGGATCTGATAGATAGTCAGGCTTCTCGGCCTTTTTCATTTATAGATGTCTGTACCCAGACATGATAGCTTCCGCTTGTGCTTTGACTTGTATGCTCTGATTGTTGGGTCGTGAGACCCATGTTTGTAATATCTCGCTCCTCGGAGCCTATTTGAATAAATTACTTGAGTCGTAGAGTCATGTTGTGATGCCATGTTGTATCTGCACATATCGAGCATATTGTGTGTATGCTATTGAAATGCTTGGTATGTGTGGGATCTGACCATCTAGTTGTTTATCTTTAGTAGCCTCTCTTACCGGGAAATGTCTCCTAGTGTTTCCACCGAGCCATGGTAGCTTGCTACTGCTCCGGAACACTTAGGCTGGCCGGCATGTGTCCTTCTTCGTTCCTGTGTCTGTCCCTTCGGGGAAATGTCACGCGATGAATACCGGAGTCCTGTTAGCCCGCTACAGCCCGGTTCACCGGAGTCCTGCTAGCCCAGTGCTACAGCCTGGATTCACTCGCTGATGACCGACACGTTCGATGCTGGGTCATGGATGCCTGTCCCTGTAAGTCTGTGCCACTTTGGGTTTACGACTAGCCATGTCAGCCCGGGCTCCTTATCATATGGATGCTAGCGACACTGTCATATACGTGTGCCAAAAGGCGCAAACGGTCCCGGGCAAAGGTAATGCGACACCCGTGGGGATACCGTGCGTGAGGCCGCAAAGTGATATGAGGTGTTACATGCTAGATCGATGTGGCATTGAGTCGGGGTCCTGACAGTCTTGCCCCGTTTTACTATACAAATGATATTCAAAGCTACTCCCTCCTTTCATCTATATAGGGCCTAATGTGTTTTTCGATGCTAACTTTGACCAAATATTAGAGCAATGATATATGACATGCAACTTACACAAAGCACACCGTTAAATTCGTTTGTGAAAGGTTCTTTCAATGATATAATTTTCACATTGTGCATGTCATGTACTATTAATCTTGTCAATAGTCAAAGGCGGTCTTAAAAATCTCATTACGCCCTATATAGATGGAAGGAGGGAGTATGAATCCATGTTATGTCCGATTAAATTTTTTCGCTTGCTGTATAATGCATGTAACCTACTCATACCAACATTTTAGTGCATTCCAAACGTCTATACTACCGCTGCAATTCGAACTAAATTTGAATTCGTTTCTCTATTTCAATAAGAATCTACAATCATGATAGTTGCCAACTTCAACCATCATAGTTTCCTTGCTATCCGTCAGATATAAATCAGACAGCCTATAATGCAGGATGGCAGGCACACCATCATCAACAACTCCGTTTTTTATAAGAGTAGAGATAAAATATATTAAATGTAGTATACCATGTTCATAACCACACCATGTGTATCACCGTTATATATATTCACACATCCGTCAGTTTGAAACACTATGATAAATTCTTCAAATATACGAATTCGCTTTTTATAATGAAGTATATATGATCTCTATTCGTCTTTTACACCCACACAACCCTCTTATCTTTGTAGCTAGCGCTAACTTTCTCTTGTGCATGCACACGCCCGCATCCCACTCACCCTCCCTCAGCATTCTCTAGCTCCATCGTGCAAATTCGTCTTTTCACTTTAGGTCCTTCACCCACGGTCTGTGTAGGCCCCCTAGCTCCTTCTTTACGGCACACATCGATTGATATGCCTCTCTAGCCAGGTGTGCCTAGCACAAACACAAGCTTCCCCTCTTCTCTTGTCACCGTCCATGCCTCACTCCCACCACTCTTTTCATCGTTCTCGTACTTGCACACTCCTCCCCCTCGATATAGTATGCCTCTCGTACCACCTCCTACATGCATCCCTCTCTCTCTATCCTTCTCCTCGTGCCTCATTTGCTTCTAACACACACATGCATGTATACCAACCGATCTCCCAACATATACCTAGATCGACTTTAACTACCCCCCCATCGATCGACGTTGCTCACAAGTTATGTCTCTCCTTTCTCTTACAAAGGGCGATTGATATTCCTATGTAGTTACGTCTGCTTACCACAGCCACATCGTCCCCCTCATCATTCGTGCATGCCTCCTGACCCGTCTCTCACACGCACGTGCACAGACAACAAGCAGCCATCTCCTCTCTTATTGATATTGCGGGCGTGCCCTCCGTTTGTCTAGCAAGCCTATCCCACCATTTGTTAGAAGCAACTCCACTACCACCCCCTCCAACACTCTAGCTCTGTCTCTCTCCCAACCTTATTCATCTCCTGCACATATGCATGGATGTCGATCGATCTCCCTTAATACATGAGGCAGATCGATCTCCTTAATACATGAGGTAGGCCTCTCTCCTCCTCCACACATATACCAGCCATTGTACCTCTATAGTTAATTGGGCCTCCCTCTTCCCCCACCACACACCGATTGTCGAGCACTGCAGGCAGGTATCCATGCCACAAAGGCAAACTGCACATGTCCCATCTCACGTTCCAGTAGGCCAGCCAGTCTATATTTTTGACATGGGCACACACAAATTCGATGGCACTCTTTATCGATCGCGTGCGCGCACACACACACACATCATCCCTCTCTTCGATTCTATGGACACCTCAAGCCGATAATACCTCCACTCTCTTCTCGTGGATCGCCCCCTCTATATATATGTTATATCCAGGACTCTATTTCACACACATTGCATATGTTAAATTTTTTTATTGACCC
>NC_041390.1:578363559-578379811 GCF_002162155.2 Triticum dicoccoides
GTTCGTATCTCTCTCACACAACCCCACGTAGGTGGTGTACGTACACAAGAAGAGAATAGGTGCACCATGCACGTACTCACGCTTCGTGCCTAGCCACACCCGCGCGGGTACACGGTGGAGCTCATTTCTCCATAGAAGTTGAATTTGTTTTTAAAACATCAAGTGGCTAGAGACTCGAAAACTTATTTTCCCATTAGTGACTTGTCAGGGCGGTGGATTTTAGTTTGTACGATAATGTTGCATCCACCTAAAGTAATGAAAATTCTTACGTAAACTTCCAAGTAATTCCCTCTTCGTAGGTGTAGCATTACTCCTAACATTTGTAATATCAGTTTGAAACTTGTAATATTGCCGTGTCCTATTCCTGCATTTTCAAAATCCTGCGAATCAAACAGGTCCTGAGTTGGTGATGATGTTGTGCCTCCCATCGTTCACCAATAGCCGTCGGATCTAGATCTGACGCATACAAACCAAGCTTCTCCATTTTTGCAAAAAGATGCCCGCACTTGTTCCCTATTTACAAACACCTCCTTGTCTCTCACAATCTAGGAGTAGAAGGCCGTGGAAAAATCTGGCGTGATGGCCGCTGCCAGAGCCGTCCACCACCAATGCACGGGAAATTATGTCGAACAGGGCTAGTTGTAAGCGGGCTAGCTCTACAGCCATGATGATAGTGACTGCAGACGGTGAGGCTGACTATAGTATGCCGAACACAGCGCCTATACTCAGGTGTCATCTCCGGCGCAGGGTCTTGTCACTTCACTATGAGGAGCAACACGTAATAATTTGACCAACGAGTAGTGCAGTGCTAGTACTCCTACTACTACATTGGTAGTACTAGTAGCACCACCGTCTGGATTTAGGAGTACTACCACGTCCACCGGCACCAAGGAAAGTCTCCAGGTAGTATTGCTTGAGGCCGCCAGGGCGAGGGGCCGCTTGGACGACAGCTTCATCTCCTTGTTCGACGAGGTCCTCATCGGTTTCTTCGACAAGTTCACCATCGTCAAGAAGCTTGCGGACGACTTTGACGTAAGCCTCTAGCCGACGCGCCCAGGCTCTGCGATGCCCGCCACCCTCAATGGCCACTATGGTAACAACCTCTTCGATGCACTGGTGGCCCTACGACTGCCCGCCGTCGCGCCGGAGAATGTCCACCTCGAGGTCTCGCTCGCCGCACAGCACCTGGCGCAGCAAGACACCATCGACATAATCACCCACGTCTACGCGCAAATCATCCACAAGGACTACTACATGCAAGAGGAGGACGATAGGACACTGGCCTTCTTGGAGCGCAGGGCAACCTTGGACGACACTGTTCAGAATCACGTTGAGCTCGCCGCCAATGCCGCTCCTCCTCACACGTCGGTTGGTGACCCGGCGCACTAGGGAGTGAGGATGTCGTTGAACATTGATGGATCTGTATGTATTTTTATCTTTTCGTCAAATCCATGTAGTAGTATATGATACTACAGTAATTATCTTACCTTTCGCATCAACTTCATAATTTTTGTACGTACTCCATGCATGAACGGCGCGAGGACCAAACTTCTCATTACTCTAGGCAAAATCATTATTTTCTATCTATCGGTCGCGCCATGGAGCAGAACCAAATTTTACAAGTTACGAGTTCAAAAGGAAACGCCTTCCGTGTTCGCGTCGCACCCCCACACGGTTGGTTTGGCACGCCGCTCAAGCGGGAATGCGTGCGGTGTTGCATTTTCACTTACAAGTGGGACCGCAGTTGAGCAAACCAACTATCGGCAAACCCCCACCCCGCCCACCGCGCGATGGCTGAGAAAACAAGAGGGAGAAGAGATGGTTGTAGCATCGACTCCAAGAAAATTGGTGTCGAATGGGACTCGTGTGGGTGGCGTGTGACGTACTGCTAGACGTGAATGCTACTGAATTATGGCCCATGCCACCCCACTATATCGATCCTATATCGAGGTACGTAGAACAAATTTCCTGCAGTCCGTGCTGAGCCCTCCTCTATCTCTCTTCTCAGCCAGCCAGCGGACGCGCGAAGCCCATCGTCTGTTTGCTCACATGCGGCCCCACATGTCAGTGAAAACGCAAGAGGACCCACTGAACCTGCACATCTTTCACCTCGATGTGCTGGTGATGAAAAACAAATCCAATAAAGATCTTCGGTGGCCGCTTTTGGAGTTACTCAAGAGTAGTCAGATTCTATTTACAGTTTAACCCAAGATGCACATCTCGTGGCTTCAACTACCACTCTATTTTCTTTCATGACACGACCTGGATGCTAGATGTCCCACGTGTCAGCAAAAGGAGGAAGAACCTGACCAAATATTCGGTTCTGCTCTCGGATAAGATTAGTGCACTTGTTGATACTCCTACTAGAATAGAGGCTAGACATGAGACTAGATGCGAGGAAGCAACGTCTACTTCTTTACACTCAAAGAAGAAAGAAGCATGCAAGATCAAGCCTCCGCAGATCAACAATGAATGCATCGAGAAGGCACTAATCCAACTTACAGGAGTATTAAAATGTATTCTTGTGGTTCTTGTTTTCTTTGGTCTTGCTTTTCTAGTCAAAATTATCGTTGGAGTTCGTGCAAAACGGAGGTCCGTTTGGGGTCGTGCGTTGGAGTTGGCCTTACAAGTGGGACTGCACTTAAGGAAACCGACTATCGGTAAACCCCCACCTCGCCCGCCACGCGATGGCTGAAGTTAGAGAAACGACGAGGTTGAAGAGATTGCTCTAGCACGGACTCCAAGAAATAATATGGTGTCATATGGATGTCGTGGTGGTGGCGTGTGCCGTACTCCTGGACGTGAATGCTTGTTCTGGCCCATGCCACCCTACTACTCCTACTACTTACTCCTACTAGTATATAGTATACTAGTATCGAGGATTCGAGGTGCTGGTTACGTACAACGAACACATTAACATATGGCTACAGTAAAAACACCCGCCCGACGCGCGAAGCATGTGAAGCTAGTACAAATTTAGAGAAGCGACTCGAAAGCCATTCATAAATTTAGTAAGTTTATCACATGCATATCATTTTATTACATACAACAGGTCATCAACCCACATCGAGAATGAGGATACATTATAAATACTAAAGTTTTCACCACACAACAAATAACACGCCATGAAATGAACTTCAACTCAACCATTCAGCGGCGTTCGAAACGCTTGCTTTGAACCACAAGTGATTCTCTGGGACGGGCCATCTGTTGTCGATCTGGAGACCAACGCAGAACCGATCATCCAGGCTGAAGCGGCCTACTATATCAGTACGAGGGTAGGGAACCACCCAAATGTCTAAGGTATAGACACTGTTGCTTCTCATAAATGTGTCAACAACAGTTGGATCGCCTTTCACCATCATCGGATAGTTTTGTCCAAGGAAGAGCGAGTTTTCTCCAGGACTATCAATTCTGTGCCAGGGAGAAGGAGTTGGCGCTAGCACACTAGTATCCATCCCGAATACCATGCAACGGGTGTTGGAATAGGTCCGGAAAGTGCGACCATGAGAGGCACCTGCTTCCTTAGCAGTAACATCATCAGTGGGCTGTATACACACAAGAAGAGGTGATCCATTGGAATTAGTTGCCAGGCGCCACAGAGTATATCGGCGTTGCTCGTCCTCATGCTCGTGATCATCCCATCGTCATCTCCCCCTTGGTTATAAAAAATTTCAAGTATAGGTGGTGGGATGTTCACAGGACCTTGGAAACACAAGAAGAAGGTTAATTAGTAAAGGGAAACTTGCTAACCCGCATGCATGTGGATGACACAATTATAATTACGGTGGAAGACAAACATACCGAAACTACTAGGATGCCATGCAAAAACAGTGCCACGAGTGGTGTCAGCAAACACAAGGCCCTCGTATTGAATTGCATCACAATACTCATCCGTGTACAGAAACTGATTTTTGAGCAATATCCATCGAGTCGAACCACGAAGGACGGCAACAAGCTTGTCGAAGATAGCAACAACTTGATAGTTGTTATAATTCCAAGAGCGGATGGGAACTCGACAAATTGCTATCTTCCGTAGAAGACAGTCACCATGATCATATTGGAACTTGCGTACATTACCGGTGTGCTCAACCTCTAGGCAGTGTGCTGAGATTTTTGGAAGTGGAACCCGGTGATGAGTGTACACATTCACAAGTTACCACTCGCAGTTGGACCCAATGTAAACAACCCAATCTCCATTTGCGCCCACCCAAGCCTTGCCCTCAAGGGATGGCATCTTAACATCATACGTATCATTATCAAGTGGCATCAACTTGCATAGGGCGAGGCCTCCGTCGTGCCGGCGCTAGTCATCAGGGTCACGGCGAAGAAGATAGGGGAGATCAAACCGCTCCTTGAATCTTGGGTTCTTTGTAATGATGTTATTAGTTGAGTCGAGAATGGGCTTGAACGAACCTGCCATGCTAGCCGAGGTCATGACGTCGCACCGATCAATGAGTTCCTCCACCACGTCATCTTTTAGATCGGGGCAAGAATAACGGGGTCGTTTCTGGCCTGTTCCCTCCACGGAGAAGATGATCGAACAATGGCAGAAGAAAGGGTGAAGGGCTGAAGGAAAATGGAGGAGGGAGAGGAAGAGCGTGCGACAGCGGTTGCAAATCGAGAGGGAACGGCGAAGAGTTGGTGGACGGTTGCGAGTTTTCCATGGTTCACGAAGAGGCGCCCCGGCCTACACGCCCGTTCAGAAATACTCCTACTACTCGCCGTCGTCTCACTGATATGTTGGAATAAGACCACATATCGACGAAACATGGTGTCTAATTTCTCATGCAAAATGCGATCTGGCCGCGTTGGCCCGAGGTGCCGCATTAGTTATCGACCTTTATTTTTTTAATGGCGTGCCGATCAGTTTTGATTGAAGCACGACTAACTGGTACTGTACGTGGAGAGGATGACAGCAGGATCCCGCCAAGGTCATGGCAGTATGAAAGCAAGTGCCTCCTTATTTCAAGCCAATAAAAAATGGCTCCTCCTAGTGGATTTCTGACATTTGGGTCCCATGCCATTGTCAACGTAGTCAATAAAACGAGAGAATTGCACAATGAGCGGCTGACACCAGGGACCCAGCAGCTCGCCCAATTATTTTTGTTTTGGGTTAATTTGATAAATGCCACTCCAAATCTGGTGTATCCAAGAAATGCCACTGCAATTTCCAAACATTGAAAAATGCCATTTCATGCCATTTCTAGTGGCATTTTTTGAAGTCTGGAGTGGCGTTTTTCAAAGTTTGCAAACTGCAGTGGCGTTTTTCAAAGTTTGCAAAAATTGCAGTGGCATTTTTCAAAGTTTGGAAATTGCAGTCGAATTTTTATGAATCGCCATAATTGGAGTGGCATTTATCTAATTTGTTTTTGAGACGGAAGCAGGGTGTCAACTGGGCTGTGTGGGACACTTTGGCCTGTCTAGATAGCCTTTTCTTTTATGTTTACCACAGACCAGCCCAGTAGTTTTTTTCTTTCTAAAAATGGCTAGCCCAGTTCTTTTGTGATTTGTCAACTAAGTCGCTTTATCAGGCCTGGTGGGCTGCAAATCTTTCAAGACGAGGAGAGCTTCATTCGGCTGGCCGAGAAAATGGCCTATCAGTAATGAGAAATGAGCTGTACATTTTTAAAACACATCAAACCGGCAATTATTTTCAAATATATTTTTTCATTTCAAGATTTTAAATTGCATTGATTTTTATGCGTGGACAATTTATTGTGTTTTATATTGATATACATTTATTTTTAAAATCAATCTGAATGTGACTTGAAATTTTGGGATTAAAAAACAGTTCAGACCGCACCGACATATGCAAAATTTCATATAATTCTTTAACTGTGGCCACAATTTGGGATGTAATGCTAACAAAAAGAATATGGGCTCCAAAAAAACTTTAAGAATTAGCAAATGGGCTATAAATTATTAGAAATAATAGCAGATGGATTGTATGCTGTTTTCCACATATTTGAGGCTTTCCTAAAAAAAGGTTGACGCACAAGCAGTGACTGTTGGATGTCCATCCAACGGCCGTCGTGGTTCTTCAATCTCTACTCTTCCTGATCCAGCTGCTCAAACAAGCGCCGGCGGGACTGCCTGCTCCCTCCTCCCCGTGGCCCGCTATGCTGCCGCGTAGGCCTCACCGCCCCACCATACTCCCATCGCTGGCCTAGACATCCCTCTACTCACCCACACCTACTGTTATTCTCCAGCGACGGTAGACGAACCAGTAAACACTCGTACAGTCGTACTCCCCTCCGCGTGGGAAACAAAAACAACGGCTGAGTCTTCCCTGCCTCCGTGTCGTTCCCTTCCTAGGCCTCACCGTCATCCACCGCCCTGGTGCTCTCGGCGTGGCATGGTCGGCGTGGTCAACGACCAACATGCATCTGAAGTGGACTTTATGTGGAGAGGCTGACAGCTGGGTCCACGGCCGCACGCAAGGAAATGCCTCCTTATTACATGCAAAATAATAATTTCCTCCACTTGACATCTGGGACCCACCGAAATGGCCTTAGTATTTCGTGAAAAAACGTTACCGCCGCTGACAACTCGGACCCACCAGCTATATCTTCACACGCAAGGAAGTGCCTCCTTATTACGCACAAAAAAAAGAATACTCCCCCTGTTAGCTGGGACCCAGTGGCAGGCTGACTTGTGGGCCTACTAAGTTGACGGGGATGGAGGGCTTTGTCAACTTAGTCAATATGCACGATTCTAGCTCCAGTGACCGTATGATGTCCATCCAACGGCCGTAGTGCTTCTTCAACCTCTGGTCTTCTTGCTCCAGCCGCCCAAACCAGCGCCGGTCATGCCTCGTGCTCCTGCCTCCCGTGGCCGGCTGCGATGCGGCGGAGGCCTCACCGCCCCCTACTACTCCCACCGCTGGCCAGGCCATCCCTCTACTCACCCACACCCCCTGTTATTCTGCGGCGACGGCAGCCTCACACCGCAGTGAACCAGTGAACCCTCGTACTCCTCTGTACAAGAAATATGTCAACTAGTGACCTTCTGTCAGTGACCCTGGAAGAATTGGTCATAGATCTATGACCATTTCAGACCAATTGGTCAAAAGCTGTTCGGGGGGCTCCAAACCCTAAACAATAACGACCATTTTGGTCAGAAGGTCGTAATTTCATTACACGAAATGGTCATAAAGCAGATAGCACAAGTCCGTTGCCTTATTTCTAGCTGATCATGACCAATATAGATGGTCATAACCTTGTAAATTGTGGTGGGTTGCTATTTACTAGGCACCACCTCAACAGTTTTGCCTATGTGTCATGTCCATGTGGCAGTTTTTGCACTAGGTTGTGAAGCAACCTATATTTCTGTCATTCCGAAAATTCCCAAAAAATCTCATAAATTCTTGGGGTCATATATTCCTCAAATATGTAAAAAACCTTCCTTGCGTAGCTCAAAAATATTCATTTTCCTATTCTATTCAGAAAAATAGTTTGTGAAGGAGGTACCACTTTGGCATGTCCAAATGGTATCCATTTTCTACAGTGCTTTCCTCTACCCAAATAACCATCCTCCACCAAATGCCAGCTGAATCCATTTTTTATTTTGAGCCTGGCTTCAATATTTGTATTTATGTCCAGTGTGGTACTTTGCAAAGCAAGTACCACCTAGGCTCCTCCTTTCGAGCTGAAAATTTGTGAAGACGGTCTTCTTAGTAATTGATCATCCTCAGCCAAAACTCACGCCCATTAGCCGTGTGCATTTCTCGTACCGTTAATCAAACACTTGGCTGCTTATTCATGTTTGAGCATTGATCGGTCTCCTCGTGAGAATCTTATGTTGTGATTTTCTTCCTAGCACCTACCTGGGTAGTGCCCAACCCACTAGACATGCCTAGGCATCCCAGAACACATGGCAACGCCACAGTCACGTGGTGACCACGCAGCAGGCATGCAAGTTTACGCGCCCTAGAGTTGGGGCCCTCGGCCACCGTACAAACTAAACATATCGCCACCAAACCATGTATTTATGATTAAATAGGTACTTATGTAACTAGAAATGATTTTTAGAAAAAATAAATAGCAAACTACGAGGCAGCTGCAGTTCAAATTTGACCCGCTTCCAACTGAATCGGCGGGAATTTGTCTTTTTCACCAGAGGTGGATCAAAACTTTTGACACCCAACCATTTTGTCAATTGTGAATTAAGTATGGCCTATTATTTTATAAAATTTATTTGGTCCAAATTTTCAACAAATATATGGTAGGTCCTTCACAAAAAAACCTCATTTGGGGCACTCGGAAAATGGAAAATGAATTTTCTGTGCAAAGAAAATGAAAACTTCCTTAGGCAACATTGTTTGCCATTCCAAGATGCACCCTTGTGCACAATATGAGATCATTTGAACAAACTATGCCATGAATGTGGCCATAAGGTTGATCATTTGGCTTGAAAGCCATGAATCTTCACGCATGATAGCTCATCTCCGAGAACACTTTTTTAAAATAATTTCTGTATTACAAGTTTATTATTTTTCCTAGAAACTTGGTCACATATAATGACACAATGCAAAGGTTTTCCAATTTTTATTTTTATTTTTATGCCCGTTTCAAAATGTGGTCAAAACGGCGGGCTTGACCGTTCCTAGCTAGTGGTTGAATCTTGGATTTTTTTTTGATGTTTCTCTGATTAAATAGATACTTATGTACCTAGAAATGATTTTTGGAAAAAAGAAATAGCAAACTATGAGGCAGCTGCAGTTCAAATTTGACCCGCTTCCAGCTGAATCGGCGGGAATTTGTCTTTTTCACCAGAGGTGGATCAAAATTTTTTACACCCAACCATTTGGTTAATTGTGCATTGAATATGGCCTAGTATTTTAGAAAAATGATTTGGTTCAAATTTGAAACAAATATATGGAAGGTCACTCACAAAAAAAAATCATTTTGGGCACTCGAAAAATGGAAAATGTATTTTTTGTTATTCGAGGGAACAATACTACTACTTATGAGGAACCTTAATAAACATTGTCAAAAAAAGAGAAGGAAACTTACCGCCGATTGTCGTGGTGCTACGTTGGATCTCCCCGACGCTGCAATGGAGCTTCATCGGGCGCCGTGGTGCTACGTTGGAACTCTTGAAGCACCGTCGAGAGATGCAATGCGTTGAAGCTTTTTCACGCTCGGTGCTGTCGTGACATATTGAGGTGATTGAGGGACCACCAATGGACAGATTGGGCGGCTAGCCAGGCGGATGATTTCTAGGAAAAATCATCTGGCTGACTGGTAGTATCTACCTATTGTTAATCAATTACGACCAATTTAGAAGATCATAACATCATCAAATTCTATACTTTGTTCTGATTGGTCTATTGGCATGTCACGCGGATCAAGCATCACAGACCGTCGGATACTCCCAGATCCAATGGCCCACACCCACGCACCGTCTCACCCCTCGACCTACCCGCAGCCCAACCACCCAAACCCTAACTCCCCTCCCACTCCAGCCACCACTGCCCCCTTCTCCCTCCCAGATCCAATCCTGCCCGCGTCCTCCCGCCCTGGCCTCCATCTCCATTCTTGCCCGTGTAGGCCACGTCCCTCCGGCGGACTGCCTCACCGCCGCCGCCCCCCACCGACGAACTCCCTCTCCTCTCTCCTTCTCTCCCTACCCAGATCGAGCAGCTCCACCTCCCCCTCACGCTCCCATCCACTGACCCTGTTCATCTTGGGAAGGAAGGAGCGAGCTCCCAGGCTGGATGCATGCTCCTTGCAGCCAGCTGATCTCGCGCCTGGCCATCGCCAAGCGATTCTACGCCGCGCAGCTCGGCCACGCCGGTACCCTCCCTCCCCCCTCTCGGGATCGATTGGATCGAATCGCTCTGCGCCGGGTTTCGTGATTGATTGATTGATTGATTGGTTGGTTGGTTGGCTGATTGATTTGCCGGCTCTTGCGTGCGGGCAGGCACAGATCAGGCGGGAATGGACGAGCTGGACATGGACGGCGACGAAAACGCGAGTAGGCCCGACTTTGCCTGCCCCTACTGCTACGAGGACCACGACATCGCCTCCCTCATCGCCCACCTCGAGGAGGACTACCCCTTCGAGCCCCACGCCGTGGTCAGTCCCGATTAACCTCCTCCTCCTCCTCCTACTTGGATTGTTATCTAGAGATCCATGGAGTACGTAGTATGTCTTTGAGCGGGTGGCCTGTAACAAGAACGAGAGCCCTCTTGTTCAGGGGTAGGGGCGTTGACCTGGACGACCCAGTGAGTCCTCCTCCTTTTGTTTCATCTCTTGATGGACACCTTGGGAATTCCTAGTGTAAATTTGGTTTGCGTAACGCTCTGGTGAGGTCTGGCAAATGATTTTAGATGTGCACAAGGGGTGCAAACTTGGATCAATTGCGTTTAGAGCTTGGGCCTGTGTAAGTATTCTTCTTTGGATTATGGAACACAAGAACCGTTCCTTATGATCCTGGGATTAGTAGTTTGGGCGGGGAGACCTTCCCTGGGCTTTACTTGTTGTGCTCTGGCAGCCTACTGAAACCAAATTATTCTTGTCAATGTCCCTTGACTGGGCACCTGGGAAGAGCATTTCTTTCTCCAGTTCTGTGCAATAGGGTATCAACGCCTGCCATCTTGAAGCAGTGCTTCTGCTCGCTTTGTTGTTGAAGTAGAGTTCCTGTTGATTCATCTTGCTAGCAACTGAGTAGATTTTTTGCCTACTTCTGTCAACAGCTCAATGCCACCAAATGTTTTTTTGCCATTCTTCTCTGTTATACAACATCTATTATACATCATATAGTGTCGAGCTCCGCGTACACCAACCATTGTACAAACATATCATTATTGGTACAACAAGTACTAGTAGTGCTCTGAATATAAGTGTTAGCATGTGTAATTAATAAATGGCAGAAATAACACCTGCTTGGAATCTCCCGGTCCCGGCGCGTACTGCATACTGAAAGTTAGGAACCCCAGCTGATTTGTTCTCAATCTAATTGCTTGCTGGTTACTCAGTTTTTATATCTAGACAGTGCTGTAATACACTATTGTGTCCCTATGATGTGAAAGTTATGGTCTGAATAGCTCTATATTAGGATCTGCTTGAGTCTCTATGATGTTCTCTCTTAGTATCATGTCATGAGCTATGAGTCGTGCATATATAACTGAGTTGTATAAGACCAACAAGTTTTTTTGCCAATTAGCTTTCCGTGTGCATGCTCTTAATCCCCATAGCACTAAGAGAGGACCTTACTGATTCCCATATTACTAATTTCTGTATCAAACAACTATGTGCTAGCTCTGTCAAATATAATCAACTGAAATAATCTTGCTTGGTTAATGAAGTATTGACTTGCATTTGGTTGGTTGTGATTCCAAGCATGTTGTAGTTCTAGACATTAGTAGTACTTGTTACTGCAAGCATGTTGTTTCCTATCACACTAAATTTCCACCTGAATATATGTTAGCATGAGCGTGGTATGTTGTGTTGAACTGGAGAAACCGTAGCTGGTGCAGCCCATTCAGAAGTGAGTTACACATTTTTTTTGCTGAGATACACGAATGTGGAAAGATGGGTTTTTGCTTGCTTAAGTTTTTGCTATGGTCTGCATCTACTCTATGTCTGTATGTTGAGTTTTACTTTGCCTGACCTCATATACAGAGATTTCACTCCTCTAGTTTTGCTTCCCTGTTTTTTATTGTTGGAGTTCTTCCCTAGTTAATTAGTTTTGTCCCGGAATCAGGCATTGTTGGTGCTGCTTCAGGTTGTGAAGATATATCTGTTGTGTTTTTGTCTCTTTTTCTTTTCATCCTCAGTGTGACCTGTTAATGAAGTATTGGTTGGTTGTGATTCCAAGCATAGATCTCTTGACGTTTCTACTTGTTAGTGCATTTCAATATGAACATGTTGGCATGAGCATCTCAATTAATTTACAGTAGTATATATATGCACGTTTCATCTTAGTCTCTTGGCAAGTATTTATGAGTGCCTCAATTAATTTAGTATGTTTTGCTATTTGTACTTGGATAGAAAAGCTAAAATCTGCATAGTGCTCTGTGTGTAATACCAAGTTATTCCTGTTATTTACAAACTGTTGTTCTTATACACTGAT
Organism: Triticum dicoccoides; assembly: GCF_002162155.2. Taxonomy (NCBI): domain Eukaryota; kingdom Viridiplantae; phylum Streptophyta; class Magnoliopsida; order Poales; family Poaceae; genus Triticum; species Triticum dicoccoides. Next base: position 578,375,641 of record NC_041390.1, read on the forward strand.
CCACAACACCTTACATTACACATTTGAAATTAATTAAAATACATCTAAACACAGTGCTTCAACACAGATTTATCCTATGATTATACCTGAGACATTAGTTTGTTTTTATGCTTTTGTTTCCCACAGTGCTTCAAGCTTGTTTATTAGCTCGATTTGTTGTTATTCTGTTTAACAGGAGCAGAAGCAGCTCATACGACTCTATTGTTGTTCTTGACCTGTTGTTGCTTCTGTTGTAGGAGGAGCACGCCTTGGAGAAGAGAGGGCTCATTCCACTTGTTTGGAAGAGAAGACGATGAAGCATGGTCGTTATCTGGATAATCTGCCTTGTGTTTTGGTTGTACTTTGTACCTAGTTATATTGTATTCTGTAGTAGTCAGCACATTCTGGAGCAGAATCCAGTGAAGTTGTAAAACTCTAAGAAATGTGAGAAATATACTTTGTACCCAGTTCTGTTTCATTTGAAATATTTGTCATTTGTGTACTGTGAGAAATGTGAGAAATGGAAAGCTGATGAGTTCTTTGATAAAAAGCGATGTGGCTCCACTGCCAGGAAAAATCTGACAATTGGGACCCTTCTAAAAACTGGACCACAAAAAACCCTCGAAAATAAAAATGAAATGGACCACAAAAGGCCATGCCTAGAAAATAAAAAGGCCAAATTGTTGGGCCAGGCCCATGTAGCTAGAGAAAATATATAGAGAAAATATATAGTAAAAATGCCGAATTGTTGGCCTAGGCCCATGTAGAAAACCGAATTGGACCGGGCTGAATCTTGTGCCAAATCAGCTTGCCACGTTGGATGCCTACGTGGCCTGTGGAGGTTGCTACGACCATTCCAAAAGAAAGGTCGCTATAGTCAGTTTACGACCGCCAGCTTTTGACCTTCTGTTTTTGGTCACAAAAAGGTCGCAAATGAAAAACCATGACCTTTCAGTGACCAATAGTGGTGGTCACAAGTTGACATATTTCTTGTAGTGTCTCTACGCGTGGGCATCCACTGCCATGTCTTCCCCGGCTCCGCGTCGTCCCCTTCCTAGGCCTCGCCGTCGTCCACTGCCTTGGTGCTCTCGGCATGGCATGGTCAACGTGGTCAAGGAACGGCTTCCATCGGACGTGGACTGTACATGGAGAGGCTGACAGCTGGGTCCACGGCCGCAGCAAGGAAGTGCCTCCTTATTACGTGCAAAATAATTATTCCTCCACCTGACAGCGGGGACCCACCGGACCGGCCACCAGTATTTTGCAAAAAAATCGTTTCCCCCTGACTGTTGGGACCCACTGGACAGGCCACCATATTTCGCGAAAAAATGTCCCCCCTGCTGTCAGCTCGGACCCACCGGAAGTGCCTCCTTATTACGCACAAAAAATTGAATACTCCCCCGGCTAGCTGGTACCCACCTTGCTGGGAGGATGACTTGTGGGCCTACTAAGTTGACGGGGACGAAGGGCTTTGTCAACTTAGTCAATATGAACGATTCTAGCTCTAGTGACCGTACGATGTCCATCCAACGGCAGTAGTGCTTCTTCAACCTCTGGTCTTCTTGCTCCAGCCGCCCAAAGCAGCACCGGTCGTGGCGCATGCTCCTACCTCCCGTGGCCAGCTATGCTGCCGCAGAGGCCTGAACGACCCCTACTATTCCAACCGGTGGCCAGGACCTGCGGCGACGGCAGCCTCACACCGCAGCCGAACCAGTGAACCCTCGTAGTCCTCTTCGTGCGGGCTTCCACTGCCGCGTCGTCCCCTTCCTAGGCCTCACCGTCGTCCACCGCCGTGGTGCTCTCCGTGCGGCGTGGTCAATGTGGTCAAGGAACGACTTCCATTGGAAGAGTATTGTACGTGGAGAGGCTGACAGCTGGGTCCACAGCCATAGCCCAGTTTTTTTGTGTTTTACCAAGTAAGTTGCTTTGTCAGGCCTATTGGGCTGCAAATCTTTCAAGACGAGGAGAGGTTTCATTCGGCTGGCCGAGAAAATGGACCATCAGTAATGAGAAATGGGTTGTACATTTTTAAAACACATCAAACCGGCAATTAGTTTCAAATATCTTTTTTTCATTTCAAGATTTTAAATTACATTAATTTTTATGCATGGAGAATTTGCTGGATTTTATATTGATATACATTTATTTTTAAAATCAGTTTGAATGTGAGTCAAAATTTCGGTATTAAAAATAGTTCGGACCACACCGAAATATGCAAAATTTCCTACAATTTTTTAACCGTTGCCACAATATGGGTTGTAAGGCTAACAAAAAGAATATGGGCTCCAAAAAAACCTTAATAATTAGCAAATGGGCTATAAATTATTAGAAATAATGGCAGATGGGTTGTATGCTGTTTTCCACATATTTGAGGCTTTCCTAAAAAAAGGTTGACGCACAAGCACTGACTGTTGGATGTCCATCCAACGGCCATCGTGCTTCTTCAATCTCTGCTCTTCCTACTCCAGCCGCTCAAACAAGCACCGGTGGGACTGCCTGCTCCCTCCTCCTCGTGGCCGGCTGTGCTGCCGCGCAGGCCTCACCACCCGATCGTACTCCCATCGCTGGCCTAGCCATCCCTCTACTCACCCACACCTGCTATTATTCTCCAGCGACGGCAGACGAACCAGTAAACCCTCGTACAGGAGTACTCCCCTCCGCGTGGGAAACAACTGCCAGGTCTTCCCTGCCTCCATGTCGTCCCCTTCCTAGGCCTCGCCGTCGTCCACCACCCTGGTGCTCTCGGTGCGGCATGGTCAACGTGGTCAAGGAATGACTTCCATCGGACGTGGACTATACGTGGAGAGGCTGACAGCTGGGTCCACGGCCGCAGCAAGGAAGTGCCTCCTTATTACGTGGAAAATAATGATTCCTCTAGCTGACAGCTGGGACCCACGGGATGGGCCACTGTATTTCACGAAAAAAAACATTTCCCTTGACTGCTGGGACCCACCAGCTACATCTTCGCACACAAGGAAGTGCGTCCGGGCAAAAAAATCTATTCGCCCCCTGACTGCTGGGACCCACCAGCTACATCTTTGCAGGCAAGGAAGTGCCTGACGGTCGGGACCCACCTGGTCGAAGCGTATGGGTGTTGTCATTCTGGTCGCGAACTTGTACGTACATACTGGTCGATGTAGAGGCGTGCACGTGTCGTAGTAGAGGCGCGCACGTGTCATAGTAGAGGCGTGCACGTAGCATGTACACGTACATACAGCGGCCAGGGTGCAAGAAAGAAAATACGGCCACATATATGTACATACGGGCGGGGTCTGGAGCGCCTACTCGCGCATATGTACGGCGAGGGCTCGTGTACATGGCTGGGTCGGAACGGAGAAACAACGTCGTCGTCGTGTTCATGGGGAGGCAACGGAATGCGTCGTGTTCATGGGGAGGCAACGGAATGCGTCGTGTTCATGGGGAGGCAACGGAATGCCTCGTGTTCATCGGGAGGCAACAGAACGCGTGGGAGCCAACCGGCTGGGTCGGAACGGAATGCGTGGTTGTGTTCATCGGGATGGCTTGGACGGAACTGCGATGGAAACGAGGCCTGGCATACCGCACAACGGAGGAAACGGACCTTCTATGTTCGGAACGGGGTCCTGTTGATCAGGAGGGGTCTGGCGTACCACAAAACGGAGGAAACGGACCTCCTACGGTCGAAACGGGGGTCCTATTCATCGGGAGGGGTGTGGTGTACCGCAAACGGAGGAAACGGACTTGTGTTGGAGCACTACGGTCGAAACGGGGGTCCTATTCATCGGGAGGGGTGTGGCGTACAGCAAAACGGGACTCCATGGGATACTGTTCATCTCCACCGTCGACCCCCTCCAGCCTCCACGAGCTACTGTTCATCCACCGTCGACCCCCTCGAGCCTCCACCTGCGACTGTTCATCCACGGGCTCCTGTTCATCCAGCCTCCACCGCGCGCTACTCCACCGGCTACTGTTCAACCAGCCCTCTCCACGGGCTCATGTTCAACCACCCCTCCACGGGCTACTGTTCATCCTGCCCTCCACCGTCTACTGTTCATCCTGCCCTCCACGGGGTGGTCCTGTTCATCCAGCCCTCCACAGGGTCCTGTTCATCCAGCCCCAACTGGCTCGATCGATTGGGGTCCTGTTCATCTAGAGGCAACACCACGGGGTCCTCTTCATCCACCCCCACCGAGACCTATTCATCCAACCCCCC
>NC_041390.1:578380057-578408575 GCF_002162155.2 Triticum dicoccoides
CGCAATGCTCACTGTTCATCCAGAGGCAACATCGATCGGCTTCAGTTAGCAGCAGTAGTGAAGGAATCGCTCAATCGGGTTCAGTTAACAGCCATCGATCGATCGCTCGGGTTCAGTAATGCGTAGCCTACAGTGCAATCGCTCGGGTTCAGTTAGAGCCCAACGCCTCGCTCGGGTTTAGTTAGAGCCAACGCCTCGCACACACGCGCGTACATGTACGAGAGAAACACGCATCTCTCGGCCCCCGACCTCCCACCGTAACCGGGAACTCCCCGAAATTTTCCTCGCCCTCGCTTCTACCATGGGTTTTTCCGTCATGGACGGCCCAAAGAATGTCATGTAGCTGCGTCTTGGGCCCGCCCAGGACGAAAAGCCCATTTTCTGTCATGATTTTTTGTCATAGAAGTAGGAGCCCACCACATCTATGATGATACCGGGTTTTGTCACAATTATCGTCATAGAAGTGTCATATGTATGACAGAAAAAAAATTGTTCGGCCCAAAATGTCACGGATGTGTATTTTTTTGTAGTGCATGTGGGCGCACATGCTCGTGTCCCGTATATTGACCTTGTGATTTTTGCCTTACTGTCCAAGATGTCTCGCAGGTCCTCTGTGTTGCCCCAGGCCTTAGTATTTTTGACTAAGTGGCGACGGGGTGCGGTCTGAACTTTAGGCTGAAATGCCTCTCTGGCTCGGCCGCATAGTGGCCGGTCAGCCGCATCGTACACTGGTGAATGAGTTTTTAATGCTTCCTCCCCAAGGTGAGGTAGCAACCTGCGTTTTGGGTAACTCTTGGACGGGCGCTCGAGTTCATGCTCCTTGGCCGCAAGGACTTCAGTCCATCTATCTGCTAGCAAGTCTTGATCAGCTTGAAGCTGTTGCTGGTTCTTATTTAGGCTACTGCTACCTCTTGAGCATTGCGTTGAATTTCCTCGAAGAGGAGAGGATGATGCAGCAAAGTAGCGTAAGTATTTCCCTCAGTTTTTGAGAACCAAGGTATCAATCCAGTAGGAGGCTATGCTCAAGTCCCTTGTACCTACAGAAAAACAATAGCTCAATGCAACCAACGCGCTTAGGGGTTGTCAATCCCTTCACGGTCACTTACGAAAGTGAGATCTGATAGAGATGATAAATAATATTTTTGGTATAGAGATGCAAAGTAAAAAGTAAAAGACAAAGTAAAAGCAGAGCAATAATAAAGTGATGGAGATTAATATGATGAGAAAGAGACCCGGGGGCCATAAGTTTCACTAGTGGTTCTCTCAAGAGCATAAGTATTCTATGATGGGTGAACAAATTACTGTTGAGTAATTGACAGAATTGAGCATAGTTATGAGAATATCTAAGTATGATAATGTATATAGGCATCACATCCGAGACAAGTAGACCGACTCCTGCCTGCATCTACTACTATTACTCCACTCATCGACCGATATCCAGCATGCATCTAGAGTATTAAGTTAAAAATAGAGTAACGCCTTAAGCAAGATGACATGATGTAGAGGGATAGTTTCATGCAATATGATAAAACCCCCATCTTGTTATCCTCGATGGCAACAATACAATACGTGCCTTGCTGCCCCTTCTGTCATTGGGAAAGGACACCGCAAGATCGAACCCAAAGATAAGCACTTCTCCCATGGCAAGAACAACCAATCTAGTAGGCCAAACCAAACTGATAATTCGAAGAGACTTGCAAAGATAACCAATCATACATAAAAGAATTCAGAGAAGATTCAAATATTATTCATAGATAGACTTGATCATAAACCCACAATACATCGGTCTCAACAAACACACCGCAAAAAGAAGATTACATCGAATAGATCTCCACAAGAGAGGGGAGAACATTATATTGATATCCAAAAAGAGAGAAGAAGCCATCTAGCTACTAACTATGGACGCGTAGGTCTGAAGTAAACTACTGACACTTCATCGGAGAGGCTTGGATGATGATGTAGAAGCCCTCCGTGATCGATTCCCCTTCCGACGGAGCTCCGGAATAGGCCCCAAGATGGGATCTCGTGGATACAGAAAGTTGCGGCGATGGAATTAGGTTTTTGGCTCCGTCCCCGATCGTTTGGGGGTCCGTGGATATATATATAGGAGGAAGAACCACGTCGGTGGAGCTTCGAGGGGCCCACGAGGCAAGGGGCGCGCCCTAGGGGGGGCACGCCCTCCACCCTCGTGACCGCCTCATGGCTTTCTTGATGGAGGTTCCAAGTCTCCTGGGTCTTATCTGATGAGAAAATCACGTTTCCGAAGATTTCATTCCGTTTGGACTCCGTTTGATATTCTGTTTCTCCGAAACACTGAAATAGGCAAAAGACAGCAATTCTGGGCTGGGCCTCTGGTTAATAGGTTAGTCCCAAAAATAATATAAAAGTGGAAAATAAAGCCCAATATAGTCCAAAACAGTAGATAATATAGCATGGAGCAATCAAAAATTATAGATACGTTGGAGACATATCAAGCATCCCCAAGCTTAATTCCTGCTCGTCCTCGAGTAGGTAAATGATAAAAACAGAATTTTTGATGCGGAGTGCTACTTGGCATAATTTTAATGTAATTCTTCTTAATTGTAGTATGAATATTCAGATCCGAAAGATTCAAGACAAAAGTTAATATTGACATAAAATTGATAATACTTCAAGCATACTAACTAAGCAATTATGTCTTCTCAAAATAACATGGCCAAAGAAAGTTCATCCCTACAAAATCATATAGTTTAGTCATGTTATATTTTCGTCACACAATAGTGCTCTCATCATGCACAACCCCGATGACAAGCCAAGCAATTGTTTCATACTTTAGTAATCTCAAATCTATAAACTTTCACGCAATATATGAGCGCGAGCCATGGATATAGCACTATGGGTGGAATAGAATATAATGAGGGGGTTATGTGGAGAAGACAAAAAAAGGAGAAAGTCTCACATCAACGAGGCTAATCAATGGGCTATGGAGATGCCCACCGATTTATGTTAATGCAAGGAGTAGGGCTTGCCATGCAACGGATGCACTAGAGATATAAATGTATGAAAGCTCAACAAAGGAAACTAGTAGGTGTGCATCCAACTTTCTTGCTCACGAAGACCTAGGGCACTTGAGGAGGACCATTGTTGGAATATACAAGCCAAGTTCTATAATGAAAAATTCCCATTAGTATATGAAAGTGATAACATGAGAGAGTCTCTACTATGAAGATCATGGTGCTACTTTGAAGCACAAGTGTGGTAAAAGGATAGTAACATTGTCCCTTCTCTCTTTTTCTCTCATTTTTTGGGCCTTTTCTCTTTTTTTATGGCCTTTCTATTTCTTTCTTTTTGGGGCCTTCTCTTTTTTTATTCCTCACTTGGGACAATGCTCTAATAACGATGATCATCACACTTCTATTTATTTACAACTCAATGATTACAACTCGATACTAGAACAAAGATAACTCTATATGAATGCCTCCGGCGGTGTACCGGGATATGCAATGAATCAAGAGTGACACGTATGAAAGAATTATGAACAATGGTTTTGCCACAAATACTATGTCAACTACATGATCATGCTAAGCAATATGACAATGGTGAAGGTGTCATGATGAATGGAATGATTGAAAGTTGCATGGCAATATATCTCGGAATGGCTATGGAAATGCCATAATAGGTAGGTATGGTGGCTGTTTTGAGGAAGATATAAGGAGGTTTATGTGTGAAAGAGTGTATCATATCACGGGGTTTGGATGCACTGGCGAAGTTTGCGCCAACTCTCAATGCGAGAAAGGGCAATGCACGGTACTGAAGAGGCTAGCAAGGATGGAAGGGTGAGAGTGCGTATAATCCATGGACTCAGCATTAGTCATAAAGAACTCACATACTTATTGCAAAAATCTACAAGTCATCAAAAACCTCGGCACTACGCGCATGCTCCTAGGGGGATAGATTGGTAGGAAAAGACCATCGCTCGTCCCCGACCGCCACCCATAAGGAAGACAATTAAATAACACCTCATGTTTCAAATTTGTTGCATAACGTTTACCATATGTGCATGCTATGGTACTTGCAAACTTCAACACAAGTATTTCTCAATTTCACAACTACTCAAATAGCACGACTTTGATATTATTACCTCCATATCTCAAAATAATCATCAAGCATCAAACTTTTCTTAGTATTCAACACACTCATAGGAAAGTTTTATTATTAATCTTGCATACCAAGCATATTAGGATTTTAAGCAAATTTCCATGCTATTAAGACTCTCCAAATAATCTAAGTGAAGCATGACAGATAAATAGTTTCTATAAAACAAATCGACTACCATGCTCTAAAAGATATAAGTGAAGCACTAGAGCAAAACTATAAAGCTCAAAAGATATAAGTGAAGCACATAGAGTATTCTATCAAATTCCAAATTATGTATGGCTCTCTCAAAAGGTGTGTACAGAAAGGATGATTGTGGTAGACTAACAAGCAAAGACTCAAATCATAAAAGATGCTCCAAGCAAAACACATATCATGTGGTGAATAAAAATATAGCTCCAAGTAAAGTTACCGATAGAAGTAGACGAAAGAGGGGATGCCTTCAGGGGCATCCCCAAGATTTGGATTTTAGGTGTACTTAGATTATCTTGGGGTGCCATGGGCATCCCCAAGCTTAGGCTCTTTCCACTCCTTGTTCCATAATCCATCAAATCTTTACCCAAAACTTGAAAACTTCACAACACAAAACTTAAAGTAGAAAATCTCGTGAGCTGCGTTAGCGAAAGAAAACAAAAGAACACTTCAAGGTACTGTAATGAACTCATTCTTTATTTATATTGGTGTTAAACCTAATGTATTCCAACTTCTCTATGGTTTATAAACTATTTTACTAGCCATAAATTCATCAAAATAAGCAAACAACACACGGAAAACAGAATCTGTCAAAAACAGAACAGTCTGTAGTAATCTGTAGCTAGCGCAAGATATGGAACCCCAAAAAATCTAAAATAAATATATGGACGTGAGAAATTTATATATTAATCATCTGCAAAACGAATTAACTAAATATCACTCTCCAAACAAAAATTACAGCAGTTCTCGTGAGCGCTAAAGTTTCTGTTTTTTGCAGCAAGTTCAACAAGACTTTCCCCAAGTCTTCCCAACGGTTCTACTTGGCACAAACACTAATTAAACACAAAAAACACAACCAAAACAGAGGCTAGATAAATTATTTATTACTAAAAAGGAGCAAAAAGCAAGGAATAAAAATAAAATTGGGTTGCCTCCCAAGAAGCGATATCGTTTAACGCCCCTAGCTAGGCATAGTATTTCAATGATGCTCACATGAAAGACAAAAATTGAGGCACAAAGAGAGCATCATAAAACACGTGATAAACACATCTAAGTCTAACACACTTCCTATGCATAGGCATCTTATAGGCAAAAAAATTATCAAGGCAAGCAAAAACTAGCATATGTAAGGAAGCGGAAAGAAACAATAGCAATCTCAACATAACGAGAGGTAATTTAGTAACATGAAAATTTCTACCATCATATTTTCCTCTCTCATAATAATTACATGTAGGATCATAAGAAAATTCAACGATATAGCTATCACAAAACATATTCTTAACTACATCCACATGTATGCAAAGTTGAAACTCTTCCAAAATAGTGGGATTAACATTAACTAAAGTCATGACCTCTCCAAACCCACTTTCAATAATATTGCAAACACTATTATCAATCTCATATTCATCATGGGGCTTAAATAAATTTTCAAGATCAAAAGTAGAATCACCCCAATCATCATCGTTGCAACAAATAGTAGTCATAGCAAAACTAGCATCCCCAAGCTTAGGGTTTTGCATATCATTAACACAATTGACATTAAGAGAATTTATAATAACATCATTGCAATCATGCTTTTCATCGAAGGAACTATCAAGTATGGGTGCATTAGCAACGATCTCATGTTTAACATAAGGAACTATAGAAAATTCATCTTCATAAATATTGGCATCATGGCCATCAAGGGACATTTCAACCAAATCATCGGAATCATCATTATCTATAGATTCATGCATATCATTATTTTCTTCCAAAGCAACGTTCATTCTTTCAATAAATTCTTGGACATAGACATTATGAGCAAAGTTTTCATTGCAATATTTAAGTATGACAGAATTTTCAGATTTATTGATAGTAAAATCATACTTTTCAATCAAAGAAGCAACTTCATGAGCACCCTTAAAAATGACAAATTCTTCAATTTGTTCGATATCATAATAACTATAAACACCCTTTGCATAAGAAGATAAGATTTCATTTATCATGGAACTCATATAGGTAGGGAAGGTGTTTTTTAGGGTTCTTAGAGCAACAAGTAAAATCACAAATTTCACAAAGATTCCAAGCATAGCATAGCAAACTATTTATATGATACCATAAGAGCTTCCCTTTTTCAGACAAACGATGATGCACAAAATGAGCATGCTCATCAAAAGATTTCCCACCAACTATGCTAGTTGGGGTTTCAGCACGAGCACATAAGGATCGAAGATGATCCAAGTAGAACACTTTAAGTGGATCCATATCAATAGATTTTTAGCAAGCAAAGATGCAAGAAAATAGAAGGCACATGGAAACACAAAAAAGGATACATACGGGTAGAAGGCAAACAAAAGAGGAGGAAAATAAAACGGCAAGGGTGAACTGGGGGAGAGGAAAACGAGAGGCGAATGGCAAATAATGTAATGCGGGAGATAGGGATTGTGATGGGTACTTGGTATGTTGACTTTTGCGCAGACTCCCCGGCAACGGCGCCAGAAATTCTTCTTGCTACCTCTTGAGCACTGTGTTGGATTCCCCTGAAGAGGAGAGGATGATGCAGCAAAGTAGCGTAAGTATTTCCCTCAGTTTTTGAGAACCAAGGTATCAATGCAGTAGGAGGCTACGCTCAAGTCCCTTGTACCTACACAAAACAATAGCTCAACGCAACCAACGTGCTTAGGGGTTGTCAATCCCTTCACGGTCACTTACGAAAGTGAGATCTGATAGAGATGATAAATAATATTTTTGGTATTTTTGGTATAGAGATGCAAAGTAAAAAGTAAAAGGCAAAGTAAAAGGAAAGCAATAATAAAGTGATGGAGATTAATATGATGAGAAAGAGATCCGGGGGCCATAGCAATCTATGAGACTTGGAGTTTACGTCAGGGAAGCTTCGAGGTGGCTGAGGGAGTCCTGGATTAGGGGTCTCCGGACAGCCGGACTATATCCTTTGGCCGGACTGTTGGACTATGAAGATACAAGATTAAAGACTTCGTATCGTGTCCGAATGAGACTCTACATGGCGTGGAAGGCATGCTAGGCAGTACGGATATGGATATCTCCTCCTTTGTAACCGACCTTGTGTAACCTTAACCCTCTCCGGTGTCTATATAAACCGGAGGGTTTTAGTCCGTAGGACACAAAAACATACAATCATACAATAGGCTAGCTTCTAGGGTTTAGCCTCTCCGATCTCGTGCTAGACCAACTCTTGTAATACCCATATCATCAAGAATAAATGAAGCAGGACGTAGGGTTTTACCTCCATCAAGAGGGCCCGAACCTAGGTAAAACATCGTGTCCCCTACCTCCTGTTACCATCCGCCTTAGACGCACAGTTCAGGACCCCCTACCCGAGATCCACCAGTTTTGACACCGACATTGGTGCTTCCATTGAGAGTTCCTCTGTGTCGTCGCCGTTAGGCTTGATGGCTCCTACGATCATCAATAGCGATGCAGTCCAGGGCGAGACTTTTCTCCCCGGACAGATCTTTGTGTTCGGCGGCTTCGCACTGCGGTCCAACTCGCTTGGCCTTCTGGAGCAGATCGAATGTTACGCCCCTGGCCATCAGGTCAGGCTTGGAAGCTTAAACTACATGGCCGATATCCGTGGAGACTTGATCTTCGACGGATTCGAGCCCCTGCCTTGTGCGTCACACGGTCACAATGAGTACGATTTAGCTCTACCATCGGACAATGATCAGGAGATCGCACCGGCAGTCGCTCCGACCCTCAATTCGGAGCCAGTTGTGCCGTCCATGGACGGGTGGATGGACCCCGCCACGGAGGCCTTATCCTCAGCGGCGATCGAGCTGAACATCGACCTTACCCTGCATGAGAGCCATGTTGTCAAACTGCCGGATCCTTCTCCGGCCACGGACTCCGAACCGCCTGCGCCCGTTCCTAGCGAAACCGATTGGGAGCCGATCATGGAGTTTACCTCCACGGATATTTTTCAGCACTCGCCCTTTGGCGACATACTGAATTCATTAAGGTCTCTATCCTTGTCAAGAGGATCCTGGCCGAACTATGTCCGGCAGGATTGGGATGCGAATGACGAAGAAATTCGCTGCCCACCCACCACCCACTTAGTAGCCACTATCGACGACTTAACCGACATGCACGACTTCGACTCCGAAGACATCGACGGTATGGATAACGACAACGGGAGATGAAGAGGAACCACTGCCCACAGGGCACTGGACAGCCACCTGGTCATACGATATATACATGGTGGACACACCCAAAGAAGGCAATGGCGACGAGACAGTGGAGGATGACCCCTCCAAGAAGCAACCCAAGCGCCGACGTCAGCGGCGCCGCTCTAAGTCCCGCCAAAGCAAAAGTGGTGATACCGGCAGAGGAGATAATATCACTCCGGATAGTGCCGAAGAGGGCAATAATCCCCTCCAGTACGATTTAGGGCAGGAGGATGGAGAGGCCAGCCCTGCTGAGAGAGCGGCAGATGAGGAGGATGATAATTACATGCCTCCCTCTGAAGACGAGGCAAGCCTCGATGATGACAAATCACCGTGCCATAGGATCCCGTCGAACAAGAGCGTTTCAAGCGCCGGCTTATAGCCACGGCAAATAGCCTTTAGAAAAAACAGCAGTAGCTTCAAGCTGATCAAGATCTGCTAGCTGACAGATGGACTGAAGTCCTGGCGGCCGAGGTATATAATCTCGAATGCCCCTCCAAGAGTTACCCAAAATGCAGGTTGGTACCCTGACTGGAGGAAGAAGCATATGATGCGGCTGATCGGCCACCCCGTGGCCGCGACAGAGAGGCATTCCAGCCAAAAGCTCAGCCTGCACCCCGATGCCATTCAAATAAAAAGGCATGGGGAAATACGCCAGACCTGCGAGACGTATTGGAGGACAAAGCAAAAGATGCAAGATCGATCTACGGATCACGAGGGCGCACCACTACGCGAGACGATAATCATCACGTCGGATACAACAAAAGTAAATCCGGCCGGGCCGAGCACAGCGGGCAAGACTCATTGGAGCTGCGTCGCGATATAGCCTAGTACAGAGGCGCTGGACACCCCTTATGCTTCACAGACGAAGTAATGGATCATCAAATCCCAGAGGGTTTCAAACCCGTAAATATAGAATCATACGACGTCACAACAGATTCTGCGGTATGGATCGAGGATTTCCTCCTGCATATCCAAATGGCACGTGGTGATGATATACACGCCATTAAATACCTCCCACTCAAACTAAAAGGAACAGCTCGGCATTGGCTCAATAGCCTGCCAGCAGAGTCCATCGGCTATTGTGGAGATCTGGAAGCCGCATTCCTCCACAACTTTCAAGGCACTTATGTGCGACCACCAGATGCCGATGACTTGAGCCACATAATTCAGCAGCCAGAGGAATCGGCCATGCAATTCTGGACACGGTTCCTAACAAAGAAAAATCAAATCGTCGACTGTCCGGATGCAGAGGCCCTAGCAGCTTTCAAGCACAACATCCGCGGCAAGTGGCTAGCCCGGCACCTTGGTCAGGAAAAGCCAAAATCTATGGCAGCCCTCACGACACTCATGACCCACTTTTGTGCGGGAGAAGATAGCTGGCTGGCTCGCAGTAATAACATATCAAAGAACCATGGTACTTTAGATAATAAGGACGTCAATAGCAGGTCATGTTGCAACAAACATAAGCGCCGCATTAACAGCGATAATGTTGAGGATACGACAGTCAATGCCGGATTCAAAAGGCTCTAAACCCGGTCAGCGGAAAAAGCCATTCAAACGAAGCACTCTAAGCCCGTCCAGTTTGGACCGTATACTCGATCGCTCATGTCAAATACATGGCACCCCAGACAAGCCAGCCAACCACACCAACAGGGATTGTTGGGTGTTCAAGCAGGCCGGCAAGTTAATTGCCGAAAACAAAGATAAGGGGCCACATAGTGATGATGAGTGTCGGGGGACTGATCCACGAACACCTATGGGACCGGCGGGCCGAGTCCCTTTCGGTTCGGCGGGGGCAGAGGTCGCACGAAGAGCGGATCGAGGCGAGGCACACGAGCAGTTTACCCAGGTTCGGGCCGCACGGATGCGTAAAACCCTACTGCTGCTTTGTGGTTTGTATTGAGTTCTTGCTCGGGAGCGTGGAGTGCTACAGTACACACCAGCAGCTAATGAGACCGAGCGTGAGTGTTCTGTTTTTCCGAACCCCCCTCTACGTTGCACATGGGCCTCCTTTTATATGCTCAAGGGGTCACCGACAGGTGGTAACGGAGACAAAGGGTAAAAATGGAAAGGTGCTGCGGTAGGTACAACTACCTGCTACAATGTATCATACCTAACCCTGACGGCAGGGAACAAGGGCATTAAATGCCCGTCTGTGTCACCTAAACAGTGCAAAAGGGACTGTCAGGGGCGCCACCACTCGCCACGATGGCAATCTTGTCAGCGCCGCTCGCCACTGTGCACCGCTGGCTGCACAGCCTCCCGCCACGCACGCCTGGAAGGGTCCCAGAGCGACACGTTGGTGGATGTGCTGGAGCGCGGGCACAGAGTGATGGCTTGCCGCGGCAAGCGCCTTGCCGCGGTCGTTGTCTTGTCGCGTCCGGGAGCTTGTCGCTCACCGGGCCTTGCCGGGACGCGAGGCGCGCCGCGGCAAGTTCTTTGAGATGCCTTGGGTGGCCTTCCCAGCAAGCTCCTCTTGTCGGGGTCTTGTCTCCTTAAACGCCTTGCCTTGGTTGGCCTTCCGGACAAGCTCCTCTTGCTGGGGTCTTGTGGTGTCTTGGTTTGGATACTTTGTTCTTGAATGGCTCCAAAGGGACCACGAAGGACCTTGGCGGTCACCCGGCAAGCCTTGCCGCGGGATGCTGCGACTGCCCGTGTACAAGTTCGGGATACTAGGGTACCCCTACTCTAGTACACCGACAGGAGCCCCCGGGCCTGGGCCATACACGGTGCCGAGCGCTGTTGGTCCAGGCCCAAAACAGGGCACGGGCACGCGCGGCCTAGGTTACGCCGTATCTCTCTCCGTATCCACCGCGCCCTCCCCGAACGGCACGCGTTGAATGCGGCATCGTGGGAGAGATCGTGGGTGGTTTCTTTATTCGGAAATGCGGAACGTCCGCCCCCTCCCTCTTTATAAGCAGGGGAAACAGGGGTAGTTCGTCCATTCGCCCGTTGATGCTCCAATCTCAAAAATCTCCGCCGCTCCCTCGTCTTCCCAAAGCCGAAAGAGAGCAGCGCTCTGCCCCCCATCGCCACCAGCACCACCAACGCCGTCGTCCTCCTCCACCCCTTCCGCCATGGCTCCAAAAGCCGACAAGGGGAAGGTCGTGAAGTCGACCGAGGCGCAGTGGCTTGCGGCGCTGCGAAAGGAGCGGGCAGTCTTCCCCCCAAGCTTGCCGCGAGGGAGCTGAGGGAGAACTACTACCTCTTCTGGTCGACTGAGACACGAGCGCATCCGCGCACGAAGGTACTTCCCGCTGCCGCTTGGACGAAGGCCCCAAACGGATACCCTTTCTTCGCCTTGTTCTTCTACTGCGGGCTCTGCCCGCCTTTCTCTGAATTCTTCTGCGATATCATGAACTCCTACGGGTTCCACCTCCTTGACTTCATCCCCAACGCCGTTTTGACCATGGCAGTTTTCGCGCATCTCTGCGAAAACTTTGTCGGAGTCCATCCCAATGTAGCCCTCTTTCGCCATTTCTTTATACCCCGAGTAGAGAGAGGAGAGCCTTTATCCGGCGGAATCGCCTGGATCTCAAGGGCCGGCAAGAAGGAAACTTATCTGGAGGGAGAATTCCGCGGCAAGTGGGAGGAGTGGAGAGCAGACTGGTGCTGGATTGACGAGGAGAACCCGCAGCCATTCACCACCCGGTGCCAAACCCCAGTAGCACGCGGCAGCGATTGGAGTGACGTGGCCCCAGAAGACGACAGGCTGAAGATTGCTGTCACCCGGATCCTACGCCTCAGGCTTGCCGGGCTCACTGTAGGCACTGTTGGCGCGGATTTTCTTCGCCGCCGCATCGCCCCCCTGCAGGAACGGGGAAGACCCACTTGGGAGTTCAAGAATGCGGCAGATATCATGAGGCTACGGCCGGGCCTCAACTTCAACTTCACAGTTCTGGAGCTCAACACGTTGCTCCAGGAGCTGTTCAAGTACGACCCTCAACACCCCGAAGTTTTCAGGTTGCCGGGGGGGGGGGTCGTTCCGCTGTGCAACAACTCCGCGCTCGACCGCATCCGTGCAATGATGCCGTTGTGCGACTCGCATGGAATTGTACCAACTTGGAAAGAGCCTGCAGACGACGTCGTGCAGCAATTCTTCGATGACTTGGTAGAAGTGCCGATCCGCTCCGACGAGAAAGATAGCCTCACCCGCGACACCACCGATGCGAAGATGGCACTCATCGCCACTAGGCTAGAAGAGGCGGCGGCAGCCGCAGCCGTGGGTGAATTTGGATTCACCGTGGAGGAGGCAGAGGCAGCAGAGGCGGCAAGCCGTGCCGAGCGAGGGGAGCCTGCTGGCGAGAAAGAGCTTGCCGGGCAGAACGTCAAGTCGAGCGAGCCTGCCAAGGATACGAGCGGCTCGCTGGAGATCAACTCGTCTTCCTCCTCATCTTCAGACAGCTCGCCGCAAGCAAGGCCTCCCTCCCCACCAAGAAGGCGTCTCCGCAAGGTCGATGACGTAGCAGAGCGGCAGGCGAGGCAACAGTCGCCGCGCCGCGTGACATGCTCCACTGCGGCAAGCACTGTTACTGCGGGAGCACCTCACGCTGCAACGGCAACTGGAGCGGGGTGGTCCCGGACCACCGCTTCTACTCCTGCCGCTTCTCACGCCGCGGCGACAGCCGGAGCGGGGTCGTCTCAGACCGCCGCCACTGCTCCCGCCAAGCGGCCAAGGGAAGCTACTCCTCCGCCTCCTCGCGCCGGACGTGAGCCAGACTTCGACTTCTCCGCATTCAGCTCTGACGAGGAAGAAGAAGAAGAGTAAGACTCCCTTGTTGTACTTGTAGTTCTTCAATCCTTGCTGTTTGTCTTGTATCTCATTTGCTTGACTCTAAACTTGTTCCTTTTTAGGACTCTGGCCCAGGGAGCAGCAAAGAGAGCCAAAGTCCCGGTGATTGTCATTGAGGACGAATCTACTGCGACAGCAGGGGGTGTGCCCGAGACAACCTTGCCGGACCCGGCAACTTTTCTCCAGAGCAGCCCCCAGTGTAAGTATATGGTTTGCTTTCCGCTGTGAGATGCGCCTGGATACTCTGTCTTTGCTGATATCTTACTGCTGGTTTGTGTAGGAGCAGAGCAGCCCCACCAAGAGCCAAGGGAGAATCCCCCGACAAGGGAGAGCTCTCCGGCAAGGGAGGGTTTTCCGGTAAGGGAGAAGTCTCCGGTAAGGGAGGGTTCTCCGGCAAGGGACAGCACCAGCGGCCCCCCGACGGTGGAGACCACGACTGCAGAACCGGGCACAGGTAATCCTTTCGCTTCAAAACTTTCCTTGGGTTCTTCTTATTTTGATCTTCTTGGGTATTTGCTTGACTCTTCTCCCTTTTCCGGCTGTCAGACCCATCTGCTACGGAGCCGATGGAGACCGAGGTTGCCGCCAAAGAAGTGGCCGGTGCTGACGATCCCGCCGGTGCAGAGGCCGCCAAGGCTGCCACCGCGGCAACTGGCGAGGGGTCTGGCGATCGCACTAACGGCCCTGAGGCCGCAGGAGCGCCAGGCGCTACACCGACCGCTGATCCGTCCGCCGCTGCCGCAGCGCCAGGCTCCGAAGAGCCCCAGCCAAGCGTCTACTGGAAGGCCGGCGATGACGTCTTCATCAACCTTCCCTGGGCATCGAGCGACACGGCGCCGGTCGAGGGAGAGATCTTCGACGGGGAGGTGCTTGCCTCCGCTGGGCTGATGCTAGTTGACGCGCCGAGCAGCAGCAGCAACGAGCCCGAGGAAGAGCGGCTGCTGCGGAAGTTGTTGTTGCTCTACCGCGCGCGGCAAGCCAAGCTGGAATCCTGCGAGGCGCTTGTCGCGAAGGCGGGAGGAGACATCGAGAAGCGTGCGGAAGAGCTCGGGGGTTTCCACCAGGAAGCCCTCCGGACCCTGGCAGAGGAGCGGGAGCAGCTCACCGAAGCGCAGAAGGCCTTCCTCCTTGAGAAGGCTGAAGTCGAAGAGCAACAGCGGCTTGGCGCTGTGAAGCTATCCGCGGAGGAGGGCGAGCTGGCACAGCGGAAGGTCAATCTTGACGCCCACGAGGAGGAGCTTGCCGCGCGCGAGGAAAAATTTGGCGGAGCCCTCAAGCAAGCGGAGGATGCTGCCGCAGCCGCCGAAGCCGCCAAGAAGGAGCTGGAGATGAAGGTGGCGCAGCTGGAGGCCAATCTTGCCGAGAAGGGCAAAGAGCTCAGCGCCGCCAAGGACTCCAACGCGGATCTTGAGTTGAAGCTGACCACTTTGACCAAGACACTGGACGGCGCCAAGAAGCAGGAGGCGGCCTTGAAAGAAGAGATCAAGGCCGACAAGGCGCTGCTGGAGAGTGTTGCCGCCACCCAGAATGCCTTCAGGGAAAATGTGGAGCACTGGACGGAGAGCCTCGTGAGTGCTGCCGCAGACATTGACAAGGAGTTGGCGCAGCTGGGGATGGAGGATCTCAGGTATCCCTCCGACGAGAACCTCCAACCCAGCGCCAAGCTCGTCTTGTTCTTCAAGGGCGTGGCGACGGCCCTCCAGCGACTCCGGGAGAGGATCCCAAAGCAGCTAGCCGACGAGTGGCGCAGGATCTGCGCGGGAGCTCTTTAGAAAGTGTTGGTGAAGGTGGCCTTCCGCAATCCGGGCCTCAACCTCACCAACGTCCTCAAGACCTTGCCGCCGGATGCTGATCTGGAGGCGCTCAAGGCCCTTGTCGCACCCATTGTGGACAAGGCGAGTGGGATCAAGAGGATCGAGGGTAATCGCGTAAATTAGGCTGCCCGTTTTCTCCTTTTCTTGTCGCTGTTTGTCATGTTATGAAAACAATATGTTAGAGCCACGACAAGCTGTCTTTGTAATATAACTCTATTCTGGTTACTAATTGCAATGTTATTCCCTTTACTTGATTCCTCCCTTTGTATGTTTTTGCCCTACGCTTTTAGGGAACTTGTCGGTGTAGGCACCTGAGCCGCGAGCACTGAGTGCGGGACGTCAGCAGCCTACTGGCGGTGCCGCTATCGACAAGAAACCTTGTCGCAACTAGTTGTAGCTCACTTAAGTTATTGAGCGGACTCGAAACAAAGTAAGGGCGCAACAAGCTACGAGTTGGTTCCTCCGTGCACATGTTTTCCATACAAAGTGCGGTCGTTCAAGGGAGATAACTTAAAAATTAAAAAATCTGATTGCTCAAACTTTGGCAACTTAGCTTTTCTGTTGTTTGCTTTCCGACAAGGAAAAACTTTCTTGAACGACGCTTGGTCCATACCATTATCTTCTGCTTTCCCCCCCGGCAAACTTGTGGGCGAGGGAACCTTCCTTTCCTTGAGAAAAAAGAAAGGAGAGAAAATAAAGATATGGAGCCTTACGACTCGTTATTGCTTACCGGGAGTAGGTGCTGCACAAAATGTCAGATCACATATGCAAAAAATAGAAAACGCGAAATTGACAAAATGTGCGGAGCACATGAGCTTTACTTATGCATGGGGTCTGCGCCCGGCTTTGTACAAAGGATTACATGCAACAGCGGCAAGACTTGTACAAAAGGTGGTTGCCGGAACAGGTTCTGGCAACCGCGCCTTACGGATAAAACTTACGAAGATGCTCAATGTTCCAGGAGTTGCTCACCGGAATGGCATCTTCGGTCTCAAGGCGGACAGCGCTAGGCCTAGTGACTCGTTTCACCCGGTAAGGGCCTTCCCACTTCAGCGTCAACTTGTTGGAATTCTTGGTGGACTGAACACGCCGAAGAACAAGGTCGCCTTCCTCGAGACTTCTGGCGTTAACTTTGCGGCTATGGTAGCGGTGCAAAGCTTGCTGGTAGCGAGCAGCTCGCACAGCAGCCTGAAGACGGTCTTCCTCAAGGAGCAGCGCGTCATCTTGTCGCAGCTACTCTTGCTTGAGCTCATCATAAGCGAGCACTCGAGGTGACCCGTATACGAGTTCCGTGGGGAGAACTGCCTCTGCTCCATAGACTAGAGCGAAAGGTGTCTGGCCAGTGGCTCGATTTGGCGTCGTTCTGATCGACCAAAGAACCACCGGCAGCTCCGCGATCCAGTTTCTTCCGCACTTGTGCAGCCTGTCGAAAGTCCTGGTCTTGAGCCCGTGCAGCACTTCAGCATTTGCCCTCTCCGCTTGACTGTTGCTTCTCGGGTGAGCAACAGAAGCGAAGCAGACCTTGGTGCCAAGATCTTGGACGTACTGCATGAAGGTGCGGCTCGTGAATTGCGTACCATTGTCGGTGATTATCCTGTTAGGGATCCCGAAGCGGCAAACAATCGACCTGAAGAACTTGACTGCTGACTGTGCTATCACCTTCCTCACTGGTTCCACTTTCGGCCACTTTGTGAACTTGTCGATTGCAACGTACAAGTACTCAAAGCCCCCGACTGCTTGGGGAAAGGGGCCGAGGATGTCGAGCCCCCAGACCGAAAATGGCCAAGATAAAGGGATCGTCTGGAGAGCTTGAGCTGGTTGGTGTATCTGCTTGCAATGGAACTAGCACACTTCACACTTGGTTACTTGTGCAGTTGCATCCTGGAGGGCTGTCGGCCAAAAGAAACCTTTCCGGAATGCTTTGTCGACAAGTGATCTTACGCCAATGTGGTGACCACATATGCCTCCATGTATCTCTGCCAACAGCTTTTGTCCGTCTTCTCGGTGAATACACTTCAATTTCACACCGTTGAGTCTTCTTCTGTACAGTGTCTTGTCGACAAACTGGTACATCCTTGACTACCAGGCTACTCTTTCCGCTTCTTCCTGCTCTTCGGGAAGTTCTCCTGTCTGAAGGAAACGGACGATCCGCTGTGCCCATGCTGGAGCTTGTGGCTCGACAACAAGGACTAAAGGCAAATCTGCTGCTGCGGGAATATCTGCTTCTACGGCAAGAACCTGCGGCTCTGCCGGAGCTTGACGTTCTCCGGCAAGCTTACCGGAGCAAAACTTGTCGGGAGCTTCTGCTTCAACAGAACAAACCCTAGGGCTTGCCGGAGCATATTGCTCCTCAGTGCTTTTGGCGTTGATCTTGGGGACCTTCTTGGCGGCGGCTTCGGGAAGCTCTGCCGGAAAATAGTCACCAGAAATCAACTTCCTCTTCTTGCTCTGTCCAGTTGATGGTGTTACGGACGGTTGAGTCAGCTTGAGCACAAAGATCCCTGGTTCCACAGGTAACTTAAGTGCGGCGCACTTTGACAGGCCATCAGTAATGGCATTCTGAGCTCTTGGAACGTGTTCCATTTGTAGGCAGTCAAAGTGCTCTTCTAGCTTTCTCACTTCATCGACGTAGGCTTCCATCAACGGACTCTGATAGCTCTTGTGCACTTGGCGGATGACAAGCTGCGAGTCACCCCTGACAATGAGCTTCTTGATCCCAAGGTCTGCCGCGATCCTGAGACCGGCAAGCAAGCCTTCATACTCCGCAGTATTGTTTGTTGCTTGCTCCTTGGGAAAGTGCATCTGGACTACGTACTTGAGGTGCTCTCCGGTGGGTGCGACAAGAAGCACACCAGCGCCGGCGCCTTGCAGCGAAAAGGCACCATTAAAATACATCGGCCACTCTTTGCCTGCTTCCTTGATGGGGATGCTCGTTTCTGGAATTTCTTCATCTGGTTTTGGCGTCCATTCTGCTATAAATTCTGCCAATGCTCTGCTCTGCATAGTTGAAGTGCTCTCAAACTTGAGGCCAAAGCTTGACAGTTCCAGTGCCCACTCAACAATCCTGCCTGTCGCTTCTGGATTCTGTAGTATCCTCTTCAGCGGAAAGCGAGTGACAACTGTGATCTCATGTGCTTGGAAGTAATGGCGCAGCTTTCTCGAGGCCATGAGAAGGCCGAAAAGCAATTTCTGCACGCCATAGTACCTTGACCTAGCCCCCTGCAGAAGGGAACTGACAAAGTAAACTGGGCGCTGCACCATTTTCTTCTGTATCTCCTCGCGCATCTGCGCAGATCCATCCTTGTCGGGACCAGAGCTTGTCGGGGAAGCCCCCTGCTTGTCGCTGGATGCGTCTGCCGTGGTTGCTGGCTCGTCATCTGCCTCCCTCTCTGCCACTAACGCAGCACTAACCACTTGATTGGTTGCCTCTATATACAGCATCAACTTCTCTTGTGGCTTAGGTGCGACAAGTGTTGGAGCGGAGGATAGGTATCTCTTCAGGTCTTGCAGCGCAGCCTCCGCTTCCAGAGTCCATTTCCCTGGACCTGCCTTTTTCAATAATTTGAAAAATGGCAGGGCGCGCTCAGCAGACCTAGAGATAAACCTGCTGAGAGCAGCCACGCAACCGGCAAGTCTCTGTACATCCTTGACGCGCTTTGATGCTTCAATCTGCTCAATGGCCTTGATCTTGTCGGGATTGGCTTCAATTCCCCGCTGAGACACGAAGAACCCGAGAAGCTTGCCGGAGGGGACTCCAAACACACACTTCTCTGGGTTGAGCTTGAGGCTGATCTTGCACAGATTTGCAAAGGTCTCATCTAAATCTTGGATCAGATTTGCCTTGTTCTTGCTCTTGACCACTATGTCGTCCATGTAGGCTTCCACATTTCTATGCATTTGTGGCTCAAGAGCGACATGGACTACTCTTGCAAACGTTGAACCAGCATTTTTTAATCCGAAAGGCATCCGTATCAAACAGTACGTGCCACATGGAGTAATGAATGTGGTCTTCTCCTCATCCTCTTCTGCCATGAAGATCTGATGGTATCCTGAGTATGCGTCAAGAAATGAAAGCAAATCACATCCGGCTGTGGAGTCAACAATCTGGTCAATGCGCGGCAAAGGAAATGGGTCTTTGGGACAAGCTTTGTTAACATCGGTAAAATCGATACAAAGTCTCCATTTTCCGTTCGCCTTGCGCACGACTACAGGATTGGCCAACCACGTAGGATGGAGCACTCCTCTGAGAAGGCCTGCTGCTTCCAACTTCTTGATCTGCTCTACAATGAATTCTTGGCGCTCCACTGCTTGCTTCCTGACCTTCTGCTTGACGGGCCGCGCATGAGGACAAACGGCAAGGTGGTGCTCAATTACTTTCCTGGGAACACCGGGGATGTCAGACGGTTACCACGCAAACACGTCGACATTCGCCCGCAGGAAAGCAATGAGCGCGTTTTCCTATTTAGGGTCGAGAGTGGCACTGATGGTGAAGGTACCACCAGTGCCGTCCTCCTTGGCGGACACCTTCTTCGTCTCTGGCGGAGCTGCCATTGTCTTCTTACACTTGCCGGTGGAGCTCGATGGTGCGTCCTCGACGGCAGCGCAGCACTCCGAAGAGGTGCGCTTGCCGGAGTGGGCATCAGAACTCTTGCCGGACTTGGTCTTCTTCTTCCCCCCGGGAGCTTCAACGGCAAGTGACTTGCGATCTGTTGCGTCTGCCACTTCCCGGTAGATCTTGTCGGCGCAGATAAGAGCATCCTTCTTGTCGCCGGGGACAGAGATGACGCTTATCGGGCCTGGCATCTTCAGCATGTTGTATGCGTTGTGAGAGGTTGCCATGAACTTGGCGAGTGCTGGATGGCCAAGTATCCCATTGTAAGGAAATGGAATATCGGCAACGTTAAAAGTGACCCTCTCAGTCCTGAAGTTCAGCTCGCTGCCAAATGTTACAAGCAACGTGACCTTCCCCTTCGGCTTGCTCCTTCCCGGGTTGATTCCTTGGAATGTGCCGGTTTCTTCAAGCTCGCTGTTAGGGATCTGGAGTTTCTGGAGTACCGCGGAGGAGATTAGGTTCAAGCCGGCCCCGCCGTCAACTAACATCTTAGTGACCTTGAGGTTGCGGATAGTTGGTGAAACCAACATCGGCAAGCACCCGACCGCAGTTGTGCGATCAGGGTGGTCCTCAATATCAAAGATGATAGGCGTGCTGGACCAATTCAGAAGCTTGCGTGACTCGACGGGTGGCTCCGCCGCATTGACTTCCCGCACCCACTGCTTGAGTTGGCGGTGTGAAGTATGCAGAGAAGCACCGCCATCAACGCACAAGACCTCTGTGGCTTTCTGGAACTCCTGCTCACTGGTCTCAGCGTCATCCATGTCTTCGTCGTCGTCGTCATCTTCATCCTTGTCGCGGCCGCGGGGAGGTCTGTCTCCTTGCCGCGGCTTGGCCTTGCCGCGGCGTCCTCCCCGGCCGGCGTGCTTCTTGCCAGATTCTCCAGCGTCTCCATGGGCCCTCTCCTTGTCTTGTCGCTTGTACTCAGCCTTTTTGTTGCTGGACAGGCTGCTCGACCTTCTTGCAGCTCTGGAGGTCATGGTCCTTGGTGCGGTGGATCTTGCAGTACTGCTTGTTGGTGCCGTCCTGCTTGTCGGCGACCGCCACAGCCTAGTAGTTGGTGCATGCGGCAATCTCCTTGCCGGAGCTACCAACTTTGGCTTTCTTGGCGCCACCTTCGTTGCCGGACTGTTCAACGACCAGCACATCTTTGCCTTTCTTCTTCCTGTTCCGCCGCCGGTTTTTCTTTACTGGGGCAGCATCCTCGCTGTCAGATCCTCCTGCTCCTGTATTCTCTCCGGGGAGTTTCCTCCCTTCCTCAGCACGTGCACACTTGTCGGCCAGGGCATACAGCTCACTGACGTCTCTGATCTTGCACATCGCCATCTCCTCCCGCATCCCGCGGTTACGCACGTCCTGATGGAACGCGCTGATGACCGCCGCAGGGTGGACATCTGGGATGTTGTGCTGTACACGGCTGAATCTCTGAATGTATTTGCGCAGGGGCTCTCCTTCCTTCTGGGCGAGCAGATGAAGGTCACTCTCTTGGCCATGAGGTTTGTGGCCGCCTATAAAAGCGCCGACAAACTGATGGCATTGGTCTGCCCAGGAGGATATGGAGTTGTCCGGCAAGTGCATGAGCCAGGACCTGACGTTGGGCTTGAGCACCAGCGGGAAGTAGTTGGCAAGGATCTTGTCGTCCCGCCCCCCGGCATCCTGCACCGCGATGGTGTAGATGCTGAGGAACTCCGACGGATGCAACTTGCCGTCGTACTTCTCTGGTACGTCTTGCTTGAAATTCTTCATGCTGGGCCACTGGACTTGCCGCAGCTCACGAGTAAACACAGGGCAACCTACCGCGTACGGCAAGTCGCCTGGTTCCCCTGGCGCATGCATGTCAACAGAGGGCCCAGCGCGCTGGTCCGATTGGCATCGCGCTTCTCTTCGGCGCTCGATGCGGGTACGGGCATCTTCTTGCTGTCGTTCGTGAAGAACTTGGCGCTGATCGCGACGAGCTCGTGGATCTGATGACACAGTGGAGTCGCTGTCGAGGTGGATCCGGCGAGTCGGCGATCTTGGCCTTCGGGGCGGAGAGTGCATAGTGGTTGCACCCCCACCGATCTTGTCGCCACCGGCTTGTGCCTGGCTGACTGGCTGCGGCTGCGATGTGCTCGGCTGCCGTTGAGTGTCGCCGTTGGCGAAGCTGATGAGACTCTGAATGGTGGCCCTCCAGTCGTCGATCTTGTCCGCCATTGGAGGGTAGTCCAGGAGCAGTTGAGCTCGCGCCAAAGCTTCTGCTGCAGTGACGGGTGGCGGTGGCGAACGGTGCG
The DNA here is from genome assembly GCF_002162155.2 of Triticum dicoccoides. Lineage (NCBI taxonomy): Eukaryota > Viridiplantae > Streptophyta > Magnoliopsida > Poales > Poaceae > Triticum > Triticum dicoccoides. The sequence continues at coordinate 578,402,056 of NC_041390.1, forward strand.
AGGAGCGGGATATGCTCGGACTTCTAACTATGTTAGAAGGAGCAGTGTCCCGTCCAGGCGACCATGCCTCGCTCGTGCCAGCACGTTGGTGTGCATGCCGGTCTTGAGCACTCCGAGATCCACCAGCTCGATCTTGGTCCAGCAACGGATGGTACCGTGAGTACCATAATGCTGCCGGTCCCGCGCCTCCTGAGATGGGCGCGGTGCATGTACGGACGCCGAGGTCTTGGAGTGCGCCCGGTCGTTGAGGGAGCTGGCTACGCCGCCGATGGGCAACGCAGCCTTGTCCTTGGACCTGGCAGCACCGTGAGCTCCTCCGTCAACGCCCATTCTTCCGCCGGCGTCTGCCCCACTAGCCGTTTGCTCCGGCGGTGGTGGGCTCGGCGCGGACGGAGCAGCTGCCTCTGAAGCCTTCTTCTTCAGCGGCATGTCGATGAAGATAATGAAGATCTAGCTCGCGCGAACGCCGGATCTGGTTCACACAACCTCGACGCTCCCCTACCTGGCGCGCCAAAGATGTCGGGGGACTGATCCACGAACACCTATGGGACCGGCGGGCCGAGTCTCTTTCGGTTCAGCGGGGGCAGAGGTCGCATGAAGAGCGGATCGAGGCGAGGCACACGAGCAGTTTACCCAGGTTCGGGCCGCACGGATGCGTAAAACCCTACTCCTTCTTTGTGGTTTGTATTGAGTTCTTGCTCGGGAGCGCGGAGTGCTACAGTACACACCAGCAGCTAACGAGACCGAGTGTGAGTGTTCTGTTTTTCTGAACCCCCCTCTACGTTGCACATGGGCCTCCTTTTATATGCTCAAGAGGTCACCGACAGGTGGCAACGGAGACAAAGGGTAAAAATGGAAAGGTGTTGCGGTAGGTACAGCTACCTGCTACAGTGTATCATACCTAACCCTGACGGCAGGGGACAAGGGCATTAAATGCCCGTCTGTGTCTCCTAAACAGTGCAAAAGGGACCGTCAGGGGCACCACCGCTCGCCACGATGGCAATCTTGTCAGCGCCGCTTGCCACTGCGCACCGCTGGCTGCACAGCCTCCCGCCACGCACGCCTGGAAGGGTCCTGTCGTGGTTCTAAGCCTGACAGTAGAGTGGGGGGTAGGTATGGAGAGGCAAGGTCCTAGCTATGGAGAAGTTGTAAACACAAGAGATGTACGAGTTCAGGCCCTTCTTGGAGGAAGTAAAAGCCCTACGTCTCGGAGCCCAGAGGCGGTCGAGTGGATTATGTGTATATGAGTTACAGGGTGCCGAACCCTTCTACCTATGGAGGGGGGTGGCTTATATAGAGTGCGCCAGGACCCCAGCCAGCCCACGTAGGAGAGGGTTTAAGGTGAGCTAAGTCTGGGGCGTTACTGGTAACGCCCCACATAAAGTGTCTTTACTATCATAAAGTCTACTTAATTACAGGCCGTTGCAGTGCAGAGTGCCTCTTGACCTTCTTGTGGTCGAGTGAGTCTTCGTGGTCGAGTCCTTCAAGTCAGTCGAGTGAGTCCCTCGTTGGTCGACTAGAAGGTGACCTCTTCTAAGGGTGTCCTTGGGTAGGGTACTTAGATCAGGTCTGTGACCCTACCCTAGGTACATGGCCCCATCATTAGCCCCCGAATGGATTGAGGCTTCGAGTGAGGAAGGAGTCGATGTTATTTCCGATTAACTTTTGCGCACTGGTCGTGCGTTGTTCTGGATCAAAGAATCTCTTCGTTGATAGTGACCAACTTGTCTTCAGTCGACTCGATCCATTCTCTACTTTTGTCGAGTGATCTTTCGGGCTTTGACGATTTTCGAGCGACGGATCGCAGGAAATCCTGCGTCTGACAGACCGGTCTGCCGTTCGTGGATTCCGCGGGATGCGAAATTTAGGGAAGCGCGCGAAACGGAGCGGACCGCGGCGTTCGGATGGGACGGGATATAGACGCCTCGATCCCCACGCCGCTTTCTTCGCCACGTATCCCACCTGCATAACTGTTCCTGGATATGATTAGATCGACCGGGCCCACCTGTCATTCACTCGGAAGGGACCTTATAAATGCGCCCGGCGAGGGTTTTTTGTACAGTGCCTCAGCATTCTCTTTCTCTGCTCCCTTCGTCTCCGCCCAACCTCTCCTCGCGCGTCTCGCCGGCAACCATGGCCAAGGAGAAGACGGCGGCGCTGGAACGCACGAAGAAGGCGTCGGCGACGGAGAAGGCGAAGAGGAGATCCACCAGCCGCGGCGGGTCTTCATCTAGATCCCGCCTGCCGAAGGGCTGGGTCCAAGGAGATTGGATCCAGTCGACCATCACGGAGAAAGATCTCCTCGACATGGCCAACGAGGGCTTGATCCCCCATGGAGCTGCGAGGCTTCCGGGGAAGGAGTGGCAGCCCCAGCCAGAAGAGGGTGAGTGTGTGCTCTTGGCCACCCATGTTGATCGTGGATTTTCTCTGCCGCCGAGTATTTTCTTCCGTGGTTTCTTGAACTTCTTTGGAGCGCAGCTCCACCACTTTACCCCAAATTCTATCGCCTATCTTGCCGCGTTCGTGTCCATGTGTGAGGGTTTTCTGGGCTGTCGACCGCACTGGGGCTTGTTCAAGCATATATTCACGTGTCGCTCTCAGACCGTGAAGAAGGCGAGCCCAGGCGACGAAAGAACCCGAGTCGTCCAAATGTGTGGGGGCCTGGGGATCCAGGTGAGGAATAAGAGCACCTTCCCAGCCATGACTTTTCCCGAGTCAGTCAGAGGCTGGCAGTCGACCTGGTTCTACTGCCAGGATCAGTCGACGCCGGGGCAGTCGAGTGGACTCCCTCAGTTTACCATGGACCGAGTGAACAAGCCCTCCTCTCTGAAGTTGATTCCGGAGGAGAAAGCTGACCTGAAGATGTTGATGGAGCGCGTGGTACAGTTGGTTCGGGAGAGAGTGACGGGCATGGATCTCCTGGAGGTTTTCCTTAGGCGTCGTATCCAGCCCCTTCAGTTCCGAAGCCACTGCATGTGGTTGTACTGTGGGACTGAAGACGAGACTCGAGTCCATCCAGAAGCAGTCGACGATGTCACTCTGGAAAGATGGATGGCCGCCGTTACCGGAAACAAGGATAACCCACGCGGAGCCAGAAGGATTCCTCCACTCGACCACAACAGTGATCCAGACAAGGTATGCCTGCTCTGCTCTCCACTATGTTCTTGTCACATTCATTTCTGTTTATTCTGCCAATTGGTCGATTGATCCTTGTCTTGATGTCTATCAGGCCCTCACCGAGCTGTACTCGATGCCCAATGGAGCACAGGCTCCGACTGAAGAGGGTGAGGCGAGTGGGGGCGAGAGCCAGGAGGAGGAGGAATGGGACTCGGACGTTGCTGAGGATGATGATGACGATGACGACGATGATGGTGATGAAGATGACGCTGAAGATGAGGAAGAAGAGGAGGAGGAGGTCGTACCACCGCGCTCAGAAAGGCGGTCGAAGCTTGTCCACGACCCTTCGACTGAACGTGGCAAGGGGGTTGCGACCGTTACACAGTCGACCAAGCGCCCTCGGACCACCTCTCCGGCGCCGACTGAAAAGGCACCGAAGCAGCCCCGGGCGGCTACGTCGAAGCCGACCAAGCTCCTGCCGAAGATGAAGGTGTCCATCCCCACCATATCAGGGTAATCATGCTGCTTAAGTCTTCTTATTTTGTGTGAACTTTGTCTCTGGTTGACGCTGAAGTTAGTCGACTGATTCTTTGGAGTTGTAGTGCTGCTACTTCTGAGACCTCAGCCCGGGCTGATGACCATGAGATGGAGGACGCAACAACCTCAAAACCAGGTACTATATTCTTAACGCCGTTTTTAGTCGACTGACTCATGATCTCTAATCCTGATTCTTCTCTGTAGCTCCACCCAACGTTGTTATCACTCTCCCTGATGATGATGAGGACGAGGAACCGTTGAAGCGCAGAAAGAGTAGGAAAGCGTCTGCCAGCAGGGTGCCCCAGGATGTGACGGCGCCTGAGACTCTGATTGCGGAGGAAGAGAATACCACTCGACACACTGTGTCCTTCGCAGATCCACTGACGAGTGCTCAGCAGCCCTCCCTCTTCACGACGCACCACGTCCTAGAGGACCAAGCTGGCGCCGCGAAGGAGGCGATACGCCAGGCAGGGATCATGATGGAGCAGTTAAGGACCATCCGGGATGCGAGCCAGGCAGCTTACGACGCTAGCTCCGCCCTTCAAAGCAATGTTCAGGTCAGTCGACCACCGCCTGTTCTGTTAAGATATGCTACCAAAAACTTTTCTTTCCAGAATTTATAGTAGTCACCCACTGGGTGTGTCGACTTAGACTCCGTGTTAGCGGGGGCACGCTGAGTGCACCCGCTGGGTGTAGTCCCCAAGGCTAAGGTCGACTGCTGGCAGTCGGCCTTAGGCTTTATAATTTCAGTCTTTCTGTCATTCGACCAAGTCGACTGGATTTCGCAAACCGGTCGACTGGTCGACTCTGTCTTCAATAGGATTAGTGGGGGCATGCTGAGTGCACCCACTGGGTGTAGTCTCCAAGGCTAAGGTCGACTGCTGGCAGTCGGCCTTAGGCTTTATAATTTCAATCTTTCTGTCATTCGACTATGTCGACTGGATTTCGCAAACCCGTGGGGGCACGCTGAGTGCACCCACTGGGTGTAGTCCCCGAGACTGTGGTCGACTGCTTGCAGTCGATTACAGTCTTAAAGAATACATCTCTCTTTTTTTTTGAGGTCGACTGGTCGATTCTATCTTCAATAGGATTAGTGGGGGCACGCTGAGTGCACCCACTGGGTGTAGTCCCCGAGACTACGGTCGAATGCTTGTATTCGGCTGTAGTCTTAGAAACGTGTGATTTTTCCCTTTTTCACTCGGAAGTGAATTATTTTTGACATCTAGTCGATTGGTTCTTCGTAGAACTCCTGTGATCTTATGGCTCGCTACTCTGAGCTGGAAAACAAGCACACTCAACTCGAGCTCAGCTTGAAGCTGGTTCAGGAGAAGCTGACGAAGGCAAAGGAGGAGACCGAAGGTATGTTTGGTGAGACCCTGACGACTGCTTTTCCCCTTGTTTGTTTCAAAATCTGATCTTGCTGTAACTTGCAGGTAAGGTAAGGGAGGCCCAACAGAAGAAAGACCTTGAACTAGCTGAGAAGATAAAGCTTGCTGACGAGAAGTTAGCTTCAGTCACCAAGCTTGAACAAGACAATACCAATCTGAAAGCTGCTCTTCGGATCGCCAACAAGGAGGTCAGTCGACTGAAAACTGATAAAGCTGCCCTGACCGACCAAGTCAGTAAGTTGACTAGGAAGAAAAATGATCTGGAGGCCTTCCTGAGTGGTCTTGCCAAGAAGCTGTTTCTTATGCTTGAAGGTAAACCTCTATGCTCGGCAATCATTTCCAATCGTGGTTTCTCCATTCGACCATTCCCTTGACTCAGTGATCGTCCTTGCAGAATTTTGCCAAAACTTTGAAGAAGAAACTAGCCGGCTGGAGCCAAACCTCGACCCCGTCAATTCTCCGGTGAACGACGAAGTTGCCATGGATGTTTTCCGACTGGAGTCCCGTGTTGCAGCTGTCGTGGACTATCTCGCAAGGCTGAAGGTCGCCACATCTCGCATCGACTCGACGCTCTGGCCCGGGGAGACACTTCAGAATGACCTTGAGTCGCTGATGGCTCGCTTGAACACGATCCCTGGTCGAGTGCAGGAATGGAAGAAGTCCTCGGCTCGGTGCGGTGCAGATGTTGCTCTGTGTCTGGCCTGAGTCCACTGCAAAGATGCGCGAGAAGAGAAGCTGGCGGCCCTCCGGGTGGCCAACACCAAGAAACACGACTTCAGGTCCTTTATGGAAACTTTCCTTGCGGCTGCCACTCGGATCGCAGACGGAATTGATCTTGATGAGTTTGTTGCACCTTCCAGCCCTCCACAGGAGGGGTAAAAAACTTCTTCTAAGCTCGACGCTTTAAATTTGCCTCGGAATGCCGAGTGGAATTGTAACCGATAAACCTTAACGGGCTTAACGCCTGAGCACTTTCGGTTCCTTTAGATATCGATTCGAACTTGAATTTGGTGCTTGAATATGATTGCTTTTGGCTCGAAATGTCTTTTGCAGGTTCAAAGCAGGGCGCCTTTACTGCAATCGACTTATTCCTTAGTCCACTTAGGCGAGCACTGGGCTGCGGCTAAGCCTCCGAGTGGAAGTCCGGCTTACCACTCGGTAGGATTTCGATAACTTAGGCGAGTACTTGGACTGCAGCTAAGCCCCCGAGTGAGAGGTTTGCTCTTCACTCGGTAGGATTTCGATAACTTAGGCGAGTTCTTGGACTGCAGCTAAGCCTCCGAGTGAGAGGTTTTGCTCTTCACTCGGTAGGATTTTTATAACTTAGGCGAGTGCTTGGACTGCAGCTAAGCCCCCGAGTGAGAGGTTTGCTCTTCACTCGGTAGGATTTCGATAACTTAGGCGAGTACTTGGACTGCAGCTAAGCCTCCGAGCGGAAGTCCGGCTTACCACTCGGTAGGATTTTTATATCTTAGGCG
>NC_041390.1:578408962-578437844 GCF_002162155.2 Triticum dicoccoides
CACAGGGCTGCAGCTAAGCCTCCGAGTGAGAGGTTTGCTCTTCACTCGGTAGGATTTTTATAACTTAGGCGAGTGCTTGGACTGCAGCTAAGCCTCCGAGTGAGAGGTTTGCTCTTCACTCGGTAGGATTTTTTACAAACTTAGGCGAGCACAGGGCTGCAGCTAAGCCTCCGAGTGAGAGGTTTACTCTTCACTCGGTAGGATTTTTATAACTTAGGCGAGTGCTTGGACTGCAGCTAAGCCTCCGAGTGAGAGGTTTGCTCTTCACTTGGTATTTACAAACTTAGGCGAGCACAGGGCTGCAGCTAAGCCCCCGAGTGAGAGGTTTGCTCTTCACTCGGTAGGATTTCGATAACTTAGGCGAAACTGATTCGCAGCTAAGCCTCCGAGTGGGAGTCTGGCTCACCACTCGGTAGGATTTTTACAAACTTAGGCGAAACGGATTCGCGGCTAAGTCACCCACTGAGGGGGAATTTTATTGGACAAAAATAAAAAGTGACAAAAATTATGGAGGAACTATGACACTATTATTTTGAGGTCCATGAACTACAGAAGTACTTTATTGCAACTCATCCGAGTGATAAACCTTAAGTGTAAAATGGGCGGAGTAGTTCCGCGTTCCAAGCTCGGGGCTCGTCGATATTATGCTCGACGTTGTAAAGACGGTACGCCCCGTTGTGGAGAACCTTGGTGACGATGAAGGGACCTTCCCAAGAAGGAGCAAGCTTGTGTGGTTTGTGCTGATCCACTCGGAGAACCAAATCTCCTTCCTGGAAGGCTCGACCTCTCACATTTCTGGCGTGGAAACGACGCAAATCTTGTTGGTAGATGGTCGACCGGATCAGAGCCATCTCTCTTTCTTCCTCTAAAAGGTCGACTGCGTCCTGCCGCGCTTGTTCAGCTTCTGCTTCGTTGTAGATTTCAACTCGAGGAGCATTGTGGAGAAGATCACTCGGCAAGACTGCTTCAGCTCCGTAGACCAAGAAGAATGGAGTTCTTCCGGTCGACCGATTAGGTGTGGTCTGCAGTCCCCAAAGCACTGAGGGAAGTTCGTCGACCCAAGCTCCAGCTGCATGCTTGAGATCATGCATCAGTCGGGGTTTCAATCCCTTGAGAATTAGGCCATTGGCTTGCTCTGCCTGTCCATTCGACTGCGGATGGGCGACTGAAGCGTAGTCGACCCATGTGCCTTGAGAGTTACAGAAATCTCTGAATTCCTCCGAGTCAAAGTTCGACCCATTATCCGTAATGATGTTGTGCGGGACTCCATATCTGAATATTAGTTCCCTGATGAAGCTAACAGCAGTACCGGTGTCAAGGTTCTTGATTGGTTTAGCCTCGATCCACTTGGTGAACTTGTCGACTGCACCAGTACATGCGTGAAGCCGCTTCGCCCTGTTCTCAAAGGACCGACCATGTCCAACCCCCATACCGCGAAAGGCCAGATGAGTGGGATGGTCTTCAGAGCCGATGCAGGCTTGTGCGACATATTCGAGTAGAACTGACATCCCTCGCACTTATCCACTATCTCCTTTGCCATCTCATTCGCCTTTGGCCAGTAAAATCCGGCTCGGTATGCTTTGGCCACGATGGTCGGAGAGGACGCATGATGACCACAGGTTCCCGAGTGGATATCATTGAGGATGAGTCGACCTTCTTCTGGTGTTATGCACTTCTGACCAACTCCAGTCGCGCTTTCTCTGTATAATTGTCCTTTGATTACGGTAAAGGCCTTAGATCGACGGACGATCTGTCGAGCCTCTTCCTCATCCTCCGGAAGCTCTTTTCTCAGGATATACGCGATATATGGAACTGTCCAGTCGGGAATGACCACCAAGATCTCCATGACCAAGTCGACCACTGCTGGGACTTCAACCTCAGTCGGATCTGTGGCACTCTTGGGCTGTGGAGCTTCTTCGGTGAAAGGATCTTCTTTGACTGACGGAGTGTGTATATGCTCCAAGAACACACCACTCGGAATGGCTTCTCTCTTGGAACCTATCTTTGCTAGATCATCAGCTGCTTGATTTTTCAGTCGGGGTATATGATGGAGCTCCAACCCCTCGAACTTCCTTTCCAGCTTCCTCACTGCACTGCAGTATCCAGTCATGGCTGGGCTTCTCACGTCCCACTCCTTCATCACTTGGTTGACCACTAAATCCGAGTCGCCATAGACCATCAGGCGACGGACGCCGAGGGAAATGGCCATGCGCAACCCATATAAGAGGGCCTCATATTCTGCCTCATTGTTGGAGGAATCAAAGTGAATCTGGAGCACATATCTGAGCTTATCTCCTCTGGGGGAAACCAGGACAACCCCAGCACCGGAACCATTCAACATCTTAGAGCCATCAAAGAACATGGTCCAATGCTCTGAGTGAACTTCAGTCGGCTGCTGCTGTTCAATCCACTCGGCGAGGAAATCTGCTATTGCCTGGGACTTAATGGCTTTCTTTGCCTCAAACTTGATATCAAGGGGAAGAAGTTCAATCGCCCATTTAGCCACTCGACCAGTTGCATCTCTGTTGTGCAAAATCTCTGATAGTGGAGCGTCGCTGACGACTGTGATGGAATGATCAGAGAAATAATGAGCAACCTTCTTTGTGGTCATGTATATTCCATACACAAGCTTCTGATAATGAGGATATCTCTGCTTGGATGGAGTCAAGACTTCAGACAAATAATACACTGGGCGCTGAACTTTGAGAGCTTTTCCTTCTTCTTCCCGCTCGACCGTAAGCACAGTACTGACGACTTGTCCTGTGGCTGCGATATAGAGCAAAAGAGGCTCTTTGCTGATTGGAGCAGCAAGCACCGGCTGGGTGGAGAGCAGAGCTTTTAGCTCGGCAAACGCTGCATCAGCTTCTGGAGTCCACTCGAACTTGTCTGCCTTCTTCATCAGTCGGTAAAGAGGCAATGCCTTTTCACCGAGTCGTGAGATGAATCGACTTAATGCGGCCAAGCATCCAGTAAGCTTCTGGACATCTGCACTCGCACAGGGCGTTTCATTCGGAGAATAGTGCCGATCTTCTCTGGATTAGGGTCGATTCCTCGTTCGGAAACGAGAAAACCGAGTAACTTGCCACCAGGAACTCCAAATGTGCACTTTGATGGATTGAGCTTGATATCATACCTTCTGAGGTTGGCAAATGTTTCGGCGAGGTCAGCGAGCAGGTCGGAACCTTTTCGTGACTTGACGATGATATCATCCATATACGCTTCCACATTCCGACTGATTTGAGTGAGTAGACACTTCTGAATCATTCGCATAAATGTGGCGCCGGAATTCTTGAGGCCGAATGGCATGGTGATATAGCAGAAGCACCCGAATGGAGTGATGAAAGCTATTTTTATCTCGTCGGGTCCGTACAGACGGATCTGGTGGTACCCAGAGTAGGCGTCTAGAAAAGACAGTCTCTCGCATCCCGCGGTCGAGTCAACAATTTGATCTATGCGAGGGAGAGGAAAATGATCTTTCGGGCAGGCCCGGTAGATGTGCTTGAAATCAATGCACATTCGGAGCGATTTGTCCTTCTTAGGAACCATGACGACATTAGTGAGCCACTCGGAGTGGTATATCTCTCGGATAAATCCTGCCGCCAATAGTCGAGCCACTTCCTCACCAATGGCTTTTCTCTTCTGGACGGCGGACCGCCGAAGATGCTCTTTGACTGGTTTTGCAAATGAGTCGACTCTTAGGCGATGCTCAGCCAGTCCCCTGGGAACACCTGGCATGTCAGCGGGCTTCCATGCAAAAATGTCCCAGTTCACACGGAGGAACTGGATGAGCGCTTCTTCCTATTTCGGGTCGAGTGTTGTGGAGATGTGGGTCGGAGCTGCATCGGGGTCGGTCGGGTGAATGTGAACAGGCTTTGTCTCACCGGACGACTGAAATGCAGACTCTGGGCGGGTTTCTTGGATCGCAGCAAATCACTCGGATCTCCACTTTGCTTGTATTCTTCGAATTCGACCGCTGTCACCTGGGAATCGGCAATCTTTGAGCCCTTCTGAAAGCACTCTTCTGCCTTTTTCCGATCACCGGTGACAGTGATCACTCCTTTGGGGCCGGGCATCTTCAATTTGAGGTACACGTAACATGGTCGAGCCATGAATCGTGCGTAAGCTGGTCTCCCCAAAATGGCATGATATGCACTCTGAAAATCCACGACCTCAAACGTCAACTTTTCTTTGCGAAAATGTTTCGAATCACGAAACACCACGTCCAGAGCTATTTGGCCGAGTGACTCGGCTTTCTTCCCTGGTATAACTCCATGAAAGCTCATGTTACTGGTGCTCAGTCGGGACATCCGAATGCCCATTCCTTTCAGTGTGTCTGCATACAACAAATTCAGCCCGCTTCCACCGTCCATCAGCACTTTTGTCAGTCGAGTGCCTTCGACAAATGGATCGACCACCAAAGCTTCCCTCCCAGGGGTGGCAATATGAGTCGGGTGATCATATTGGTCGAATGTGATGGGTATTTGGGACCATTTCAGATAATTTGCTTTTGCCGGGGCAACCATGTTCACCTCTCGGTTAATGACTTTCAATCGACTCTTGCTTTCCACATCTGCAAAGATCATCAGAGTGGAGTTGATATGCGGATATCCTTCCTCACTGTCCTCCTTGTCTTCGGCCTTGTCCAACTCCTTCTCCTTGTCCTTAGACTGTTTTCCCTGAAACTGCTGGATCAGGAGTCGACATTGGCGAGTGGTATGCTTCGGGTAGATGATATTCCCCTCTTCGTCTTTCTTCGTGTGGATGTGACATGGCATATCCATTACGTCATTCCCTTCTTTATCCTTTACTTTCTTAGGGTTCCAGGATCCTTTTGGTTTCCCTTTAAACTTTCCCTGAGTCACGGCCAGAGCCTCTCCAGGAGCTGCTGGTTCAGCCTTCCGCTTCTGTTTCCGACTGGTGTTTCCCTTTTCCGACTGGCTCGGCTTGTGCTTGCCGCTTCGGAGTCGGTCTTCTTCTTCGCTGTTGGCGTACTTGGTAGCAATCTCCATCATCCGACTCAAGGTCATGTCACCGGTTCGACCAAATTTCAAACTTAATTCTCTGTTCTTGAGACCATCCTTGAAGGCGCAGACTGCCTGATGATCAGACACATTCTCCACAGTATGGTGCAAAGTGATCCACCTCTGAATATACTCCCTGAGAGTCTCATTGGTCTTCTGCACGCAGACTTGCAACTCTGTCAGTCCAGCTGGTCGCTTGCAAGTTCCTTCAAACGTTCTGATGAACACTCGGGACAGATCTTCCGAAGTGTAAATGCTGCTAGGAGGTAATTGAGTCAACCACGCCCTGGCAGAACCTTCCAGCATGAGGGGAAAATGCTTCATGGCCACCTCGTCGTTCCCACCACCAATCTGAACTGCCACTCGGTAGTCCTCAAGCCAAGTTTCAGGCTTAGACTCACCAGTGAACTTGCTGACTCCTGTTGCCAACCTGAAATTGGGAGGGATAACTGCGGCTCTGATAGCTCTACTGAAACATTCAGGACCAGAAACATGCACTCGACTGCTTGTGGGCGCGTCTCTGTCGAGTCCGCCTCGATGGGCTCTGTTCCGGTCAACCAAACCTTGCACGATAATGGATCGCGCGTCGAAGCCTGGTTCTCTGGGGTCGACTGGAACTCTTCGCCCCGTACTGAACTGACGTCTGTCATCTTGCTGCCGAGGAGCGTAAGACCCACCCCTCGGAGGGGAATTGGGCACTCGACGCCTATCATCTCGGTCGAGTCGGTCACCATATTGGTCTCGCCGATTCTCGCGCCCTTCGCGCCGCGGAGGCGATCTGGGACTGTGAGCCGACTGAACCGTATTCGCAGCGACGGATCAACTGTGAATTCTGTTGCGCGACTGCGACACGGCCGAATTCTGATCTCCTGCTGCCCGGAGCAGATCCCTGATCTGCATCAAGCCTCTGCCAGCTTCCGACTGAGAAGGCTGGATGGACTCTGCTATACGGGTCGCAGCTGCTAAATTCTGGATTGGGGTTCGATATACCTGAGTCGGCGGGAAGAGTTGACGTCGACTGGTGTCAGGAACTCATTGCCGCGCGCGCTCGTCGAGTGCTCGCTGAAGATTCTCCAGTCGAGTGCGTTCGGCCAAATTGGCCAAACGGGCCTCCTCCAAGGCACGAGCCTCAGGGGTTTCTCCTGCGATGGGAGTACGCAGGGCATCCATGTTCCTGCGGCGAAGTTCCTCTCTTTGCAGAGAGTCGAGTGGCTCGGGCTGGTACTCTTCATGGTCTCGTGCGGGGTCGCCCCCGTCGCCTGCTCCACCATCACGGGCGAAGCCAGGGGGACTGCGGGGCCCGTCGACCATCAGGATTTCCGCCGCAGGATCACTGCTATCGCACTCGGATGCGGTCTCCACGGAGCCAGTCGACAGATCGAACAAGCCGTAGAGAGATTCGTCGGGCTCGATTGCCGCAACTTGGGTGGTGGCCGACTGGCGAGCCACCGCGTGCCTCACCCACCGCTGAAGCCTCGACCGGCCTGAGCGCTTGCGTTGGCGGGAGACCGGGAGGGTGGCCGATGGGGGAGTCGACCGATACGGGGTCGACGGTTGCCGCAGCAGAACGCTGCGGACACATGCACGAAAATGCGTCGCACCGCGGACGGGGAGCGCATCAACGTCGAGTGGAGCCTCCTGGAGCCAGGCGGAGTCGTCGGCGATGAAGGTGAGAGCGCCGAGACGGATCTCTCGACCCTCGACCAAAACTCCAGCAGCCACCATGATGAAAGTACTCAGAAGAATCGCAACTTCCCCACAAAATCGCTAAAACACCGGCCCCAAGGTGGGCGCCAACTGTCGTGGTTCTAAGCCTGACAGTAGAGTGGGGGGTAGGTATGGAGAGGCAAGGTCCTAGCTATGGAGAAGTTGCAAACACAAGAGATGTACGAGTTCAGGCCCTTCTCGGAGGAAGTAAAAGCCCTACGTCTCGGAGCCCAGAGGCGGTCGAGTGGATTATGTGTATATGAGTTACAGGGTGTCGAACCCTTCTACCTGTGGAGGGGGGTGGCTTATATAGAGTGCGCCAGGACCCCAGCCAGCCCACGTAGGAGAGGGTTTAAGGTGAGTTAAGTCTGGGGCGTTACTGGTAACGCCCCACATAAAGTGTCTTTACTATCATAAAGTCTACTTAATTACAGGCCGTTGCAGTGCAGAGTGCCTCTTGACCTTCTTGTGGTCGAGTGAGTCTTCGTGGTCGAGTCCTTCAAGTCAGTCGAGTGAGTCCCTCGTTGGTCGACTGGAAGGTGACCTCTTCTAAGGGTGTCCTTGGGCAGGGTACTTAGATCAGGTCTGTGACCCTACCCTAGGTACATGGCCCCATCAGGTCCCAGAGCGACACGTTGGTGGATGTGCTGGAGCGCGGGCACAGAGTGATGGCTTGCCGCGGCAAGCGCCTTGCCGCGGTCGTTGTCTTGTCGCGTCCGGGAGCTTGTCGCTCACCGGGCCTTGCCGGGACGCGAGGCGCGCCGCGGCAAGTTCTTTGAGATGCCTTGGGTGGCCTTCCCGGCAAGCTCCTCTTGCCGGGGTCTTGTCTCCTTAAACGCCTTGCCTTGGTTGGCCTTCCCGGCAAGCTCCTCTTGCCGGGGTCTTGTGGTGTCTTGGTTTGGATACTTTTTTCTTGAATGGCTCCAAAGGAACCATGGAGGACCTTGGCGGTCACCCGGCAAGCCTTGCCGCGGGATGCTGCGACTACCCGTGTACAAGTTCGGGATACTAGGGTACCCCTACTCTAGTACACCGACAAGGAGGAAGAGCCCCGGCAGCCGAACAGCCGAGGACAGAAGAGGTTCCCCCAACAAATGCAGACGGTAAACATGATATATGCAACCACCATCCCCATGAGGGAGCGGAAGCGTGCGCTCATGGACGTGTGTGCATTGGAGCCAGTCGCCCCAAAGTTCAACCCATGGTCCTGCTATCGGATCACCTTCGATCGTAGGGACCACCCCACTAGTATCCGTCATGGCGGATTTGCCGCACTGGTTCTAGACCCAATCATTGACGGATTTCACCTCACTCGAGTCCTTATGGATGGCGGCAGCAGCCTGAACCTGCTTTATCAGGACATAGTGCGCAAAATGGGTATAGACCCCTCAAGGATCAAACCCACAAAAACGACCTTTAAAGGCATCATACCTGGTGTAGAGGCCCATTGCACAGGCTCAGTCACACTGGAAGTGGTCTTCGGATCCCCGGATAACTTCCAAAGCAAAGAGTTAATCTTCGATATAGTCCCGTTCCGCAGTGGTTATCATGCACTGCTCGGGGCGAACCGCATTTGCGAGATTCAATGCGGTACCGCATTATGCATACCTCAAGCTCAAGATGCGAGGACCTCGGGGGGTCATTACAGTTAATGGAAACATGGAGCGCTCTCTCCGAGCGGAGGAGCGCACTGCGGCCCTCACAGTGGAACCGCAAAGCAACCTCTTAAGGCAATCCACTAGTTCGGCGTTTAAGGACCCGAACACCTTCAAGCGCGCCCGGAGTAATCGGCAACAGGACCGCCTGACACGTTCCGAGCTCGCATAGCAATGCGGCTCCCACCCCGGCCCAAGCCAAACGGCGAAACTCGTGCCACGCGTACATAATTACGCATTAAAAATACCATGGGCACAGCAACAAAGGAGGCAGAAAGCTACATCACACCACGGAACTCCCAGGTAGATTACGATAATGAGTGAGATACTTGCTTTAATATTATTCCTCAGCTTGCCCTTGGAGGGGACATGGTTCTACTTTTTGCTTATCGCACTACCTGTATCATTCTGCTCTAATGCACGTTTTTTTAATAAACAATGCATTGCATTAAGGGTTTTATTGCATTCTTCTTTATATATATATATATATATATATATATATATATATATATATATAGGGTCACGCTATTCGTCACCCTGGTTGAGGAATAGTTATTCTTCACCCCCCTCTATTTTACCATCAATGCGCCGTAATTTTACATTCCGTAAGTTTTGTCTTATTTCCGATGTAAAAAGAGACCGAAAGAAAATATATAATCACCGTAAAAAATATTTTATGTTATGTAAAATTACAAACGTAAAAACATAGTCTAAAATACACATAAACTACAAATTTTCTTGTCTTATGACCTATATTTTTATTTTCTTATGTTAAATTTTACGTAGTGAATCAATAGGAATGTAACTATTTGAATTGTAAACGTAATTTAATTATGAAATAATCGTAAGATTACCTCGGGTGAAGAATAACTTATTATGCACCCTGGATGATGAATAGTAACACTATATATATATGTTCATTCGTGACATCCAGCACCCGTACACTCTGGTACGGCCAATACGCTAGGGGCTTAAGCATACCCCACAATACGGCGTGAGAAGTCCGAACACTTTCGACAGTGCGGCACCCCGAACTTATAGCATTATATGCATCAGCTCCGAATCATGTCTTGGGTCAATAGTTGGGTTTGCCCGGCTCCCATGTTTTGGTACCTTACGTTCCGCTATATCGGCTAAGTAGCACTGGAAGAACTACTACGATTGTGCCCCGGTTCTGCTGGGCTAAGCACCTCAGTAGAGAAAGCTAAAACAGACTGTCATGATAAGGCGAGAGATTGGTCGCTGTTCGAGAGGTTTTCGAGTCCTTAAAGACTTATGCCTCTTAGAGCGAGGAGTCGGCCCTGTCCGGCTTAAGCCGTGTATCGCGCCCCGAATTCGGCCTTCCAAATACTAGGGGCTTCGCCAAAATTTAAAATTATATAATTCTATGGCTAAGTGAGAGTGATAATGCATTATAGTTCGATTGCCTTGTTCGTTGTGCTGAGCACCTCCCTCGAAGGACCCAACAATGGGAACAAGAGTGCTCAGGTTTATCCCAAACACCCCATCACTCGTGGTGTGGGGGCAGAAGCCGACGACTAGCCATCTCTCAGATTTGATAAACAGCTGAACAGAAGGTAATATTTTAAATTCAAACAAGCGTTGCATAGCGCATATGAACAAGTTTTCATAAATACAGGATTACACGAGCGAATTTACTCGAATATTATATCTTTAGTACACTCGTCCGCTACGAGACGAGCAGCCTTCAGGACACCCCCATAGTACATCTCGGGGTGGCGATGCTCCTTGCCCTCTGGTGGCCCTTCCTTAATCAGCTTCTCGGCGTCCAGCTTGGCCCATTGCACCTTCACACGAGCGAAAGCCCGGCGTGCACCTTCGATGCAGACGAACCGCTTGATGACTTCCAGCCGTGGGCAGGCATCCACAAGCCGCCTCACCAGGCCGAAGTAGCTGTTGGGAAGGGCGTCACCAGGCCACATCTGGACTATAAAGCCCTTCATGGCCTATTCGGCCACCTTGTGCAGCTCGACCAGCTGCTTCAGCTGGTCGCTCAGAGGCATCGGGTGTTCGGTCCCAGTATACTGAGACAAGAACAGCTTCTCCGTTGACCTTCCCTCCTCGGCCTGGTAAAACTGTGTGGCATCCGACACGCTGCGGGGCAAATCTGCGAATGCTCCTGGAGAGCTCCGAATTCGGGTAAGTAACAGGTAATTTACTTTCACATGCTTGCTTTGCATATAGAATGCCTTACCCGCCGCTATCTTCTTCATCGCATCAATCTCCTGGATGGCCTTTTGGGCTTCGGTCTTGCCATTCTTTGCGCTCTCAAGGGCCGCGGCAAGCTCGGACTCTCGCGTCTTCAAGTCAAGCTCCAACGCCTCGTGCTTCGTCACGAGAGCGTGGAGCTCTTGCTGCACCTCGCCCACCCGTGCCTCATGCCTTTCCCGCTCGGTGCGCTCCTT
This sequence comes from Triticum dicoccoides, assembly GCF_002162155.2. Classification (NCBI taxonomy): domain Eukaryota; kingdom Viridiplantae; phylum Streptophyta; class Magnoliopsida; order Poales; family Poaceae; genus Triticum; species Triticum dicoccoides. The sequence goes on from NC_041390.1 coordinate 578,419,772, forward strand.
GGCCGCTTTGTTTTCAGCCTCGGACAACGCTTGCTTCAGGGTCACCACCTCTGTCGTGGCCCCTGGCAAATTTACGAAAATCCTGTCATATTGCAATCGCTTTCCTTTTATATAGATCCATAGACTAGGTACTACTTACCTTTGTTCTCCTCGAGCTACCTCTTGGCAAGGCCGAGCTCTTCCTTGGACCCTTTAAGTTCCTACTTCAGTGCGTCGACCTCCGCAGTCAGTGCGGCAGAGGCCAGCAGCGAAGCCTGCATACGCATATAGACATACTTATATTAGACTCCTGCGATATTGTTTGATCCTCTGTTTGGCTTTTCTTTGTGAAGACCGAACAGAGCATCAGGGGCTACTGTCTATGCGGTAATATTTCTCCTATAATTCAAAAACTTACCTCAAAGCCTATTAGAAGGCTGGCATAGGCTTCAGTCGGTCCGCTCTTGGCGGACTGAACCTTCTCGACAACCGCACTCATAATAGTGCGGTGCTCTTCGTCAATGGAAGCGCTACGAAGAGCTCCCAGCAGATTGTTCGGTGCCTCTGGATGGGTAGAGGTCACCGGCACAGGCGTCTTGCCCCTCTTGGAAGGAGGCCGCCTGTCCGAGTCTGGAACCACTGGAGGTTCCGGCGCGGTGTTCGGCTAAGGGCCGAAGTCGAAGCCCTCGAGGGCTTTGCTCCCCATGCTCCCGGAGTCCGGAAGGTCGCTTTGAGGCACCTCCGGCACTGTCTCCCCTCGACCCAGTGCCTCTTGAGACAACACCTCGGCATTGTCCATAGGGCAAGGGGAGGTGGCGGTCGGAAGTGGATTGCTATCCATATCCGACGAGCCCAGGGAGCCGTCCGACGAGGATAGGTTGATATGGGTTCGGGGCCGTCTGCACAATCATAATTCGGCATTAGGAGAAGTAGTGCGACAAAGGAATGCTATGAGTTACTCTGGTATCCGAATACTTACGACTTCGCCAGGGGCTTGGCCCTGAGCAGCCACTCGTCTTCGCCTTCGGCAGGGGTGGTGGAGTAGTCCGGAAGGAGAGTCCTTCCCTTCTTGGACCCTTCGCCCCCCAGTAGGGGCGGCCTTCCTTTTCTTGTCTCCCCCGACTAGAGGGGGAACATCTTCATCTTCCTCCTCGTCTTCGAGGGAGTTGTGCGTCGCGGAGTTATCGGACGATGAGTCCGATAACACCTGGCGCCGGGAGATCTTTTGGGTTCCCTTGGCCTTCTTGGTCTTCTCCAGCACCTTGTAAGGAGCCGGAGTCAGCATCTCCGTCAGGAGAGTGTCCGCAGTGTCTTCGGGCAAAGGGGCCGGACAGTTAATCTGCCCCGACGTCTCCACCCAGTCCTGTCAAAGGCATGGAGATCAGACCCCGCACATGGTTAAGCTAGGGGAAATAAATATCCTACCGGATGTATAGAACTCACCGAATGCGCTCGGCGCTTCACGCTTAGCCCGCGGTTCTCGGTGAGAGAGGGAGGGACCTCGGCACCCTTGAACAGCACCTTCCAGACGTCCTTGTTCATCGTGTCGAAGAGCTCGCTCAGAGTCTGGTGCTGGGCCAGGTCGAATTCCCACAAGTTGAAGTCTCGTTGTTGGCATGGGAGGATCCGGCAGATGAGCATGACCTGGACTATGTTGACAAGCTTGAGCTTCTTGCTTGCCATACTCTGGATGCATTTCTGGAGTCCATCCAGCTCCACCGATGAACCCCACGACAATCCCTTCTCTTTCCAGGAAGTGAGCCGTGTAGGGAATCCGGATCGAAACACGGGGGCCGCCGCCCATTTGGTGTCGCGCGGCTCGGTGATGTAGAACTAGGCCGATTGCCACCCCTTTATGGTCTCCACGAAGGAGCCCTCAAGCCATGTGACATTGGGCATCTTGCCCACCATGGGTCCACCGCATTCTGCTTGTTGGCCTCCCACCACCTTCGGCTTGATGTTAAAGGTCTTCAGCCATAGGCCGAAGTGGGGCCGGACGCAGAGGAAAGCCTCACAGACGATGATGAATGCTGAAATGTTGAGGATGAAGTTCGGGGCCAGATCATGAAATTCCAGCCCGTAGTAGAACATGAGACCACGGACAAATGGATGAAGGGCAAACCCTAGTCCACGGAGGAAGTGGTGGAGGAAAACTACCATCTCATGAGGTTCCGGGGTAGGAACGATCTGCCTCGCAGCGGGCAGCCGATGCGCGATATTCGCGGCTGAGTATCCGGCGCCGCGCAGCTTTTTGATGTGCCCCTCCGTAACAGAGGAAGACATCCATTTGCCCCCCGCTCTAGACATGTTTGGAGAGGGCTGATGGGAAGGATGTGGACTTGGGAGTTGGAGCTCGAGTGCGCAAGAGTGGATGAGCAAGGAGGAAGAAGGCGTGGGTAGAAAAAGGTTAAACCTTGGCCCTTTGTCAGGGCAACCGAAACTATGCGCCCCCACTAGCCTAGTAAAAGTCGCTTATCCCCCAAGCGCCGTAATCGATGGCGCGGTTGGGTTACCCACGCCCGTATTGATGAGAATCCCGTAATAAGGGGAACACGATCTATGCTTTGACAAGACGTGTCAAGAAACTGCCTCGCGTTATGTGCGGGGCTAGTTAAAGGAAACAATTCGAATAATTACCGGGCCATGACATAATGTCATGTTGCCGAAACGTGTCAGCAGAGTAGATTTGTGGAAATATTATTCTCTCTACACGGTGGTATGTGGAACTTATTTTGTAGGGTCGGACACTATCCTTGTATTCAAATTCTTCCGGGGTGTATTCGGAGGAGGAACCTGCCTTGCAATGCCGAAGACAATACTGCGTGTCGGACTCGATGTCATTGAAGCCTGGTTCAGGGTCTACTGAGGGAGTCCTGGATTAGGGGGTCTCCGGACAGCCGGACTATATCCTTTGGCCGGACTTTTGGACTATGAAGATACAAGATTGAAGACTTCGTCTCGTGTCCGGATGAGAATCTACTTGGCGTGGAAGGCAAGCTAGGCAGTACGGATATAGATATCTCCTCCTTTGTAACCGACCTTGTGTAAACCTAACCCTCTCCGGTGTCTAAATAAACCGGCGGGTTTTAGTCCGTAGGACATAATAACATACAATCATACCATAGGCTAGCTTCTAGGGTTTAGCCTCTCCGATCTCGTGGTAGATCAACTCTTGTAATACCCATATCATCAAGAATATATCAAGCATGACGTAGGGTTTTACCTCCATCAAGAGGTCCCGAACCTGGGTAAAACATCGTGTCCCCGGACTCCTGTTACCATCCGCCTTAGACGCACAGTTCGGGACCCCCTACCCGAGGACCGCCAGTTTTGACACCGACAGTGGCCACGAGGCAGGGAGGCGCGCCTACCCCCTCGGCACGCCCCCCACCCTCGTGGTCCCCTCGTGGCTCCCCTGACCGACTTCTTTCGCCTATATATGTCCATATACCCTAAAAGCATTGGGGAACAGAATAGATCGGGAGTTCTGCCGCCAGAAGCCTCTGTAGCAACCGAAAACCAATCTAGACCTGTTCCAGCACCCTGCCAGAGGGGGGGATCTCTCTCCGGTGGCCATCTTCATCATCCCGACGCTCTCCATGACGAGGAGGGAGAAGTTCACCCTCGGGGCTGAGGGTATGTACCAGTAGCTATGTGTTTGATCTCTCTCTCTCTCTCTCTCTCTCGTGTTCTTGAGGTGGAATGATCTTGATGTATCATGAGCTTTGCTATTATATTTGGATCTTATGATGTTTCTCCCCCTCTACTCTTGTGGTGAATTGAGTTTTCCCTTTGAAGTTATCTTATCGGATTGAGTCTTTAAGGATTTGAGAACACTTGATATATGTCTTGCACGTGCTTATCTGTGGTGACAATGGGATATCATGTGATCCACTTGATGTATGTTTTGTGTGATCAACTTGCGAGTTCCGTGACCTCATGAACTTATGCATAGGGGTTGGCACATGTTTTCGTCTTGACTCCGCGGTAGAAACTTTGGGGCACTCTTTGAAGTTCTTTTTGTTGGTTGAATAGATGAATCTAAGATTGTGTGATGCATATTGTATAATCATACCCATGGATATTTGAGGTGACATTGGAGTATCTAGGTGACATTAGGGTTTTGGTTGATTTGTGCCTTAAGGTGTTATTCTAGTACGAACTCTATGATAGATTGAACGGAAAGGATAGCTTCGTGTTATGTTACTACGGACTCTTGAATGGGTCGATCAGAAAGAATAACTTTGAGGTGGTTTCGTACCCTACAATAATATCTTCGTTTGTTCTCCGCTATTAGTGACTTTGGAGTGACCCTTTGTTGCATGTTGAGGGATAGTTATATGATCCAATTATGTTATTATTGTTGAGAGAACTTGCACTAGTGAAAGTATGAACCCTAGGCCTTGTTTCCTAGCATTGCAACACCATTTACGCTCACGTTTGTTACTTGTTACCTTGCTATTTTTATATTTTCAGATTACAAAAACCATTCTCTACTATCCATATTGCACTTGTATCACCATCTCTTCGCCGAACTAGTGCACCTATACAATTTACCATTGTATTGGGTGTGTTGGGCTCACAAGAGACTCTTTGTTATTTGGTTGCAGGGTTGCTTCAGAGAGACCATCTTCATCCTATGCCTCCCACGGATTGATAAACCTTAGGTCATCCACTTGATGGAAATTTGCTACTGTCCTACAAACCTCGGCACTTGGAGGCCCAACAACGTCTACAAGAAGAAGGTTGTGTAATAGACATCAAGACACAGTTCAGTATGTACTCCAAATATTATAAACACACTCCAACAATGCAGCCGAATACGAGAACTTATTGCATGGTCTTCGGACGGCTGTCTCCATGGGCATACAACACCTGGAGGTGCGCGGGGATTGAAACCTCACAATATCCCAAATAAATGGAGATTTCGACGCCCAAAATCCGAAGATGGCGGCCTATGATAACGTTGTTCTCAAAATGTCAGCTCGGTTCGAGGGGCTTGAGTTTCATCATGTGGCTCGAGAAAGTAATCAAGCGGCGGATGTCGTTGCTCGCATCGGTGCCAAGCGCGACCCCGTCCCACCTAACATATTCCTGGAAAGGCTCTTCAAGCCATCCGTGGTGTGGCAGGGGAGAGCGGCAACACCAGTCCAGACCCGATTATACCCCCAGATTCTGAACACAGTACCGATATTATCGGGGGCTCAGCCACCAAAATAACACCATCGGCCCATCTTATCATGGCAGTAATTGCCCCATGGACCGAACCCTTCTTGGCCTACCTTAATAGGCGAGAGCTCCCTGAGGATCATAATGGGGCTCATTGCATTGTCTGGCGCTCGAAAGCCTACAAGGTCCATGACGAAAAGTGCTACCGAAGTACTTCAAAGATGTATCTCTGAAGAAGAGGGACGGCAGCTCTTGGACGAAATTCACGCCGGTCTCGGTGGTCACCACGCCGCGGCTCGGGCCCTTGTAATTAAGGCCTTCAGTACAGGTTTCTATTGGCCGACGGCCCGAGCAGATGCACATGACCATGTCCAACATTGTGTCGGATGCCAGCTTTTCGCCAACCAAAGCCATATGCCTCCCACCGCTCTACAAACAATCCCCATTACTTGGCCTTTTGCGGTCTGGGGGCTTGATATGGTCGGACCCCTTAAAGGAGAAAGCCATAAGAAAAAATATTTGTTGGTCATGGTAGATAAATTAACCAAATGGATAGAGGCCAAACCAGTTAAAATGGACGAAGCCGGACCAGTGATAGACTTTCTATCCAGTATTGTGCACCATTATGGCGTCCCACACAGCATCATCACCAATAACGGCTCCAACTTTCCAGCCGATGAGGTGAAAGCCTGGTGTGCTAACCCGGACATTAAGCTCGATTACGCCTCCGTCTATCATCCCCAAACAAATGGTCAAGTCGAATGAGCTAATGGTCTTATTATGAGTGGCATTAAGCCTAGACTAGTGCGGTCTTTGAAAGAATCATACAAGCATTGGGTTGAGGAGCTCAACTCTCTACTCTGGGGGCTGCGGACTACGCCTTATCGCACTATCGGATATACACCCTTCTTCATGGTGTACGGCGTAGAGGTTGTGTTGCCCTGTGATATTATTCATGACTCACCTCGAGTGCGCATGTATGAATAGAGAGAGGCCGAGCTTGATTGGCAGGACGGCTTAGATGCCCTGTAGGAGCAGCGCGATGTTGCAAAAGCCCATTCCACAATTTATCAACAACAGGCTCGCAGATATCAAAGTAGAGAAGTGCAGGCCAAGACTTTGTCAGGACCCCGATTCTAAGTCACACCGATCTAGCCTGTAACACCTCATATCACTTTGCGGCCTCACGCACGGTATTCCCATGGGTGCCGCCTTACCATGGACTGGGACCATTTGCGCCTTTTGGCTCATGTATATGATAGTGTCGCTAGCATCCATATGACAGAGAACCCGGGCCGACATGACTAGTCGTGAACCCAAAGTGGCACTAACTTACGGGGACAGGCATACATGAATCAACATCGAGCATGTCGGTCAGCAGTGTGCGAATCTAGTCTGTAGCACTGGGCTAACAGGAGTCCGATGAACCGAGCTGTAGCAGGCTAGGCAGGACTCCGGATGTCCCCCCGTGACATTTCCCTGAAGGGATAGACACAGGAACGAAGTGAATCACATGCCGACCAGTCAAGTGTTCTGGAGCAGTAGTGCTGGGCTAGCAGGACTCCGGTGAACCGGGCTGTAGCGGACTACTATGGCTCATGGAAGCACAAGACTACATTTCCCCATAAGAGAGGCTACCAAGGATAAACAACTAGGTTGTCGGATCCCACACATACCAAGCATTTCAATCATACACACAATATGCTCGATATGTGTAAATACAACATGGCATCACAACATAACTCTACGACTCAAGTATTATTCATTAGGCTCTGAAGAGCCAGATAATACAAACATGGGTCTCATGACCCAACATTCAGAGCATAAAAGTCAAAGCACATGCGGAAGCTTAACATTTCTGAGTACAGGCCGAGAAGCCTGACTATCTACCAGATCCTGCCAAGGGCACAAGATCGTAGGTGAGATATAAAGCTAAACGTCGAAGTCCACGTGGAACTACTAGCAAGACTGAAGTTTCTCTGCAAAACATAGATTAAGCAAATGTGAGTACAAATGTACCCAACAAGACTTACATCAGAACTAGCTACATATGCATCAGTATCAACAAAGGGGGTGGTGGAGTTTGACTGCAGCAAGCCAGCTTTGACTCAGTGGCTAACCTGAACTACTACTGCAAATAACACTTTGAGGTGGCGCACACAAGTCCACATATTCACCATATCAATACACCCTCCCGTCTCCCTACGAGAACGCCATCCATAGCACTCATGCTTATCTTGCACATTTTAGAGTATCCACTTTCACTTGTCTATGAACGATGCAAGGGGTCCAAGTTTCCATATCCGAGGAATCCGGCTATTCGAATAGATAATGATAACCCTGCAGGGGTGTACTTCTTCACACATGCTGTCACCACTTACCACCATGTACACATCATGTATCTCGGCAACCTTCAAGCGGAAGCCTGGAGAGGGAGTCGGCCACGACCTGACTAACCGACAAGTCTCTAGTCCAAGTTTATCGCCTATTCGGGTTCCATCCACAAGGAGATCCGGCCGGGGTGTCGCTCACGGCCCCAAACAATGTGTGAAGGTTACCAAGCCCACCCTTCGGGTGCCACTTGGTACACCATGCCACTGTGCCTAGTCTGTCCCAAGCCCACCTGTACCGGGTGCCACCTGGTAGACTACTAACACTACCTACAAACACCAGAAACTAGTTGCAACTCCTAGACAGAGGTCAGGTTGATTAATAAGTCAAGAGAGCTTGGAGCGCCCGGAGCCCAATGTGTGGTAGTAACTGTTCATGGATCACAAACACAGAACTCAGTTCCTGAGGACGGCTGCAATGAGACAACCCACCATGTACTCCTACATGGCCTCTCACCGCTACCTTTACCAAATCGTGTTCACACACTTAGCTCTCAATGGTTGGACATGTTCACCATGTTCCAATTCATTCTCGATGAATCAGACCCGACTCAACTCTAAGTAGTAGCAGGCATGACAAACAAGCATGAATGAGTAGGCACATCAGGGCTCAAACAACTCCTACTCATACTAGTGGGTTTCATCTATTTACTGTGGCAATGATAGGTCATGCAGAGGAAAGGGCTTCAACTACCACAGCATGTAACAGTTGAAACGTTGTTGTCCTAATGCAGTAAAAGAAAGCAGGAGCCAGAGAGTGGGATTGTATCAGAATGAACAAGGGGGTTTTGCTTGCCTGGCACTTCTGAAGATAGCATTGAGTCTTCATCAGTGTCAACGATCAAATCGTTGGAACGTCATCTACTGAGAGGGGACAAACACCGGCAACAGAGGGAAACAGAGTTAATGCAATGAAAAAATATGATGCATGAATGTGACATGGCAATATGTTCTGAATTGATCTAATGCAGCTAGCAACAAGTGCAAGGGAGTCCATTTGAACCAAAGGTTCAAATGCAAACTCTAGTTTGAGCATTTAAAATGCCATTTGAATGTTTTCACTTATACAGTAGGTATAGTTGGGTTTTCATGCATGAAAGTAGCATAAATGGATAGGTTGGATTTTTCTGATCATTTTTCATATATAAGTTATTTCATTCTGAGCTACGGTTGATTTTATATGATTTTTAGAAGTTTTGGGCATTTTCTGAAAATAATAAATCATTTAAGATTTATTTAAATTCCAGAAAGGAATTATTGTGTCAGCATGACCTCACAGTGATGTCAGCAGGTCAACAGCTTGGTCCAGGTCAAACCTCACCAGTGGGGCCCACTGGTCAGTGACCAAGTGCTGCTTAGGTCACAGACAGGTGGGGCCGGTCAAGGCCACGTAAGCAAGGTCAACGCTGACGGGTGAGGCCACTGTGATTAGCTAAAGTTAAACAGGAATTAAACTATGGTTAGCTAAAGGCGTGGGACCCATATGTAAGTTACTAATGGGGTGGTGATTTAGAGGGGTCATTAGTGCTAATGACAGACACGTCGACAGTCGCCGGAGCCTAGCCGGCGGCGACCAAAATGACGGCGGCGGGGCTCGGATTTGAGCTTCGGGCGGTGATTTGGCGAGCTGAGCACACAGGGGAGGAGCTCTTGCTCTTTCGCATCCAAAACACCGGACGGGAGGCCACGTGGTGGCCGGAAACGAAGCCGGCGACGAGGTTTAGCGGCGGCCGAGCTCGGGCTCAAGCGGGTGCGGGGTTTCAGCGTGAGCTAAAGCAAACGGCACGGCGCGTTCGCTTCCCGGGGACACAGTGAGCATGTTGGCGGTGCTGGGGTGAGCGGGAGAGCACAGGAGCATCGAGCTCGTCGGCCATGGCGGCGGCCGGAGTTCGGGAAACGACGGGAGCGACACTACAAGGCACGACAGGACGAGAAGCTGGGTGTTCCGGGCTTCTGGAAGCATTCTAAGCGCGATGACGCAACTGGGCGCGAGCCTCAGTGGCTAAAACGACGGCGGCAACATGGCCGGTGGCGAGGAGCTATAGGCTCCGGTGAGAACGAGGCTACATGGTGCAAACTAGGTGGGGAAGAGAGGGGATCAGATCGGGAGCTCACAACAGTCACATAGAGAAGCTCAGTGGGCTCACAACGGTCACGACGAATTTCACGGCGGCGATCGTCGAGGCAGAGGTTGATGACGACGGCGATGGTGACGTTCTAGGGCGTCCCAAGATGCATGGCTCGGTGTGGAGGATGTAGAGAAAGAAAGTGGAGCTCTGGGACACGTCCATGGGGCTAGGGCAGGCCGGTGGCCGTGGTGGCAGCGATCGGCAGCGACCGTGGTGTTCGGCTGCGGGAGAGAGACCGAGACAGAGAAGGGGAGAGGAGGTGTGGGGGATCCATTCGGCTCCAGGGGGTCGCGTGGCATCTCTAGAGCGTCAGGGGGGGACGGCAAGCAGGAGGTGGCCGGGCGGCGGTGCGCGCGCGTCGGGCACGCGCCCGTCCTTCTGGCAAGGAGGAAGACGGCAGGAGGAGGCCAGTGGCTAGGCCGCCAGGTGGGCTGGCCAGCTGGGCCGCGATAGGTAAGTCAGGTAAGTCCCTCTCTTTTCCTATTTTGTTTTCTTTTCTATTTCTGTAATTTTGTTTTTGATTTAGTAAAAATACTAAACCACTTGGTAAAATCCTGAAAATAATTTTAGGCACCTTTGAAATATTTCCCAACAGTCCTCAAGTACTTTCAAGATTATTTGGACAATTAAAAATAATTATAAGATTTAAATGTCCAAATTCAAATACTTATGGATTAATTCAAAAATCCAAACTGTCCTAGAAAAATGTGCACCGTTTTTGGTAGAGGTTCTAGACCAATCCAAAGATGATGAACATTTTTGGGAAGGCATTTTGGGTTCACTGAAAATATTTTTATTTGAACCTAGTTGAATTCTTTCTGATGCTAGGGTTTGGTCAATGCCCATTTCAACTTAAATAGAATTTAAACATGATGCAACAAGATGCAAAACACCAGGCAGTACCAGCAGCTAGGGATGTGACAACTCACCCCCACTAAGCAAAAATCTCGTCCCGAGATTCAGGATGTGAGGTAAGAAGTCAGAGGGGTCACAAGCTAACACGATCTTCATGATCCAATAGCCCTTCTCAGAGATGTTGATCCACTACATCATATTGATTATGACATCCTTTCCTTCAAGAACTTCATCCAATATGGCGACAAGAGAGCAAGACAACCTCACAAGAATGGATCATAGATCTTAATGAACACAAGATCAACTCACGGAATGAGACGTAGAAACATCCCTTGAGCTCAGACGCAAAACACACATCAGAGATGATGGGTGAGAAACATATGAAAAAGGTTCAAATTGGTAGGCAAAAATTTGACGCTTAATACATGGTGAGGGGGGTTTCAAAGTAGTGAGGAGTTAAGTTGCCCATGATACCATAACGGGACACCTCGGTGAAGGTGACTCATAGAATTATTCCCTTAGGTGGCAAAAAGAATTACTTTTGATACAGAGATCATTGAAACTCTCTATACCAGCCTAAGGAAAATCACAATTGATCATTTGAATGAATTAGAAAGAATGGCATACTTAGTTTGGAGAGGAAACTAGAGTTATAGGACAACTCGGCAAGGGAAGGCACATTCCAATTGATACTGAGGATATAACCCAATGACTGAGCGTGCTCTCAAAAACTTGAGCATTTCCGTATTCATCAAGGTTTTACCAACATCCGTGCCAAGGATCCTGGCAACACATCATACTACCATGATAAACGGTGATGGAGGATGTAGATGCAAGGAGGACATCACTTTCTTAGATTTTTCCTTAGCAATGCCAAAGAAGCAAATCTGGATGATCCACCGAGAGACATTTAGCACTCCGCTTCTAATGTTCTCCTTGATGTACTAGGTACCACAGTCAATGGTTAAAAGCATCAACATGGCCATCAAGTAAAGGTCGGACTTCGGGAGCATAAAAATCCATAAGGAGCAACTTGTGGATTAAGTCATACCAAATCCTCATGGAGAAGATGGTCAACTTGCTCTTTCAAGATACTACAATAATAGGTCTTCCGGCTAGGTGTGTCAGCTAGAACATCAACCTCGTTGGGACCTACATCATAGACCTTGGAAATGTTCCAGCCATCATATATTCCTGAGATTCAGATCTGGCTGGTAACAGGATTTTTCAGACAACATGTCTAGAAAAGAAAATGAAAGTTTGCAACACAAATCGACAAGATGACGTTGCGAGATTCTCTGGAAATGAACTACGGTTGCATGCTCCAAAACTCGAGATGGTTCTGCTGAACACATGTGAACATGTTGTCCCAGACAAGCATGACCACGTAGTAGTCTTACAATGAAACACTACCGAGTTCAGGTTGGGAACCATCATCGAGGATAACAAAGTCCTAACATAAGTCATGATCCTTAAGAAGGAACTTCTTCTCCTTGAACAAATCAATCAGTGGCTTTGTTTGCTATGGATACATACAGAATGAAGATGATCAGTCTATCAAACCATAGAATACTTCACAGATGCATGACTAACTTGGGATGATTCCAGAGGAAGCAAAACAAACTTTCTCAAATTCATGGCGGCAACTTGCACCTAATGCACGTGAACTTAGAGAAAGTCACTTTTTACACCGAACATATGCTTCATGAGCTAGCATGAAGAAATGCATTCAAAGTTTTCCAACACTAGCTTAATGTTCAACATGAATCATGGACAAGATGAGAATATTGCCGATGGGCTCAACAATAGGTCATCCAAATTTCCATGAAGATGGAATTCCACAACTATGTGAACAAGGCGATAGCATTGGTCAAACCCAAAGAATATAATGGTGTATGCTCGAGGGATAAACCATGAGTAAGACAACATTATGAACATCGTTGGTTCTGATTTGATTTGATGATAGCCCATACTCAAATCAAAGTTTTGATACGACAATAGGTCCAACAACTAATCACAGGGACCAATCGATGAAGATATCATCTATCTTCAACACATGCAAACATATCCCTTGAGATGAACTAAGCTGGCAAGCTTTTATCTTCTAACTCTCCAAGTTATTGTTTAGCTTAACCAACTAGCTCAGGGGGGTAACCGACACCGATTCTTGGAGAATGGCTGGTTTGCAGGAACCCAACTTGATCACGAACTCCACATAGCGGTCAGGTGACAACCTGGTAATACTTCCGAGAAGATATTCAGGAAATCATGAACCACCGACATGACACTAAGTTCGAGATCAATCTTGCTTTTCAGGGAAAGACGATATGATCAAAAGAGCAAGGGTTTGGCAAAGTCCTAACCCATTGATTGAAGAGTGCACCAGGAAATAAGGACTAGGTAGCACGATCAATCCCAGAACAGTGATTCAATAACCAACACGCTAAGAGTGAGAGTATTGTCCATTAACTACCAAGCAATGAGGTTGCTAGGAGTATTGGTTTCATACATCATAGTTCACTTGTCGGCATTCCGGTTACAACAACACGGGACCGAGGAATGGATAATGATGGAGATAAGTATCACTTCGTCAAGAGTTCATAAGAGGTGGTGCAATTCTCATGGCAATCCTGACATAAAGGGGGTAATACTCCGAGGTAGAGCAGAACAAAAGCTGGATTGGCATTTTGATCTGCGGGATACAACAACTTTGACCCAATCCTAGAAGTGGACGAGGTACTAGAGTTTGTTTCTCCTAGTCATTCCAGAATAGAATGGCTTGACAGACCACAAGAATAATAGGCATCGATGAACACGAATGCACAACTATTCCTGACTATCAATTGATAGACTAGGGTCAGAATACAGCTGAGGAGGGTCAACTCAAGGAACATATAACTTTCTGAGTTGTGGATGCATAGATTAGTATGTCGAACCAAGTTCAACATGTTTCTTCCTGATAACCCATGCAGAGAGGTAGGATTGGCAGAGTCACAATATAGAATGGGGAACTCATCGAGAGCACTCCTGTTGTGATCTTTTGATCCAACAACTTCTGTCATAAGTGGTTCATAGTATTTGGAAGAAGGAAATACCACGGACCTCGAGGACTATTACAAAGGTTACCAATATCCTAAAGGTATGAGCAACACTATCAACACGAGGTAAGTAGAGTGAATCTTGGGTCAAGAACCCAAGAGTAGAATACCTACTACTAAATGGCACCACAGGATGCTTTCGAGAATGGCGGCCAGAATCATCACACTAGGAACAAAAAGCATTGCTAGATTACTGGGTGATTCTCTAAGACACCTAGGGTCATAATAATAGCTCCAACATATATGTCGAGGCAATAGAGTACATCAACTCACTGATTAGTGTGCTTAATCTGGCCCAAAGGAACATCGAGAATGGGAATAATGGATTTACAAATGTATCAGATTGTTTAGAAACCTGGGATGACTCGGACAGCATAACGACTGTAAATGCTCAAAATGATTTGAGACATCCTGCAAAATGGTGGCATAAACACTCGACATCACAATATCAAGGTTCTGAGGCCAGCTATGAACATGTGGAAGTAGTAGGAACTGAACTAAGGCTTGAACTCAACAATCCTAGGCAACTACGATTTAGTAACACGTCATCCTGAGAGATAGAAGTGAAGCCTAGTTCTTAACCCCGTAGAAAAGATAAGATGACTCAGAACAGAAGGTCATGAGGATAAGGAGTAAAAAGAGCCTTATGTTCCCATCCACAATCAATTCCCTTATATAACTAAAGCATTTCTAGACTCAACTTCGACCATCTTGGCTTGGTAATCCTACAGGCAGTCAGGCTCTGATACCAAAGCTGTCAGGACCCCGACTCTAAGTCACACCGATCTAGCCTGTAACACCTCATATCACTTTGCGGCCTCACGCACGGTATTCCCACGGGTGTCGCCTTACCATGGCCCGGGACCGTTTGCGCCTTTTGGCTCACCTATATGATAGTGTCGCTAGCGTCCATATGACAAAGAACCCGGGCCGACATGACTAGTCACCAAAGAGGCACTAACTTACGGGGACAGGCATACATGAATCAACATCGAGCATGTCAGTCAGCAGCGTGCGAATCCAGGCTGTAGCACTGGGCTAACAGGACTCCGGTGAACCGGGCTATAGTAGGCTAGGTAGGACTCCGGATGTCACCGCGTGACATTTCCCCGAAGGGAAAGACACAGAATGAAGTGAATCACATGCCGGCCAGTCAAGTGTTCCGGAGCAATAGTGCTAGTCTAGCAGGACTCCGGTGAACCGGGCTGTAGCGGACTACTATGGCTCATGGAAGCACAAGACTACATTTCCCCATAAGAGAGGCTACCAAGGATAAACAACTAGGTTGTCGGATCCCACACATACCAAGCATTTCAATCATACACACAATATGCTCAATATGTGTAAATACAACATGGCATCACAACATAACTCTACGACTCAAGTATTATTCATTAGGCTCCGAAGAGCCAGATAATACAAACATGGGTCTCATGACCCAACATCCAGAGCATACAAGTCAAAGCACATGCGAAAGCTTAGCATGTCTGAGTACAGGCCGAGAAGCCTGACTATCTACCAGATCCTGCCAAGGGCACAAGATTGTAGCTGAGGTATCAAGCTAAACGTCGAAGTCCACGTGGAACTACTAGCAAGACTGAAGTTCCTCTGCAAAACATAGATTAAGCAAACGTGAGTACAAATGTACCCAACAAGACTTACATCAGAACTAGCTACATATGCATCAGTATCAACAAAGGGGGTGGTGGAGTTTGACTGCAGCAAGCCAGCTTTGACTCAGTGGCTAACCTGAACTACTACTGCAAATAACTCTTTGAGGTGGCGCACACGAGTCCACATATTCACCATATCAATACACCACTATGGATCCTCTCCCGTCTCCCTACGAGAATGCCATCCATAGCACTCACGCTTATCTTGCACATTTTAGAGTATCCACTTTCACTTGTCTATGAACGATGCAAGGGGTCCAAGTTTCCATATCCGAGGAATCCGGCTATTCGAATAGATAATGATAACCCTGCAGGGGTGTACTTCTTCACACATGCTGTCACCACTTACCACCATGTGCACATCGTGTACCTCGACAACCTTCAAGCGGAAGCCTGGCGAGGAAGCTGGCCACGACCTGACTAACCGACAAGTCTCTAGTCCAGGTTTATCGCCTATTCGGGTTCCATCCGCAAGGAGATCCGGCCGGGGTGTCGCTCACATCCCCAAACGATGTGTGTAGGGTTCCCAAGCCCACCATCTGTGTGACACTTGGTACACCATGCCACTGTGCCTATCTGTCCCAAGCCCACCTATACCGGGTGCCACCTGGTAGACACTAACACTACCTACAAACACCAGAAACTAGTTGCATCTCCTGGACAGAGATCAGGTTGATTAATAAGTCGAGAGAGCTTGGAGCGCCCGGAGCACAATGTGTGCTAGTAACTATTCATGGATCACAAACACAGAACTCAGTTCCTGAGGATGGCTGCAATGAGACAACCCACCATGTACTCCTACATGGCCTCTCACCGCTACCTTTACCAAATCGTGTTCACACACTTAGCTCTCAATGGTTGGACATGTTCACCACGTTCCAATTCAATCTCGATGAATCAGACCCGACTCAACTCTAAGCAGTAGCAGGCATGACAAACAAGCATGAATGAGTAGGCACATTAGGGCTCAAACAACTCCTACTCATGCTAGTGGGTTTCATCTATTTACTGTGGCAATGACAGGTCATGCAGAGGAAAGGGGTTCAACTACCGCAGCATGTAACAATTGAAACGTTGTTGTCCTAATGTAGTAAAAGAGAGTAGGAGCGAGAGAGTGGGATTGTATCAGAATGAACAAGGGGGTTTTGCTTGCCTAGCACTTCTAAAGATAGCATTGAGTCTTCATCAGTGTCAACGATCAAATCGTCGGAACGTCATCTACTGAGAGGGGACAAACATCGGCAACAGAGGGAAATAGAATCAATGCAATGCAAAAATATGATGCATGAATGTGACATGGCAATATGTTGTGAATTGAGCTAATGCAGCTAGCAACAAGTGCAAGGGAGTCCATTTGAACCAAAGGCTCAAATGCAAACCCTAGTTTGAGCATTTAAAATGCCATTTGAATGTTTTCACTTATACAGTAGGTATAAGTTGGTTTTTCATGCATGGAAGTAGCATAAATGGATAGATTGGATTTTTCTGCTCATTTTTCATATATAAATTATTTCATTCTGAGCTACAGTTGATTTTATATATGATTTTTAGAAGTTTTGGGCATTTTCTGGAAAAAAAATCATTTAAGATTTATTTAAATTCCAGAAAGGAATTATTGTGTCAGCATGACCTCACAGTGACACCAACAGGTCAACGGCTCGGTCCAGGTCAAACCTGACCAGTGGGGCCCACTGGTCAGTGACCAAGTGCTGCCTAAGTCACATACAGGTGGGGCCGGTCAAGGCCACGTAAGCGAGGTCAACGCTGACGGGTGGGCCCACTATGATTAACTAAAGTTAATCAGGAATTAAACTATGGTTAGCTAAAGGCATGGGACCCATATGTAAGTGACTAATGGGGTGGTGATTTAGAAGGGTCATTAGTGCTAATGACGGACACGTCGACAGTCGCCGGAGCCTGGCCGGCGGCGACCAAAACGACGGCGGCGCGGCTTGGATTTGAGCTTCGGGCGGTGGTTTGGCGCTCTGAGCACACAGGGGAGGAGCTCTTGCTCGTCCGCATCCAAAAGACCGGACAGGAGGCCGCGGGTTGGCCGGAAACGATGCCGGCGATGTGGTTTAGTGGCTGCCGAGCTCGGGCTCAAGCGGGTGCGGGGTTTCAGCGCGAGCTAGAGCAAACGGCGCAGCACGTTCGCTTCCCGAGGACGAAGTGAGCATGTTGGCGGTGTTGGGGCGAGCGGGAGAGCGCAGGAGCATCGAGCTCGTCGGCCATGGCGGCGGCCGGAGTTCGGGAAACGACGGGAGTGACACTACAAGGCATGACAAGACGAGAAGCTGGGTGTTCCGGGCTTTTGGAAGCATTCTAAGCGCGATGACACAACTGGGCGCGAGCCTCAGTGGCTAAAACGACGGCGGCAACATGGCCGGCGGCGAGGAGCTATCGGCTCCGGTGAGAACGAGGCTACATGGCGCAAACTAGGTGGGGAAGAGAGGGGTTCAGATCGGGACCTCACAGCGGTCACATAGAGAAGCACAGTGGTCTCGGGGAAGGCCGACCGACGACGAATTTGAAGGCGGCGATCGTCAGGGTAGAGGTTGATGACGACGGCGATGGCGACGTTCTAGGGTGTCCCGAGATGCGTGGCTCGGTGTGGAGGACGTAGAGAAAGAAACCGAAGCTCTGGGACACGTCCATGGGCTAGGGCAGGCCGGTGGCCGTGCTGGCAGCGATCGGAGGCAACCGTGGCGTTCGGCTGCGGGAGAGAGAGCGAGACAGAGAAGGGGAGAGGAGGTGTGGGGGATCCATATGGCTCCAGGGGG
>NC_041390.1:578438099-578461354 GCF_002162155.2 Triticum dicoccoides
GCAGGAGGTGGCCGGGCGGCGGTGCGCGCGCGTCGGGCACGCGCCCGTCCTTCTGGCAAGGAGGAAGACGACAGGAGGAGGCCAGTGGCTGGGCCGCCAAGTGGGCTGGCCAGCTAGGCTGCGATAGGTAAGTCAGGTAAGTCCCTCTCTTTTCCTATTTTGTTTTCTTTTCTATTTCTGTAATTTTGTTTCTGATTCAGTAAAAATACTAAACCACTTGGTAAAATCCTGAAAATAATTTTTGGCACCTTTGTAATATTTCCCAACAGTCCTCAAGTACTTCAGGATTATTTGGACAATTATAAATATTTATAAGATTTAAATGTCCAAATTCAAATACTTATGGATTAATTCAAAAATCCAAAGTGTCCTAGAAAAATGTGCACCATTTTTGGCAGAGGTTCTAGACCAATCCAAAGATGATGAACATTTTTGGGAAGGCATTTTGGGTTCATTGAAAATATTTTTATTTGAACCTAGTTGAATTCTTTCTGATGATAGGGTTTGGTCAATCCCCATTTCAACTTAAATAGAATTTAAACATGATGCAACAAGATGCAAAACACCAGGCAGTACCAGCAGCTAGGGATGTGGCAGACTTATAATGTTGGCGAACTCGTTCTACGCTTACCATAGAAGAAAAAGGACAAACTCAAGCCCAAATGGGAGGGTCCCTTCATCATAGATGAAATTCTTACTGGAGGAGCGTACCGCCTGCGTGATGCATCGGACAACCGCTTAGAGCCGAACCCGTGGAATGCTGCCAGACTCCGAAGATTCTACGCCTAGAGACGGACTCTTTGTTCGTCTTCTTCTCCCTTTGTTTCCATTATTTTTTTCCTCTCTTTAACTTTTCTTCTAGCTTTAAGCCCATGTGCGTCTAAACCACACACCTATGACGTACATATCCTTAAATATGTACGCCCATAATGCCTGGGAGCTTCTTGTATAGAAGCTTATTATTATTTTTCGAGCATCAAGCTCACCACACATATGTCTTTTTCCTCATATGTACCTTTTCTTTGCCATTATATGCATCGTTATGACTTAAGTTTTCGCCAAGCTGGGTTGCCTGGCTCCTGTGCTTATGCCCTACGATCCCATTTGTTCGGCTAGGGCATAAAGGGAGCACCTCTGTGATTTTTACTGCCGGGTCATCCAGACGTTTACCTTAGACTGGCTGACGCCGAAAGCTAGCATTTTTAAGGGAATATTCGGTCAGCGAAATAAAGACATGTTGCACTCATTACACTATGAATCCCCAAATGTCACGTATTTCCTCTTCGGGCATGCACACTAACGCATGTTCACCCAGGGAAAGGAACCCCTAATGGAACTATTCTCTCTGGAAGATGTTTCTTACAATTACAATGTAATATAACATAGCTAGACGGATACCACTTGTCTGTTCAAGCAACTATGACCCCTATGCCTGGTTTCCCCGCAATACCCCGGTTTATATGGCCACTTTGGTATTCGGAAACACTCTGCACCTTCGCGTCCAGAGGTCGAAGCGAAAAGGTCTGCCATGACAATCGTTTTATAATCCGCCTAGGGATAATTATGTCAATTTAAGTACTTAGTCACTTGGACTCAAAAACTTCTTCCTCTATGCCGTCTAACAGGCTGTCTAGCTTAAAATCCTGTTGGGAATATTTGGCGGCTACCTTTACTTGGTCATATACCAAACTAACTGGAATTTATTTTCCATCTGACCCCTTAGGCCCGACTCGGGCCATATGATACGGATCAAGCTTGGTGTACCGTGTCTTCACCATGGCCCAGGCCTCCCGCGCAACTTCTCGGCAGGATGATATCTTCCATAATCGAATACGCCATCGTAATCCTTTGCATAGCTCCACGAGCTCCGCCATACTTCCTAGAGGGGAGGCGGATGGCCATAAAGCCTTGGCAACACTCCGCATTGCTTCTCGAGCTCGCTCGTGCATTTGGGACAGCTCTTGTAGCAGGTTGCCTTGAGATCCGGACATTTCCTCTTTGGGACGGCCAGATAGCATACCTGCAGATATAAATCTGTCAGTTCCTGTCCTCGCCGAATTATATGGAGGCAAGTTCCCAAAGCATACTAAATATGCCGCCTCGTAGTCTCTTTTCCTTCACGGACTCGGCCAGCTGTGCTCACACATATTTTAGTTCTTAGCCCAACAGGGTGTTGGAATCCTGCAGCATATTTTTATAATCCCTAACATGTGTCAGCACACGTTCGCCCGCGGCTAGTTGCCTTTTTGGCCTCTCGTTCACCCTCTTGCGCGACTTTCAGGGCCTCCTTCAGTTGATATGACGATCCTGCCATGGGGAATGCAAAAATTATTAATATTACTGGTATATGATTACGTTTTCTCGATGGAGGGGAACATTACTAGGCGATGCCTTCTTCAATTTCTACAGTTCGGCGGTAGCAGCAGCTAGCTGGGTCTGACACTTTTCCAGCTCTTGAGTCAACATGTTGTTCTTCTCTGTGAGCACCTAGTTATACAATGATCCTTAAATCAGTTGTATCAACTGCTTCAAGTCTCGGGGGCTAAAGGTATATAATTATTAGATCTGTATAAATGTGTACTTACTCGCATATCTTTCAAATGCTGGTCTATGGCTCTGGCAAGCCCATCTCGAGCAGCTCGGATGTATGCATTAGCCTAGCTAAAGGCGTTGAATGCCTCTTTTGTAAATCCAGGGTCACGAAGAGAGGCCCGTCGGCGCCAATGATTCATGGCGCTTTCTACTCCAGTGTTCGTGACGGATACATCATCTGAATCCTCCGTCGAAGGACAATTCGGTGTCACTCTATTATCAGCCCTTTCCTTTAAGGCAGGGTCTGGAACCTGACTTGTGGACGTACGGCCGACAGGATCCACGGACATAGTCTGGCGAACGCTTTTCCTGATAAGACACGGCGGATAATGGCACAGTTTGATGTGACTGCCAGGGGGCATGATTGAAAAACCATACCTCTTTGATTAAGGTTCTGCCGTGTTGTCGTTCGCCTTCCTCTTCAAAGATTTGCTCAGTGCGGGCGCCGCTTGATAACCCACAAGTACAGGGAATCGCAATAGTTTTCGAGGGTAGAGTATTCAACCCAAATTTATTGATTAGACACAAGGGGAGCCAAAGAATATTCTCAAGTATTAACAGTTGAGTTTTCAATTCAACCGCACCTAAAATACATAATATCCATAGCAAAGTATTTAGTAGCAAAGTTATATGGAAGTAACGGTAACGGTGGCAAAACTAACAGTATTAGTTTTGTAGTGATTGTAACAGTGGCAACGGAAAAGTAACTAAGCAAAGATCAATATGTGAAAAGCTCATAGGCAATGGATCAGTGATGGATAATTATGTCAGATGCGATTCCTCATGCAATGGTTATAACATAGGGTGACACAGAACTAGCTCCAGTTCATCAATGTAATGTAGGAATGTATTCCGAATATAGTCATACGTGCTTATGGAAAACAACTTGCATGGCATCTTTTGTCCTACCCTCCCATGGCAGTGGAGTCCTATTGGAAACTAAGGGATATTAAGGCCTCCTTTTAATAGAGTACCGGAACAAAGCATTAACACTTAGTGAATACATGAACTCCTCAAACTATAGTCATCACCAGGGAGTGGTACCGATTATTGTCACTTCGGGGTTACTGGATCATAACACATAGTAGGTGACTATTGACTTGCAAGATAGGATCAAGAACTCACATATATTCATGAAAACATAATAGGTTCAGATTTGAACTCAAGGCACTCGGGCCCTAGTGACAAGCATTAACCCTAACAAAGTCATAACAACATCAATCTTAGAACATAATGGATACTAGGGATCAAACCCTAACAAAACTAACTCGATTAGATGTAAAATCTCATCCAACCCATCACCGTCTAGCAAGCCTACGATGGAATTACTCACGAACGGCGGTGAGCATCATGAAATTGGTGATCAAGGAAGGTTGATGATGATGATGGTGATGGATTCCCCTCTCCAGAGCCTCGAACAGACACCAGATCAGCCCTCCTGAGAGAGATTAGGGCTTGGCGGCGGCTCCATATCATAAAACGTGATGAATCCTTCTCCTTGATTTTTTTCTCCCTGAGCATGAATATATAGAGTTAGAGTAGGTCGGTGGAGCCTCAGGGGGCCCACGAGATAGGGTGGCGCGCCCCAGGGGGTGGCGCACCCCCACCCTCGTGGACAGGGTGTGGGCCCCTATCGTTGATTCTTTTGCCATTATATTTTATATATTCCAAAAATATTCTCCATGAAGTTTCAGGTCATTCCAAGAACTTTTGTTTCTGCACAAAAAATAACACCATTGCAATTCTGCTGAAAAAAGCATCAGTCCGGGTTTGTTCCATTCAAATCATGCAAGTTAGAGTCCAAAACAAGGTCAAAAGTGTTTGGAAAAGTAGATACGATGGAGACGTATCAACTCCCCAAAGCTAAAACCTTTGCTTGTCCTCAAGCAATTCAGTTGACAAATTGAAAGTGATAAAGAAAAACTTTTACAAACTTTGTTTGATCTTGTTGTTGTAAATATGTAGATCCAGCATTCAAGTTTTCAGCAAAGATTATGAACTAACCATATCCACAATAACATTTAGGTCTCATGTTTACTCATATCAATAGCATAATCAGCGAGCAATAATAATAAATCTCGGATGACAACACTTTTTCAAAACAATCATAATATGATATAACAAGATGGTATCTCGCTAGCCCTTTCTGAGACCGCAAAACATAAATGCAAGGCACCTCTAAAGACCAAGGACTGACTAAACATTGTAATTCATGGTAAAAGAGATCTAGTCATACTCAATGTAAACTAATAGTAATACATGCAAATGACAGCGGTGCTCTCCAACTAGTGCTCTTTAATAAGAGGATGATGACTCAACATAAAAGTAAATAGATAGGCCCTTCGCCCAGGGAAGCAAGGATTTGTAGAGGTGCCAGAGCTCAATTTTTGAAACAAATATGAATAATATTTTTAGTGGTATACTTTCATTGTCAACATAACAACTGAGAGATCTTGATATCTTCCATGCTACACACATTATAGGCGGTTCCCAAACAGAATGGTAAAGTTTATACCCCCCTTACCACCAACAAACATCAATCCATGGCTTGTCCGACACAACGGGTGCCTCCAACTATCAACAATCCTGGGGGAGTTTTGTTTGCAATTATTTTAATTGAAGCATGGGTGTCGGTGTCAAAACCGGCGGATCTCGGGTAGGGGGAACTGTGCGTCTAATGCGGATGGTACCAGGAGGCGGGGGACACGATGATTACCCAGGTTTGGGCCCTCTTGATGGATGTAATACCCTACTTCCCGCTTGATTGATCTTGATGACATGAGTATTACAAGAGTTGATCTACCACGAGATCGTAGAGGCTAACCCTAGAAGCTAACCTATGGTATGATTGTCTGTCGTCCTACGAACTAAACCCTTCGGTTTATATAGACACCGGAGGGGGCTAGGGTTACACTAGGTCGGTTACAAGGGAGGAGATATACACATCCGTATTGCCTAGCTTCCCTTCCACGCCAAGGAGAGTCCCAGACGGACACGGGACGAAGTCTTCAATCTTGTATCTTCATAGTCCAACAGTCCGGCCAAAGGATATAGTCCGGCTATCCGGAGACCCCCTAATCCAGGACTCCCCCAGTAGCCCCTGAACCAGGCTTCAATGACGATGAATCTGGCGCGCAGTATTGCCTTTGGCATTGCAAGGCGGGTTCTTCTCCAAATACTTCATGGAAGATTTTTGAACACAAGGATAGTGTCCGGTTCTGCAAAACAAGTTCCACACCCCACCGTAGAGAGTATAATATTTCCATAAATCTAATATGCTAACACGTTTTGGTACCACAACATCACGTCACGGCCCGATCCTTATCTGAACCGTTTTTCTCAACCAGCGCTGCACATATTGCAAGGCGGTTTTTCTGTCACGTCTTGTCAAAGCAGAGATCGTGTCCCCTTTATTACAGGATTCTCATCAATACGGACGTGGGTAGCCCAACCGTGCCTATTGGTATGACTCCTAGATCTTAGGCAAGTCCAAAACAGCCACGAGGAGGATGCTTGATATTCACCCTCTTTATAAAGAAGACGAGGCCTTTTCTTTTTTCCCTCTCATGCTCAATCGAATCCTTCCCCCGCCTCGAGTTATAACACCCAAAGCTCAGGTCAAGCGCTTCAGACCTTCAACTATGTCTGGATCCAACCTTCAAGGTCGGTGGATGCCTTCCTCTGTCACAGAGGTGGACATCAAGAAGCTGAGAGAGGCCAGATATCTGACCGTTGAAATTTCGCATAGGCTGCATGCCCGAGGGCAGGTCATCCCTACTCCCGAACCCACCGAGAGTGTCGTGTTCATCTCCCACTTCCTCCGAGGACTAGGCCTCGCTCTGGACCCCTTTGTTAGGGGTCTTATGTTCTATTATGCGTTGGATTTCCATGATCTAGCCCCAGATTCCCTTCTTCACATCTCGTCATTTATTATCGTATGTGAGGCCTTCCTCCGCATTACCCCTCACTTCGGCCTGTGGCTCAAGACCTTCGATGTGAAGCTGAAGATGATCGAGGGGCGGCACGCAGAGTGCGGAGGTGCCTTAATAAGAAAAATCGTTGATGCTCCATGGCTAGAGGGTTCCTTCCGAGAGGTGTCCAGATTGTGGCAGCGGGAGTGGTTTTACATCGCAGATCCCCGAAGTGCCAAGTGGGTAGCCGCCCCCACCTTTCGCTCGGGACCCCCATCGCAACTGATGTCATGGATCAACATGGGGCTGAGCTGGGGTCCAGCAAAGGACGTGCCAATATTGCAGAGCCGTATCCGAGATCTCTTTGAGAGAGATTTCAGTCTGGTTATGGTAATGCAAGTTATGCTAGTTCGTCGAGTCCAGCCTTGCAAACGTCGGCCCCTCCGTATGTGGGAATTCAACCCGGAAGGACCGCGAGCTATTCAGCATTTCCTTGGCATGACGCTCGAAGAGATGTACAAATCGTTCTTCGGACCCCAAATAGAGTGTCTGGACACCACCGAGGATGTGGGTTTGAGCTACAATTGCCCTGCTACCCAAGTAAGTAATCCCATGGCCGAACTGCTATCCTTTTATTTATCATGGCATCATTCTAATGAGTCGCTCTTTGACCAGGACTAGATAACAAAGGCGAAGATGATCAGGTGTTCGGCCCCTTTCCTGAGGGGTTGGACAATCCAGTACTGGACAAGATGCTCGCGCCGGTGCCTTATCTAGTGCCCTCAAAGGAAGACGAAGGGGGGAATAAAGAGGGCAAAAGCGGGCCTCACTCGCTACTCATTCCAACCGGGGGAATGAGCGCCTCTGCGAGGGAGGATAATTAGGGGGAAGAATCTGACATTCTCTCTTCCCGGGGAAGGAAGAGGAGTACCTCTGAAGATCTTAAAACTATGGTTTCCAAACGGGAGAACAAATCTTCACCAGAGGGTCCTGCCTCGGATGGTATTCTTGCCGCACAATGTCCGTGCGGGGATCAGCCTTCTACCGAGCTGTAAGTTATCAAAAAGTACTTAATAGTGAAAATATCCTACCTTACTTCCGAAGACAATAACCAATGCTTATAAATTGTAGTTCGGATCGTAGCCCTTCTCGACAGAGTTCATCTTCGGGGGATCTTCTTCCGGAGATGATGGAGAGCGAAACGTCTCCCCCTGACACCCTGCCTCATGAGGCGGGCGGCCCTGAAGTGTCGTCGCGGAGGGTATCTCCGGATCCGCCAAGGCCAGAGGATAACCCTTTGGCTACCCGAAATCCCTAGTATCCGGCTCCTAAGGAGAGTGGCATCAAGAGTCCGGAACCATACAGTGTGCGGTCGGACGCACTGAAGGATCTTTTGGGGCAAGCGGCCGTCTCGGAAGCGCATCGTACGCTGATGGGTACGGTAATTGAAAGGATTTCATCCGCTGTCGGTGTCAAAACCGGCGGATGTCGGGTAGGGGGTCCTGAACTGTGCATCTAAGGTGGATGGTAACAGGAGGCAGGGGACACGATGTTTACCCAGGTTCGGGCCCTCTTGATGGATGTAATACCCTACGTCCTGCTTGATTGTTCTTGATGATATGAGTATTACACGAGTTGATCTACCACGAGATCGAAGAGGCTAAACCCTGGAAGCTAGCCTATGGTATGATTGTATGTTGTCCTTCGGACTAAAACCCTCCGGTTTATATACACAGCAGAGGAGGCTAGGGTTACACAAGGTCGGTTACAAAGGAGGAGATATTCATATCCTTATTGCCTAGCTTGCCTTTTGCGCCAAGTGAAGTCCCATCCGAACATGGGACGAAGTCCTCAAACTTGTATCTTCATAGTCCAACAGTCCGGCCAAAGGATATATTTCGGTTGTCCGGAGACCCCCTAATCCAGGACTCCCTCAGCAGCCCCTGAACCAGGCTTCAATGATGAGTCCGGGGCGCAGTGTTGTTTTCGGCATTGCAAGGAGGGTTCCTCCTCCGAACACACCACGGTAGAGTTTGAATACAAGGACAGTGTCCGACCCTGCAAAATAAGTTCCACATACCACTGTAGAGAGAATAATATTTCCACAAATCTAATCTGCTGACACGTTTTGATAGCATGACATGATGCCATGGCCCGGTTTTTATTCGAACCGCTTTTCTTAACCAGCTCCGCACATATCGCGAGGCGGTTTTCTTGACACGTCTTGTCAAAGCAGAGATCATGTTCCCCATATCACGGGTAACCCAACCGCGCCGTCAATTACGGCGCCTGGGGAATAAGCGGTTTTGCTAGGCAAGTGGGGAGGCACATCGCCTCTTCCGCCCTTATAAAAGGGACAAAGATTTACTTTTTTCACCCACGCCTTCTTCCTCCTCGCTTACCCATTCCCGCACACTCAGCTCTAGCGCCCAAGCTCGCGTTCTTCTTCTCGAACCACTCCAAGCATGTCTGGAGCAGGAGGCAAGTGGATGTTCTCCTCTATCACGGAGGAGAACATCAAAGAGTTACGGGAAGCCGGATACCTGGCTACGGATCTCGCGCAATGGCTGCCGAATGCAGGGAAAATCGTCCCAACGCCCAAACCCCATGAGAGGGTAGTTTTTCTTACCCATTTCATCCGCGGACTAGGATTCCCTCTCCACCCGTTTGTCCGCGGGCTCATGTTCTACTACGGGCTGGATTTTCATGATCTGGCCCCAAATTTCATCATCAACATCTCGGCATTTATCGTCGTGTGTGAGGTCTTCCTCCGCATCAGGCCCCACTTCAGCCTATGGATAAAAACCTTCAATGTCAAACCGAAGGTGGTGGGAGGCCAGCAAGGAGAGTGCAGAGACGCCATGGTTGGCAAGATGCCTAATGTCACCTGGCTCGAGGGCACCTATGTGGATACCATAAAGGGGTGGCAATCGGGGTGGTTCTACATCACCGAGCCGCACGACTCCAACTAGGTGGCAGCCCCCAAATTTCGATCTGGAATCCCCACGCCGCTCACCTCCTGGAAAAAGAAGGGCCTGTCCTGGGGTTCCTCGGTAGAGATGACCGGACTCCAAACTTGCATCTAGAACTTGACGAGCAGAAAAATCAAGCTTGTCAATGTGGTCCAGGTTATGCTCTTCCGCCGGATCCTTCCGTGCAAAAGACGGGCATTCAATTTGTGGGAGTTCGACTCGGCCAAGCACCAGACGCTGCGAGAGCTCTATGACATGACCCACGAGGACGTCTGGAGGGTGTTGTTCAAGAGTGCCGAGATGCCTACCTCCCTCACCGAGGACCGCGGACTCAGCGCAAAGCGCTACGCCAATCCGGTAGGTTTTTATATCTCCCAGGGTATTTATTTGCCCCGGTTTAGTTGTGTGCTGGATCTGAACTTCCATGCCATTAACAGGATTGGATAGAGACGGCGGAGCAGCTTGATAGCCCAGCCCCGCTGCCCGAAGATCCTGTAGACGCTCTTCTGATGCAGATGCTGACTTCGGCACCCTACGAGGTGCCGGAAAAGAAGACCAAGAAGAAGACCGCGGGGACCCGAAAGGGTCTCCGGCGCAAGGTTGTATCGGAGTCATCAGACGATGACTCCGACGCGCACTCCTCCCATGGAAACGAGGAGGAGGAGAAAAGTTCTCCCCCCAGACGGGGGAGACAATAAAAGGAAGGCCGACCCATCCGGGAAGGCCGAAGGGTCCAAGAAGGGAAGGGCCCTACCTCCGAACTGCGCCACGAGGGCCTCTGACTGCGGCGACGAGTGGCTACCCAGGGGCCCCTAGCAAAATCGTAAGTGTCTGGACACCGTAGTACTTCATGGTATGTTTTATTGTACTGCCTGCCCTCATGCCGAACATGATTATGCAGTCCGGCCCGAGCTCATCTCGTCGTACCTTCGTCGAGCGGCTCTTTGGGCTCGTCAAATATGAACACCGGTTCTCCTCTGACCGCTTCCACCCCTCGCCCTGCGGACAATGCCGAGGACTTGTCTAAAAAGGCACCGAGCCAAGGGGAGGTGATCCTGGGGGCCCCTCACGGCGACCTCCCGGAACCTTGGTTCCAAGGGAGCGAGGCTCCTACGGGCTTCGAGTTTGGGCCCCAGCTGGACACTGCACCGGAACCTTCAATGGTTCCGGACTCCGGCAGGCGGTCCCCCATTAATGGGGGCCAACCATCCGTGTCGGTGTCCTCTGTCCAACCAGAGGCACCGGACAACTTGCTGGAAGCGCTGTGAAGCGCTTCCATCGATGAAGAGCACCGCACTATTATGAGTGCGGTGGTTGAGAAGGTTCTGTCCGCCAAAAATGGACTGACCGAAGCTTGCGCCAGCCTCCTAACAGGCTTTGAGGTAAGCAATCAAAATGTAAGAAAATATTACCGCATAGATAGTAGCCCCTGATGCTCTGTTCGGTGTTCGTGAAGAAAAGCCCAATAGAGGATCAAATGATAACTCAGGAGTCTAATTAGAGTATGTCTATGTGTATGTGCAGGCTTCACTGCTGGCCGCTGCCACACATACTACGGAGGTCTCTGCGCTGAAGCAGGCCCTGAAGAGTTCCGAGGACGAGCTTGGCCTTACCAAGAGGCAACTCGAAGAGAGCAAAGTTAAGATATACCCCTGTCGATATAGTTAAAAAGAAGTTTGGGTGTAAAGTAATAGGTTCATCATGAATTTGTCAGGTGCCACGACCAAGGTGGAGACCCTGAGGAAGGCGTTGTCCGAGGCCGAAGACAAAGCGGCCAAAGAACGCATTCAACGGGAGAAACAAGAGGCCCGAGTGGGCGAGGTGCAGAAAGAGCTCGAGGCTCTCACAAAAAAAGCACGAGTCCTTGGAGCTTGACTCCAAGACGCGAGAGTCCGAGCTCGCGCAGGCGCTTGAAAGCGTCCAGAGTGCCAAGGCCGAAGCCCACAATGCCCTCTCCAGGAGATTGACGCGGCGAAGAAGATAGCAGCGGGTAAGGCATTCAATATGCAAAGCAAGCATGTGAAGGAGACTTTCTTTTTTCTTACCCGAGTTTGGAGCTCTCAAGGAGTGTTTGCAGATCTTCCCCGCAGTGTGCTGGATGCAGTGGAGTTTTACCGGGCTGAGGAGGGAAGCTCAACGGAGAAGTTGTTCTGGTCTCAATATACTGGGACCGAACACCCCGTGCCCCTAAGCAACAAACTGAAGCAGTTGGTCGAGCTTCACAAGGCGGCCGAATAGGCCATGAGGGGCCTTATAGTCCGGATGTGGCCTGGCGAGCCCCTGTCCGGCAGTTACTTCGGTCTGGTGAGGCAGCTTGTGGAAGCCTGCCCACGGCTTGAAGTCATCAAGCGGTCCGTCTGCATTGAGGGTGCAAGTAGGGCTTTTGCCCAGTGAAGGTGCACTGGGAAAAGCTGGACGCCATGAAGCTGGTGAAGGAGGGGCCGCCGGAGGGCAAGGAGCATCGCTGCCCTGAGAATTATTATGAAAGTGTCCTGAAGGGTTCTCGCTTAGTGGCAGATGAGTGTACCAAGGATGTAATTTTTGAACGAACATGCCCATGTGATCCTGTAATAATAAACGAGTTCGTTTGCGCCATGCGACGCTTTCTTAATTTAAAATATTACCTTCTACGTGGCCGTTTATAAAACCTGAGAGTTGGCCAGTCGTCGGCTTATACCCCCATGTAACTAGTACTGGGGTGTTCGAGATAAATCTGAGCACTCTTTACTCGAATTTTGGGTCCTTCAAGGGAGGTGTTCAGCGCAATGAACCAGGCAATCGGACTATAATGCTTTATCACTCTCACTTAGAAATAGAAGTCTATGATTTTAAATTTTTGGCGAAACCCCTGGTATTCGGAGGGCCGAATTTGGGGCACTATACACGCCTAAGACGGACAAGGCCGACTCCTCGCCCGAAGCGGAAAAAGTCTTTAAGGACTTGAGACCTCTCGAACAGCGACGAGTCTCTTGCCTTATCATGAAAGTCAGTTTTTGGCTTTCTCTACTGAGGTGCTCGTCCGGAAGAACCGGGACATAATCGCAGTAGTTCTCCTACCGCTACCTTAGCCGATATAGCGTAACGTAAGGTACCAAAGCATGGGAGCCGGGCAACCCAACATTTGACCAAACACATGATTCGGAGCTGATGAATATAATGCTATAAGTTCAGGGTGCCGCACTGTCGAAAGTGTCGGACTTCTTGTGCCATATTATGGGGTAAACGAGGACCCCTGGCAAACTGACCGTACCCGCACGTGCGGGTGCGGATTGTCGTAAATGGACATATAAGAGAAAGAGAAAGACTTTAATAATGCAATGACAGATTAATGATATGCATTGTTATTTGAATAATACGTCGAAGCATACTGGTACAAGTAGTGCAATAAGCATAAAGTAGGACAATTCGAAATGTCCTATCCCAGGGCAAGCTACACATAAATAGTGAAAAGCGGGTATATCAAGTATTACTAGAGACCACCTAGCGGTTCCCGTGTTCATCTTAGCTTCTTGCCGCCTTGGTTGTTGCTTCCGGAATGTGTTCTGCAATCGTACTGCCGGGAAGGGCTTCCAAAGAGTTAGGCCCTGAAAGAGAAAAGGAATGTCGAAGGTATATAGCCCCTAGTGTGGTTAAGCCACAATGCGGGGCGTGTCCTGATCGTGCCCCCGCCTATGTCCATGGTATTTTTAATGCGTAGTTATGTACACGCGACACAGATTTCGTTGCTTCACTAGGACTGGGACGGGGGCCGGATTGCTAGGTGAGCCCTGATCGTGCCGGGCGATCCTGTTGCAGCTTGTTCCGGACTCGCTTGAAGGTGTCCGGGGGCCGTGACGCCGAATGAGTGGTCTGCCTGAGCAGGCTGCTTTGTGCCTCTGCTGCAAGGTCCGCAGTGTGCTCTTCTGTACGGATCGAGCATTCTGTGTTTCCATCTAATATTAGGACCCCGCGAGGTCCTGGCATCTTGAGCTTGAGGTATGCATAATGCGGCACTGCATTGAATTTTGCAAATGTTGTCCGTCCATGCAGTGCATGATAGCCACTGCGAAAAGGGACGATGTCGAAGATTAACTCTTCAGTTCGGAAGTTATCCGGTGATCCGAAGACCACTTCCAGTGTGATTGAGCCTGTGCAATGGGCCTCTACACCTGGGATGACGCCTTTGAAGGTGGTTTTGCTGGGTTTGATCCTCGAGGGATCGATGCCCATTTTTCGCACTTTATCCTGATAAAGCAGGTTTAGGCTGCTGCCGCCGTCCATAAGAACTCGAGTGAGGTGAAATCCGTTAATGATGGGGTCTAGGACTAGTGCGGCGGATCCGCCATGACGCATGCTAGTGGGGTGATCCATGCGATCGAAGGTGATCGGGCAAGCTGTAGGATCTAGAAGTAGATGTGTCTAGAGGGGGGGGTGATTAGACACTTGGTGCTAAAGTTGCAATTTTTAGGCCTTTTTGGTTTGAGTGGAATTTTAGGCACAATTTCAACATACACAATACATATCAAGCAAGCATGCAAAGAGTATATGAGCAGAGGAATGTAAAGCATGCAACTTGCAAGAATGTAAGGGGAAGGGTTTGGAGAATTCAAACGAAATTGGAGACACGGATGTTTTTCCCGTGGTTCGGATAGGTGGTGCTATCCTACATCCACGTTGATGGAGACTTCAACCCACGAAGGGTAACGGTTGCGCGAGTCCACGGAGGGCTCCACCCACGAAGGGTAATGGTTGCGCGAGTCCATGGATGGCTCCACCCACGAAGGGTCCACGAAGAAGCAACCACCCACGAAGGGTCCACGAAGAAGCAACCTTGTCTATCCCACCATGGCCATCGCCCACGAAGGACTTGCCTCACTAGCGGTAGATCTTCATGAAGTAGGCGATCTCCTTGCCCTTACAAACTCCTTGGTTCAACTCCACAATCTTGTCGGAGGCTCCCAAGTAACACCTAGCCAATCTAGGAGACACCACTCTCCAAGAAGTAACAAATGGTGTGTAGGTAATGAACTCCTTGCTCTTGTGCTTGAAATGATAGTCTCCCCAACACTCAACTCTCTCTCATAGGATTTGGATCTGGTGGAAAGAAGGTTTGAGTGGAAAGCAACTTGGGGAAAGCTAGAGATCAAGATTCATATGGTAGGAATGGAATATCTTGGCCTCAACACATGAGTAGGTAGTTCTCTCTCAGAAATAGGATGCTGGAAGTGTAGGCTTAGTCTGATGGCTCTCTCCACGAATGAAGAGGAGGTGGAGGGGTATATATAGCTTCCACACAAAATCCAACCGTTACACATAGTTTTCCAATCTCGGTGGGACCGAATCAACAAACTCGGTCGGACCGAAAAGGTAAACCTAGTGACCGTTAGGGATTTTCGGTGGGACTGACATGCAACTCGGTCGGACCGATATGGTTAGGGTTTGGGCATAACGTAATCTCGGTGAGACCGATTACACAAACTCGGTGAGACCGAGTTTGGTAATAAGCTAACCAGAGAGTTGGTCAGGTAAACTCGGTGGGACCGATTTGCTCTTTCAGTGAGACCGAAAAGTTACAAAAAGGAAACAAAGAGTTTACACTGCAATCTCGGTGGGACCGATTCGCTCTTTCGGTGAGACCGAAAAGTTACGAAAGGGAAACAGAGAGTTTGCAATCCCATCTCGGTGAGACCGAGATCCCTATCGGTAGAACCGAATTGCTAGGGTTTGGCAGTGGCTTATGACAAGTGAAACTCGGTGGCGCCAGATAGAAAGAATCGGTTGGACCGAGTTTGGCTTAGGGTTTAGGTCATATGTGGATATGGGAAAGTAGTTGAGGGTTTTGGAGCATATCACTAAGCACATGAAGCAAGAGGCTCATTAAGCAACACCTCATCCCTCCTTGATAGTATTGGCTTTTCCTAAAGACTCAATGTGATCTTGGATCACTAAAATGTAAAATGAAGAGTCTTGAGCTTGAAGCTTTAGCCAATCCTTTGTCCTTAGCATCTTGAAGGAGTTCCCACAACCTTTAGTCCATGCCACTCCATTGTTGAACTTATCTGAAACATGCTAGATAGAAATGTTAGTCCAACAAGAGATATGTTGTCATCAATTATCAAAACCACCTAGGGAGCACTTGTGCTTTCACAAGCAGACCATGGGTTGAACTTTGGGGCGACGGGCTCCATCGCATAGACGTCCCTTAGTTCACGCTTCCGCTCCCTCTTGGGGATGTGGGTTGCGTATATCATGTTCACCATCTTCACTTGAGGGGGAAACCCCTTCTGTCCTCCTGTGTTCGGCGGCCGGGGCTCCTTCTCGTCATTGCTATGTAGCCTCTTGTCCTTGTTTTTGGCATTTAACTTGCCGGCCTGCTTGAACACCCAGCATTCTCTGTTGGTGTGATTGGCTGGCCTCTCGGGGGTGCCGTGGATTTGGCACAAGCGATCCAGTATGCGATCCAGACTGGATGGAGCTGGAGTATTTCTTTTGAATGGCTTTTTCCGCTAACCGGATCTAGAGCCTCTGAATCGGGCATTGACTGTCGTATCTTCGTTGTTATCACCGTTATTGCGGCGCTTTAGTCTATTACGACGCTGCCTATCGTTAACATCTTTGGTATCCGAGGTATCCGGATTCTTTGATGTGTTGTTGTTGCGAGCCAGCCAGCTGTCCTCGCCCGCGCAAAAGCGGGTCATGAGTGTTGTGAGGGCTGCCATAGATTTCGGCTTCTCCTGGCCGAGGTGGCGGGCGAGCCATTCGTCACGGATGTTATGCTTGAATGCCGCTAGGTCCTCTGCATCCGGACAGCCTACAATTTCATTTTTCTTAGTAAGGAACCGTGTCCAGAATTGTCTGGCCGATTCCCCTGGCTGCTGGGTTATGTGGCTCAAGTCATCAGCATCCGGTGGCCGCACATAAGTGCCTTGGAAGTTGTCAAGAAATGCGTCTTCCAGATCCTCCCAACTGCCGACGGAATCTGCTGGCAAGCTATTCAGCCAATGACGAGCTGGTCCTTTGAGTTTTAGTGGGAGGTACTTGATGGCATGTAGATCATCACCACGAGCCATGTGGATGTGAAGGAGGAAATCCTAAATCCATATGACGAGATCTGTTGTGCCATCATATGATTCGATATTTACGAGTTTGAAACCCTCCGGGAATTCATGGTTCATAACTTCATCAGTGAAGCATAGGGGGTGTGCGGCACCTTTGTGCCGGGCTATATCCCGACGTAGTTCGTATGATTCTTGTCTGCTGTATTCGGCCTGGCCGGATTTACTCTTGGTGTATCCGGCACGATGATCATCGTCACGTGTGGGCGTACGTGCCCGTGTCCCATATATTGACCTTGTGATTTTTGTCTTGCTGTCCAATATGTCTCGCAGGTCCTCTGTGTTGCCCCGGGCCTTAATATTTTTGACTGAGTGGCGACGGGGTGCGGGCTGAACTTTAGGTTGAAACGCCTCTTTGGCTTGGCCGCGTAGTGGCCGGTCAGCCGCATCATACACTGGTGAATGAGGTTTCAATGCTTCGTCCTCGAGGTGAGGTAGCAACCTGCGTTTTGGGTAACTCTTGAACGGGCGCTCGAGTTCATGCTCCTCGGCCGCAAGGACTTCGGTCCACCTGTCTGCTAGCGGGTCTTGATCAGTTTGAAGTTGTTGATGTTTTTTCTTAAGGCTATTTGCCGTGGCCATAAGCCGGCGCTTGAAGCGCTCTTGCTCGACAGGGTCCTCAGGCATGATAAAATCGTTGTCGCCGAAGCTCGCCTCGTCTTCGGAGGGAGGCATGTAATTGTCCTCCTCCGGTTCTCCATCTGCTGTCTGCTCTGGAGGCTAGCTTGTTCGTCCTCTAGCTCTACACTATGCTGGAGGGGATTGTGGTTGTCTTCGGCGCTATCCAGAGTGTTATTATCTCCTCTGCCGGTATCACTGCTCTTGCTATGGTGGGACTTAGAGTGGCTCCGCTGTCGTGGGCGCTTGGGTTGCTTCTTGGCAGGGTCATCCTCCGATGTCTCATCGCCATTGCCTTCTTTGGGGGTGTCCACCATGTATATATCATATGATGAGGTGGCGGTCCAACGCCCTAAGGGCGGCGGTTCCTGTTCGTCTCCGGCTTCGTCGAAGTCTTCGGAGTCGAAGTCGAGCATGTCGGTTAAGTCTTCGATAGTGGCTACTAAGTGGGTGGTGGGTGGGCAGCGAATTTCTTCGTCATCCGCATCCCATTCTAGCCAGACATAGTTCGGCCAAGGTTCTCCACACAGGGAGAGAGACCTTAATGAATTTAGCACATCTCCGAAAGGTGAGTGCTGAAAGATATATGCGGAGGTGAATTCCATGATCGGCGCCCAGCCGGACTCGACGGGCACGGATGTGAGCGGCTCGGAGTCCGTGGCCGGAGATGAATCCAGTGGTTCGGCGACACGGCTCTCATAAGGGGTGAAGTCAGTATCCGGCTCTATCTCCACTGAGAGTGCGGCCTCCAAGCCGGGTCCATCCCTCCACTCTCGGATGGCGCGACTTGCTCCGGATTGAAGGCCGGAGTTGTTGCGGATGCGATCTCCCGGACATCGTGCGGCGCGTCCGACATGGGCTTGCATCCGTCGAAGATCAAGTCTCCGTGGATGTCGGCCATGTAGTTCAAGTTTCCAAATCTGACCTAATGGCCAGGGGCGTAGCTTTCGATCTGCTCCAGATGGCCAAGCGAATTGGCCCGCAGAGTGAAGCCGCCGAATACGAAGATCTGTCCGGGGAGGATAGCCTCACCCTGGACCGCATCGCTAGCGATGATCGAAGGAGCCATCAAGACTTGCGGTGATGATACAGTGGAACTCTCAATGAAAGCACCAATGTCGGTGTCAAAATCGGCAAATCTCGGGTAGGGGGTCCCGAACTGTGCATCTAAGGCGGATGGTAACAGGAGGCAGGGGATACGATGTTTACCCAGGTTCGGGCCCTCTTGATGGAGGTAATACCCTACGTCCTACTTGATT
The DNA here is from genome assembly GCF_002162155.2 of Triticum dicoccoides. Lineage (NCBI taxonomy): Eukaryota > Viridiplantae > Streptophyta > Magnoliopsida > Poales > Poaceae > Triticum > Triticum dicoccoides. The sequence continues at coordinate 578,456,546 of NC_041390.1, forward strand.
GTTCTTGATAATATGAGTATTACAAGAGTTGATCTACCACAAGATCGAAGAGGCTAAACCCTAGAAGCTAGCCTATGGTATGATTGTATGTTGTCCTTCGGACTAAAACCCTCCGGTTTATATAGACACCGGAGGAGGGTAGGGTCACACAAGGTCGGTTACAAAGGAGGAGATATTCATATCCGTATTGCCTAGCTTGCCTTCCACGCCAAGTAAAGTCCCATCCGAACACGGGACGAAGTCCTCAAACTTGTATCTTCATAGTCCTACAGTCCGGCCAAAGGATATAGTCCAGCTGTCTGAAGACCCCCTAATCCAGGACTCCCTCATCCGCTAAAAGCGGATTGCACGAAGCCTTTATGAGTCTGCTGAAAGGCTTTGAGGTTTGTGAAATAGTGTATGTTTTTGATAGTACCGCACACGTTAGGTGTGCCCTATGCAGATAGTAGCCCCTGAGACTCTAGTTGTCGTCGAGAATGGCGGCAACCCGAGGATCATATTCCCAGGTAATAACCCGACTTCCTTTATGTGCAGGTGGCTAAGGCTCCGCTGGCTAGCCGAACTGATGGGTTTACCGAGCTAAAGCGGCAACTTGATGCGGTCGATGCCGATATCGTGCTTGTCAACAAGCGGCTTGACGAGGCACAGGGTAAGTGATTTCTCTGGTGATCGTTACATAATAAGAGGAGCATGATGCCAGTATCTTTAATATATTGTGACTGCAGATGGAGCTGCCACCGTGGAGACCATTCGGGCAGAGCTTGCCCGAGCCAAGGAACAAGCAAGGAGTAGCAATGCGGCCGCTCTAAAGGCGGACGAAGAGTTGAGGGCCGAACAGGCCGCGCATTGCGAGAGCCAGGAAAGAATGGCCAAAATGGTTGTATAGTTAAAAGATGCCGCTGACCGTTTCCAGCTTCTTGAATAAGAAAGCCCAGCGAGGGCGACGGACCTGGAGAAGGCCCTGGTAGCTATCAAGGAAGCCCGCTCCAAAATTAGAGCGATGAAGGAGGAGCAACATCAAGCTGCAGATATCGTGTCTGGGAAGCCCTTCTTATTGCGGACTAAATTCGGAGATGCGAATGATGCTCCTCTTGACCGACTATGGAGTTCTGCGGACGCCTACGTGGATTTGGCTGCAAGTGCTGCTGATGCAGCCGAGTACTTCAAGGATCAGAAAGATCACGAAGTGGAAAAGCTGTTCTGATCACAGTTTCATGCTCCAGCCCGTCCGCTGATGTTGAATGAGCGAATGGCCGAGTGGGCCGAGCTCCATAGGTTGTCCAGACTTGCCATGAGTTCCGTTGTGGATCATCTATGGCCGGGAGGGCCAAGGCCAAATAGCTATTTTAGTTTAGTGCAACAATTCCTTGGTGCTGTGCCGCGCATCGATGCTATGAAGAGATCGGCGTGCATAGAGGGTGCACGGATGGCCTTTGCACTACTAGGAAAAGGGCTATAGATGGGATTGACACTAATGGCGCACCAGAAAGATGGTGCGCCATTAGTATATACTAATGGCGCACCACAATCTGATGCGCCATTAGAGTTTAAACTACTAATGGCGCACCACGCTAAGGGTGCGCCATTAGTATCAATTTTTTTTAAACTAGTGCGCCTGTCCAAACATACTAATGGCGCATCCGGGCAAAGTGCGCCATTAGTAGTTGTAACTACTAATGGCGCACCAGGCAGCAGGTGCGCCATTAGTATAGAATTTTTTTTTTGAACTAGTGCACCTATCCAAACATACTAATGGCGCATCCTGCCCAAGTGCGCCATTAGTAGTTGTAACTACTAATGGCGCACCAGGCAGTGGGTGCGCCATTAGTATAGAATTTTTTTTTGAACTAGTGCGCCTATCCAAACATACTAATGGCGCATCCTTCTTAAGTGCGCCATTAGTAGTTGTAAGTACTAATGGCGCACCATGCAAGAGGTGCGCCATTAGTAAGTGGGCAGCAACAAGATATTTGGGACAGCCTCTCCTACCCACACACTCACTTTCTCCCCACTTCATTCTCTCCACCTCCTCCTTGTCTCGGGTGCCTCCTCTTTTTCACCTCATTTCCACCATAGATTCATTCAAATTAAGTGGTTAAATTACCTTGTTTTAATAGGTAAGTAAGGGGGGAAGCTATATTTAGGTTGTTCTCCTTACAACAATGTGCACATGCACTTTTTACGGCCTAGCTAGATCTATGTATGTTCGTGGTGTTGCATATGTTTATGGTGTTGCATATGTGTTTGTGTTTGGAGGTGTACCGGTATTTGATATGCGATAGTTGCCAATATTTTGCCGGAATGTTGATTCATTTTTCGGCGAGAATTTTGGCATTAAGCATTCTTTTTGGTCCTATTTTTAGGGAAAGTCATGCCAAATTTTTGTTTGGTTCTAAAATATCGTTTTGCTCTACCCCGCAGGCGACCATGGTCCGCACGATGACCGAAGGCATCGTGAATAGGTTTTTGAGGTCCGCGAAGGCCAAGATGCTTCAAAAGAACGAGACGGAGATAAGATGTCCGTGTCGAAGATGCAAGCTGAAGAGCCTTATTGCGGACCCGGATTCCGGGCAGGTGCGGGACCACCTGCTGTTGCGTGGTTTCATGGATGGCTATCGGTGGCAAGGTGATGAAGATGACTACGAAGTCGTCCATGCGGGCCGGGCAAGAAATGAGGAAGGGCAGCAAGACAACCACCGCGGCTCGGGCGGGCGAGAAGACGAAGAATCCCCAGGAGATGATCACGACTGTGATGCTGTACACAGTCATCATGTAGAAGATGCAGGACATGATGATGAGGAAGATGCCGGAGCAGGCGACGGGCATGATCATGAAGATGATGATGCCGGCGGAGCAGACGACGCTGGACCATCGATGGGCTGGGTGCAGGACCCTCATATTCAAGAGCTGCTTCTCAAGCAGACGGATAACGCAAGAGCTGCCGCCCGAGAGAAAGCCAAGATGGATCAACTTGAGTTAGACGCGGTTACTCCATTGTATGAAGGATGCAGGCCCGAGGATACCCGCCTGAAAGTAACGCTCATGGCCCTGGAGATGAAGGTAAAACACAAAATGACCGACGCATGCTTCGACGAGAACATGTCATTCTGGCACGAACGTCTTCCCAAGGGGAACAAGTGCCCGACCAGTTTGGAGGAGGCGAAGAAAATCGTGTGTCCTCTGGATTTACCGCACGCGAAATACCATGTGTGCATGAACAATTGCATCATTTATCGGGACGAGCACGCGGAGTCTACAATATGTCCGGTGTGCGGTGTCACTCGATACAAGAAGAGGAAGAAAGCTCCTCGAAAAGTGGTATGGAAAACGAGGTCTGTTTTCTGGGACTTGCCATACTGGAAGATCCACCGTGTGCCTCACAACCTTGATGTCATGCATATCACGAAGAACGTGTGCGAGAGTCTGCTTGGTACCCTGCTCAACATGCCAGAGAGGACCAAAGATGGGCCGAAAGCAAGGGCAGACTTGAAATCAATGGGCATCAGGCAGGAGCTTCACGCTATATATGATGATGATGATGATGATGATGATGATGATGATGAGGCGAAGCAGGACACAGAAAGTCGTCGCAAAGGCAAAAAGGCCAAGAAGACCGGAAATGACTACCCTCCCGCGTGCTTCACTCTAAGTCAGGAGGAGATCGAGCAGTTTTTCACCTGCCTCCTAGGAGTAAAACTTCCTTACGGTTACGCGGGGAGGATAAGCAGATACCTAGACCCAGCGAAGCAGAAGTTCAGCGGGATGAAGTCTCACGACTGTCACGTGCTGATGACGCAGATACTTCCAGTTGCAATCCATGGGATCATGGACGCGCACGTCCGTGAAACGCTATTTGGCCTATGCAACTTCTTCGACGTCATCTCTCGGAAGTCGATTGGCGTGAGGCAACTCAGAAGGCTACAGGAAGAGATCGTGGTGATACTATGCGACCTTGAGATGTACTTCCCGCCCGCATTCTTCGACGTTATGGTGCATCTGCTGGTCCATATAGTGGAGGATATCATCCAACTCGGGCCGACGTTCCTGCACAGCATGATGCCGTTCGAAAGGATGAATGGTGTCATCAAAGGATACGTTTGCAACATGTCACGTCCAGAAGGAAGCATAGCCAGGGGCTTTCTGACCGAAGAGTGCATCTCCTACTGCACGAATTATCTAGGCATCGAGAACCCCGTTGGTCTGCCCGTCAACAGGCACCTCGGCAGGCTCGCTGGATGGGGTCACCGTGAGGGTCGCCGCGAAATGCATGTCGACTTCGAGGGTCGACTCGTCGACTTTGAAAGAGCAAACCTAGTCGCGCTACAACACATAGACGTGGTCGATCCTTGGTTGGTAGAGCACAAAACCTTTATTAAAAATACGTACAATGACCGAGGCCAACAGAGGACGGACGGAGATACACTCAAAGAGCACAACTCATGTTTCACGCGTTGGTTCAAGCATAAGCTTCTGTCGTACCCTTTACATGAGGATTCTTCCGCGGAAGAACAACTCATATTCGCCTTGTCATAGGGCGCCGAGCACAACCTGATGACCTATGAGGCGTACGATATCAACGGCTACACATTCTACACCGAGGCCAAGGACATGAAGAGCGATGGTTATCAGAACTCCGGGGTAACGATGGAATCCTACACCGGTAACGACAAGGACAGATACTACGGAAGGATCGAGGAGATCTGGGAGCTGAGCTACGCTGGAGAGAAGGTCCCGATGTTCCGTGTCAGATGGGCCAAGAACGTCATAAAAGAAGACCGGTATTTCACCACCATGGTTATACCCGAAGCC
>NC_041390.1:578519557-578520311 GCF_002162155.2 Triticum dicoccoides
AAAAAAAATTTGTGGAGCCCACCTCGATCCCCCTCCATCTCGACCGCTATCCCACCTCGCCAGATCCGGTCCCCCTCGGCGCCGAGCACCCCCCAAGTCCACCGGGCGCCGCCGCCGACCCACCGCACCCTCGATTCCCCTACTCAACCGCCACCGCCGACCCCCCGCACCGCGCACACCGTCTTATAAAAAAAAAGTATCAAACAGCTTTTTAAATGCTACTGTCTTATAAAAAAATATTACTGTTATTATTTAAACAAGTTTGAACATATTTAAACATAAATAAGTATCAAACAGCTTTTTAAATGATAAAAAAAATTGTGGAGCCTAGGAGTCGAACCCAGGACCTCCTGGTGTGAGAACTGGCTGCTGACCAGTCGAGCTAGTAGAGTGGGCTTGACATGGATAGGTTCTGGTAGTACATAACCTTTTGGCTCGAGTTGAAATAAAAAAAGTACTAATGGCGCACCACGGTGAGGTGCGCCATTAGTATGGACATGCTAATGGCGCACCACGGTGAGGTGCGCCATTAGTATTGTGGCCCGATCCCCCTTCGCCCGATCCCCCCTTCGCCCGATCCCCCCTTCCCTCTCCCCCTCGCCAGTTCTCTCCCTCTCGATCCACCGCCGCCGCCGCCGCTGCTCTCGCCCTCGCCCTCGCCCTCGCCCTCTCCCTCCCTCGCCCTCTCCTCGCCTTCCCTCTCCCTCGCCCCGCCTCCCTCGACGCCATCGTCCCCGCCACCTCGACGCTGCCC
>NC_041390.1:578520321-578539594 GCF_002162155.2 Triticum dicoccoides
GCCCTGACTCCTCCTCGACGCTGCCCCGCCGCCCGGACGCCGCCTCGACCCCGCCCCGACGCCGCTGCCCCACCTCGACCCCGCCCCGTCCACACCACCGTCGCCGGGGCACCCGTCCTCCCTCCGCGGCCTCTCCGGCTGCTACGAGTGCCGCGCCATCAACGTCGAGCCCGTCTCAAGGTCTGCCGCCTGCCTGCCTAGCTAACCCCTCTGCAATTCTCTGTTTCTTCCATGGGATGACACATGACAGTGCTTTAGTTCATGTACTCCCTGCATAAAGAAATATTAGAATGTTTAGATCGCGTAAAGAAATATAAGAGTATTTAGATCACTAAAGGGGAGTATATAATTAAGGGTCGGTTCTCTTTGGGCTAGATCATGTCAAGAAATATGAGAATGTTTAGATCACTAAAGGAGGGAGTATATATTAAGGGTCAATTCTCTTTGGGCCTCTGGATGGATATAAGTTGGGTAGAGCCAGTTCTTTCAGGGTTATTGGGTGATTGTCAAAATAAACTTAACTACTTTTTCTGTTTTATTTACTCTGCATATTAGTTTGACCTAAGTCAAATTTTATGAAGCTTCGCCATTAGTCTTCGATATTTTTGTGGGATTATATAGAATTTTTGAAAAACATATATAGGAGATCAACATTATATATGCATGTGGTGAAGATTTTTCTGGTGCAAATCATGTAATAAAGAACTGAAAGGGAGTCAGTTAGTATGGCCACCTAAAGTTCGGTTGTGGGTTATGATTCCTCATACAACGCTCACAACCTGAATAGATATGATTTTCTGTTGTGAGAAGTTGAAGGATTTGAGGTTGGCTCCTGTTGAAACTTGGCTAGAGATACAACTTTGTTTTGTCATTGGCAAGTGTAAAGCATTGGAGAAGATTTATTGTTGATGCTCACACCTCCAGAATATTTAGTTAAAACCTTCTGCTGAACTCATTAAGTTGTTGACTGCGCATTATGGAGAAAGTAGTATTTCTGCAACCAGATTCAGCTACTGTCGTTACAACACTGTCTTTTGAGTAAATTGAGACTCCACATCATCACTGACATCGCAGGGCCATTTCTGTCAGATCCGTTGTCGAACTCCTCTAACTTGGAAACTTGGGTTATGTGTTACTCTTTCTTCTGAAGTTGTGCTTCTGTGTTATAAATCTCTGAAGTTGTGGTTCTGCAAAAATCGTGCCGCTGAAGTTGTTTGTTAGTGCTTCAAGTTATTTATCTTCTTTTAGGTTATTTATCACTTGTGTTATTATTATACATCTTGTGCTCATCTTGTTTAGCTTAGGTTGTTGGTACACTTAGTTTTTGGGCCTCAACATATTTACCATTTGTGTTTGAAACTAAACGAGTAGTTTGTTTATACATTTCTTCAAACCAAACCCTTAATTGTTTTATAACACCTATGTTCCTTCTCTATGAGACATCTGGGTCATTTCACCAAAGCACTCTTCAGCATGGGCCGTGCCGCAGTCTACATATGTATAATAATAACACAAGTGAACATATGCATGAACAGGATATATATCTTTAACAGGATATATATCTTTACCAGTTAAAATTTTGATCAAGTAAACTCAATATTTCTGGGACAGTTAGAGTATCCATCGATCATATTTGAACCTAATACCAATTCATTCATCTCCATACCACTGCAGACACAACAGAACAGAGGCACTTCATCACCCACGGCTGAGAAAGCAAGGTAGAATCACCACTGCATACATACTATTTCTCTTTTTTTTCTGTTCTTTTCAGATCAATATTGTTGTGATCTTTCATGTCTTTTATAACAGGGAAAATGGTTGTATATGATAGACATCGAAGCGTTTCTGTAAACTGAGTACTAACTGAGTTCCCTAAAAAAAGAAAACAATTTGTGATTACTATAGATGTTTTTTTGCATGGCTGCTAGCTTTTCTAGTTGCATCCATTTATTTTCTTCTACACAACTGACTACTATAGATGTTTGTTCAATCATTTAATTTTTGTGTTTGGGCCACATGCATGCATTCTTGCTGACTTAAATGGAAATAGACTAGCTGAAGCTATTGTTGTAGTACAAGTTGGATTTTCTTTGGTATCATCTGAATGGATTGCACTATCCTGGGAAAGTGCAATAGAAAATCCAGAACCAGCAGGGATTAGGGAAAGTAACTGTTTTAGTTCATACTACTTCATAGTGAGGGTACACTGTACATGGAGGTTTGGTTGCATTTGAGGCATGTTGAGTATTGGGGAATATTCGAGATTCAACTTATTCTGTCATCTTTCTTTTGGTTCCCTGTCAGTTGTTGGAATTACCTACAAAAATTGGATCCATGCAAATGTCATGCAGTGTATCTGAAATTGTAGTGTGTCTACACTCAGGTTGCTCAATTTGCATATATCCTTTTCACTGGAACTATCAGATGTGCATGGTTATTTTACCATAATTTTAGAAGCATGTGCCACACATATTTCCATAATGGGAGACAACAGTACATTGTCATCACCAGCATTTTTCCACATCCTAAATCACTTGCGGAATTTTGTCTGCCACCCTGTTATGCCTGGAGGTGTCCCTTCATAATTTTAAGTTGGTGATTCTCCACCCTGTTGTCTAGCTGTGGACACCAGGTGGTGGCCTTTCTGGTCAAGGTGGTCACAGCATCAGTATTTATTTGCTTTGTTTGTAATGCTTGATGTTTAGCGCGTGAAACTGGGTTTTGCATGACTCAGGCGGCATTTAGTGGTCCAAAGTTGCATTGCATCTCTGGACTCGCATTATTGGCGAGGGTGTATTTGGTCTGGGGCTCCATTGAAAAGGGAAGCCTAAATATTCTGTCTGCCACCAAATTCTTTCTGGCTTTCTGTACTGCAAACATAGGGCCGTAAAATGTTTTGATGTTATTGGAGTTAGCAATCAGAAGGAAGCAATAACACATGCTTTCCTGTGTACTTTAACAGAAAACAATTTGTAAAGATGATGATCACATTGAGAAAGACTTGTAAAGATGATGATCATCTTTAACAGAAAACAATTTGTGATGATTTTGCTAGTTTGCTGGGTTTTGTCTCCGACCATCGTGTCGTGATGATTTTGCAGGTACCCCGAGAGGCCCTTGAGTTTGCCGGAATGTCGATTAACTTCCGTTCCGGCAAATTCGGGTACTCCATATGTCCTATTTTCAGCAAAGGTCATGCTGAAATTTTCCGTGAATTTTAGCATGACTTTGCTAAAAATAGGACATATGGGGTACTTGTGACTAATGCATGGGCCGGGGTATCTTAGTAGTTAATTAATTAGGATCAAGTGGCCCAGCGTACTTGTGACTAATGCATGGCTTTTAGGGTGCCTCGGTGTCGATAAAAACCGAAATGATGAAAAGTTAGGCTTTGAGGGTGCCTTGGCGTCGAAAAACCCTCAATGATAAAAGCTTAGATTTTAGGATGCCTCGGTGTCGACAAACCCTAAATGATGAGACCATGATCTTGTTCCTTGACAATAACCAACTTTTTGACCAAACTTTGTTTCTATTTAGAGAGAAACATGGCCCACAACGATGAGGCCGGGGGTTCGGGCGGCAAGGCATTCTGGGAGCTGTCCCAGGAGATGGAGGAACAACCTCACTTGTATGAGGCCGCCGCCTTCCCCACCGATCCTGAGACCACGGATGGTGCCGCCGAGGATGACCACACTGATGCCACCACTGATGGTGCCACCGAGGATGCCACCACTGATGATGGCGGCGCACGCACAGATAGCAGCCAGCCGAAGAGGCAACAGAAGGACCGGCGCCCGATCGTGCTCCGCACCCTCAAGGAGGAAGTTACTGAAGTGGACTCCAACGGGAATCCAACGGCGCCCGAACGAATAGTCAAGGGGTACTCGCTTCAGCTCGGGTGCATTGTCCGAAGCACCGTCTCGATCAACACCGAGAACCTGAGGCATCCTGACCGGGGGAATTTGCGCCACCTCCTCTTCATGAAGCTGCACGAACGATACAAGTTCCCCGCTGAATTCGAAAACACAAGCCTCAAAGGGAATAAAGTGAACAATGCTGCCCTCACGAAGATGAGCAAGGCCCTGTCTACTTGGAAAAGCAATGTGAAGAGAATGATCGAGAAAGGTGAGAGTTATGAGAAGATCAAGGAGAAAAATCCTTCGATCACCGAAGATGACTACAACGACTTCAAGATCAATTGCTCGAGCACCGCAAGCTCCCAATCAAGTGAGTGGGGGAAACAAATGCGGGAGCTGAACATAGGGGAACACACACTCGGTCCCGGCGGTTACAGAGTGGCGGAGCCTATATGGGACAAGGAGGAGGCGGACCGTGCCGAGCAAGGCCTACCGCCCCTCTTCGATAAATACGGTGACAAGCAGACCAGGAACTTTGTCAGGGCCCGGTACAAGAAGGACCCGAAAACAAAGGAGCTTACCACGGATCCGAAGACCAGGCGGCTTGAGCTTGTTCTGGTAAGGAATACACCCCCGTGTAATTAGCTCCATATGGTTGCATTCTAATTAATGAAGCCGAATTTCTAAATGGTTCACATTCCTTCCGCAGGCGACTGAAAGCAGTACCGCGGGGTCGACTCAGAGCAACCCTTGGGACACCACTCTAAATAGGGGGTTGAATATAATGAAGAACAAGGATAAGCTCAGTAAGCCGACGTCAGCTGGTCGTGTGGCCGGCAAAGGCTTGTCGACAAAATGGGGGTCATACTATACCGCTGGTGTGCGGAAGGAGAAAAAGACCAGCTCGAAAAGCCAGGCGCGAGAGGTTCAAGAACTCAAGGCACAGGTGGCGCGGATTCCGGAGATTGTCCAAGAGCAAGTGGAACAACGACTCGGAGCGACGATCACCGCCCTTGTGCCTACCTTGATCTCGGGGTTGAGTGCGTGGATTGCGGGCGGCCAACAGGGGCCGCCCCCGATTCCTAGCTTCACGGCCAGCAACTCGCATAATGCGATGGCGGGGCCATTGGTGCCTCCGGCGGAGGCGGCATTGGTGTCTCCGACGCCGGCACGGGAGCTTAATGCACCCGGGTGTACGCCGGCCGGCACCTCTTCAGCAAGCGGCCACTCCGTCAACTGCACGCCCGCCGTTGGCGGTGCCTCGACATTAGCCGAGCTCGACGTCATCATCACGGTAACTAATTAAGCCTCTCTCGGCCGAGGACTTCATCTCCTTGCCTTTGACTGGGCATCCCTGACGCCCTACATGTTTTCGCAGGGCGCCGCCGACGTTCCGTGCACTCTCCTCCACTTCGTGAACAACGAGTTGGTCGATGTCGCCAAGGGCAAAATCGTTCAACCGGCAACCCCTTGTTCCACGGTACCCAGATGCCACCCAACTTGTTTAGGGTTCAACTGGTTCGGGTGCTGCCAGGCTGCGACGACTTGTTACCTCCGATTCGACCCGTCGGGGCCGACGATGATGACGTGATGACCCTCGGCGCCTGCCTGAGCTGGCCCCTGTTTTGGCCGAAGAGCCAGATTCGTTTGGGGGCGGGGGACACCACCCCAAAGACAACACCGCCAGTCGTGCCGGCGCCAAGTCGGCCCCATGGCAAGACCGCCGTAACGGTGCCGGACATCCCTATGCCACTGGATCCAAACATGCATATGGCACAGGATCAGAACAACGACGACGACGACGATGATACATTTGGCAACGTCGATCAGTACTTTGCCGAGCATGGGTACGATGGCGACTTCATGGGGCCTCCTTCTCAAGAACCAAACCCAACAAAAGACGTGTGCGATCTAGCTCGTACCGCGGAGAAGCCAAGTTGCAACAGGCGCCGTCTGGCGTTCAGCTCTCAGGAGACGCCTCCAGCTGCCGACTTCACCAAGCCTCAGATAGGCGAGGTGCGAAATATTATCAGCTCCAACACACTCAAGAAGGCGGTCTGTGAGCAGAACTCGGTCCCATTACAGGAGAAGAAGAAGGCACGCAAAAGAAAGACTAAGAAGGGTGCGAGCCAGCCGGCACCGAGTACGATCCGTGCTCAGGACGGGCCACCTTCACCGCAGGATATCTCGAGGAGGGTGCATGTGGCGGGTAGGGCGATGCTACCACCAAATATGCTCAATGCTGCAACCGGTGCTATGCGGAGTCTGCACGACAGTGTTCTTTCTTTGGAGAAGCGGCGTCTCAGAGAGAAGGATGTGGCATACCCGGTTTTCGTGGCCAAGGTGCCAGAGGGCAAGGGCTTTGTGGATGGCGACATCGGGGGTACGATCGTCCTGCGGTTTGATGACATCTTTGCTATGTTTAACCTTCATCCGCTGCACTACACCTTCGTTCGGCTATTTTCGCTGAGTATGGAGATGCGGATCATTCGCGACAAGACCCCGGACATCGTGATAGTCGACCCCTTCTACATGCGTGCCAAGATCTTGGGCAGCGCTGGGGACCGGCAAGTCGTGAGTTCTTACCTCGAAGGCGTCATTCTGGCAAACCAAGATAAGGATAACTTCCTCGTGCCTTACTTTCCCGAGTAAGTCCTCCCCTCAACCGGCCCGTAACATATGAATTCTTACTTTTCGATCGTTTTTCTTTTAACATTCTGTGTTTTCTGCAGTGACACACGTTGCACGCTCATCCTCCTAAGCCCCAAATATTCCATGGCCACGTATTTCGACCCGGACCGTCAGTCGAACGTAGACTACACAAATGTCAAGAAGGTTCTTGATGATGTTCTCCCCGGCTACGCCCAATCTGGAGGCACCTTCACCAGGCCTATTCGTAAGTACGGCAAGCACGTGTTCTCCCACAATACGACATTCTGCTGCGTCAAGCAGCCGCCTGGCGGTCAGAAGGGTGCCTACTACGCCATCCATCACATGCGGGCGATCGTACGGGACCATCATCAACTTCTGCTACCGAGTAAACTCCAAGATTGGGCCGCGAGCGTGTCGGCAATCCAGGACGCGGACCTCCGACAAGAATTCTTTCGCATCCAGTCGGAGTTTGCGGAAATCATCCATCAAGATGTCCTTCGTACCTCGGGGCAGTTCTACCTCAGAAATCAACCGTCCAACAGTGACATCGACACAATGCTACAAATGCAGGATGACAACGCCCGTTCTTTCATGACTCCCACAATAGACGGCGGCTTCATCCACGCTCCGGTCCCTTGAGTCGAGTTGTCTAGTTCTGAAACATCGATTGGCTCATGTTGTAATTAAACTTTAATGAACTTGTAGTATGTCTCTTTGGTTTCGAGAGTCGTTCAACTTAGATGTAATCGATGCTATTAATGTCTTGCTTTTCTCTTCCGATCGTTCTGTTGCATAATTATATATTGCTTATGTATTGTCTGTGAATTGGTACTAACGTTTCGTTTGGCTAGTGCATAGCGATGCCGACGTATGTCGTGTACAAGGGTAAGGTTCCCGGAGTCTACGATGACTGGGAGGAGTGTCGGAGACAGGTTCACCGATTCAGCGGTAACAGTTACAAAGGGTACACCACTAGGGCCGAGGCCGAATCTAGATACGCCCGCTATCTAGCGGGAGAGGGGAGGGAGCGTTGGAGGAACCGGATGAAGACGATTTTCATCGTGATGATGCTCATCGTGATGACCGCAGCTCTCTTCTATGTGATGGTAGTTTAGATGATCGATATCGACTTGTAATGCGAAGACAAACTCGCTACTCGCGGTCTCGAGACTTGTAATATAATGTTCTATCTTTGTTCGGTCTTTTTAATTCGGAGACTAATATGATGAATTGTATTCGGAGACTAATATGATGAATTGTATTCAAAGACTAATCTTCTATTGTATTTGATGAATCTATTGTTGATGTGTGCTGTCTATATTTTGTCAAATTATACATTTTGTAACCTGTGCAAAAAACAGAAAATAAAAAAATAAAAAAAACCTAATATTCATACTAATGGCGCATCACATGACAGTGCGCCATTAGTATGACAGTGCATACTAATGGCGCATCACCGGGTAGTGCGCCATTAGTATGCTGCGGTTACTAATGGCGCATCCAGAGGTGGTGCGCCGTTAGTATGCCAAAGCACCTGGGTATACATGCCCCCTGGGAGGCATACTAATGGCGCACCCTCACATATACTAATGGCGCACCAGGTGGTGCGCCATTAGTATACCAGATACTAATGGCGCACCAGGTGGTGCGCCATTAGTAAAAATTACTAATGGCGTGCTATCAATGGCGCACCAGTGATGCGCCATTAATGGCCATATTAGGTGCGCGATTAGTAGTGGTATTTCTAGTAGTGTTGCCCGTGTCAAGACATACTGGGCGGAGATGGAGGCCACCACTATTGTGACACAGAGTTCGGCCGTAGGCCGAGTGGCTACCGAGCACTACTTCGAAGAAGTTCTTGAAGGCGCTCGTTCGATAGAGGCTCAGTGCTCGAAGAATATTATGTTCTAGTGACATGTACTTCCATTGTAAAAACAATGTTTTATTGAGTTATCAAGGCTGTATTTATACTTTTTTCCTGAAAGTACTATGACGCCTCCTGTGCGGCCGTTTATGTATATACGTATATACCCTAAAAGTTTGCAGTCGTCGGCTTCTGCCCCACGCATATAATGCGGGGGTCTTCACAGAAAACGCGTATCCACACTTGATCCAACGTCTCGGTCCATTAAGGAGGTGGTAGCGCAGCGAACGAGGCAATCGGACTATATTGCTTTAACACTTTCACTTAGCCATAGGAGTTTGAAGGTGGGGCTACTATATAGCCCCTGGTACTTTTGTGCTCGTCCGAATACGGGGCGCGTACATACATGACCGGGAAATGGCCCTTCCTTAATGCGGAGGAATCCCGAAGATTCTGCTGAGTCATCGAGTGGTTGACCAGTCTCTCACTATATCATGACAGTCGGTTTTCGGCTTTCTCTACTGAGGTGCTCATTCGGATGAACCAGGGCACAATCGCAGTAGTTCTCCCAGTGCTACCATAGCCGATATAATGGAACGTAAGGTACCAAAACATGGGACCCGGGCAAACCCAACATTTGACCAAAGACATGATTCGGAGCTGATGCATATAGGTCCAAACTCCCGACGCCGAACACTCCTAAGGTGTTCGGTCTTTATAACATATACCGGGCTAAACAATGCCCTTAATAATAAACCCCATGTGTCCAGGTACGTGCAATATCCTGACGTGGCAACATGCCAATAACGTCAGCATCCTTCTCGGTTGTGTGGAGTATCAGGAGGATGTGAGAAACAAGAGACAATAAAAACAGTTTACGCAGGGTCTTAAACTAAAAAGAAACCTTTGGGCGGGTCCCTGCTGCACGTCTGCGCCTGTGTCTCCGTTGTGCCATGTCCTGGACGGGTGTAGCACGATTGTCATCTTTAAAAGGAAAGAACTTAGGTGAAAGTTGCCGTGCCAAAAAAAGAAGAATTGGTGATTATCCATGGACTATCAAAATTCAAGAGAAGTCAAGTTGAGCTGGGCTGGCCCTGATTACACGCGGGAAGCCCCTGGTATCGTCTATGAGGGTTTGATCATCAAACCAATCTCATGTATATGTGGTGGAGCGCCGGACTCGTCTAACCATGTCTGTGGTCTTGACGACCTGTCATTTTTTCTGGTTGGTGAGGCCGTCTAGTTCGCGGTTGTTAAAGCCGCCGCATCCTCTTCCGCACGTAAAAAACGTTTGGTATTTCCGCTAACTATGATGATGCCACATGGACCTGGCATCTTAAGCTTGAGAAAAGCATAATGCGGTATTACATTAAAACGAGCAAAATCCGTTCTTCCGAGTAGTTCTTTATAACCACTTTGGAATGGAGCGACGTGGAAAGTTAACCTTTCACTTCGAAAGTTATCGGGAGAACCGAATATGACCTCTAGCAGTAGAGAGCCCATACAGCAGGCCTCTTGGCCTGGTATGACTCCCTTGAAGGTAGTATTACTGTGGCTTATTTGTGTTGGGTCTATCCCCATTTTGCGGATTGTGTCCTGATATATCAGATTTAGATCACTGCTGCCGTCCATGAGGACTCGTGTGAAATGGTACCCGTTTATTATTGGGTCTAACACCAAGGCCGCCAGTCCTTCATGTCGGATACTTGTCGTGTGATCCCTACAATCAAAAGTGATCGGGCAGGCCAACCAGGGGTTGAACCTAGGGGTGACGGGCTCTATGGCGCGTGTGTCTCAGAGTGCATGCTTGCTTCTCCTCTTCGTCACATGGATCACGTTTACCGTTTTAACCTCTGGTGGGAACTTTTTCTGTCCTCCGTTTCTTTGCTGGCGAGGTTCATCCTCGTCTTCGCTTGGTGTCTCTTCCCCTTTCTGTTCGGCATTTAGCTTACTGGCCTTCTTGAAGACCCAACATTCTCTGTGGGTGTGATTTACAGGTTTGTCGGGGGTGCCGTGAATCAGACAGAGCTTGTCAAGAATCTTGTTTATGCCAGATGGTCCTTCTCTACTGCCTTTGAAAGGCTTTTTCTGCTGACCTGGTCGAGAGCCCCTGAATCCGGCGTTTACCGCCATATTATCTGGGCTACCTTCCTTATTTCGACGCTTGGTTTTCTTGTGTCATGGTTTTCCATTGCCATCCCTGACTTCGGATGTGCTTGGGTCGCTGGTGCTGCTACAGGCCAACTAGCTGTCTTCGCCCGCGCAAAAGCGGGTCATGGGGCTTGTTAGGGCTGGCATTGTTCTCGGTTTTTCTTTGCTCAGGTGTCTGGCGAGCCATTCGTCTCGGACACTGTGTTTAAAAGCTGCTAAGGCTTCGGCGTCCGGACAGTCGAATATTTGGTTCTTCTTGATGAGGAACCTGTTCCAAAGCTTTCGGATGGACTCTCCGGATTGTTGGATTATATGACTTAAATCGTCTACATCCGGAGGCCGGACATAAGTCCCTTGGAAATTAGCCCGAAAAGCGTCCTCGAGCTCCTCCCAACTTCCAATTGAGCTTTTGGGGAGGCTTTTCAGCCAGTGCCATGCTGGCCCTTTAAGCTTGAGGGGAAAGTATTTAATGGCATGGAGATCGTCCCGCGAGCCATATGAATATGGAGGATAAAGTCCTCGATCCAGACTCCAGTGTCTGTGGTCCCGTCGTACGCCTCTATGTTCACAGGTTTGAATCCTTCTGGGAATTTGTGATCCAGCACCTCATTGGTGAAACATAGGGGGTGTGCAGCACCCCTGTATTAGGATATGCCATGGTGTTCGGACGGTTTTAGTATTCGGTTTTGATTTTGTGCCGGAGCGCGCTTCCTAGATCCGTAGATGGATCTGGTCGCGCCGGATTTTTGGTGCAAGTTCTCACGTAGATCATGTGTTGACTTATGTGCGCCTTTGTTAGGTGCTCTATCGCGGTCACAAGGTGGTGGATCCGGCCGGTTGGCCATATCATTTTTCAGCTGTGTGGGCTCTAAGGCATCATCATCGAATTCAGGTAATAGCTTGCGCTTTGGATAGCTATTTGTGTGGTAACTTCCACCATACTTTGTTTCATTGTCGAGCAATTTATTCCACCTTCTTATCTTGTGCGGCCTTAAGCCTTTGCTTCTGCTTCTTCAGGCTCCTCGCTGTGGCAATAAGCCTTCTGCGGAGGTTCTCTTGCTCAAAGTGCGTTTCCGGGATGATGTGTGCATCTTCATTCGGACTGTTTTCCTCCCCAGACGGGGTTTGATGAGGTTTATCCTTGGCGTCGCCGTGTTCGGACGTCGGATCCGCACTATGTTCGCCATTTGCATCTTGATCGTGCTCCGCCACCGGGGCGGTGCAGTCGTCGTTTCTTCTAGAGTCGACTGGACTGTTATTTTCTCTTGCGCTGTTATCGTTGTTTTTGCTATGGCGGGACTTAGAGCGGCGCCGCTGACGTCGGCGCTTGGGTTGCTTGGAGGGGGCATCCTCCGCTGTCTCTTCGCCATTGCCCTCTTTGGGTGTATCCACCAAGTATATGTCATGTGATGAAGTGGTTGTCCGGCGCCCTGTGGGCGCTGGTTCCTGTTCGTCTCCTACATCTTCGTTCATGTCCTTGATGCCTTCGAAGTCGAAGTTAAGCATGTCAGCTAAGTCATCGACAGTGGCTACCAAGTGGGTGGTGGGTGGGCAGCGAATTTCTTCGTCGTCCGCATCCCATTCTATCCGAACATAGTTCGACCAAGGTTCTCCTGACAGGGAGAGAGACCTTAATTTATTTAGCAGATCACCCAAAGGCGAGTGCTGAAAGATATCTGCGGAGGTGAACTCCATGATCGGCGCCCAGTCAGGTTCGATGGGCACGGATGTAAGCGCCTCCGAGTCCGTGGCCGAAGATGAATCCAGTGGTTCGGCGACACAGCTCTCGTAAGGGGTAAAGTCAGCATCCGGCTCTATTGCCTCTGAGAGCGCGGCCCCCATGGCGGGGTCTATCCCTCCGCTCTCAGATGGCACGATTTGCTCCGAATTGACGGCCGGAGTAGTTGCAGATGCGATCTCCCGAATACTGTCCGACGATAGAGTTATGTCATGCTCGTCGTGACTGTGCGGCGCACCTGACACAGGCTCGAATCCGTTGAAGATCAAGTCTCCGCGGATGTCGGCTGTGTAGTTCAAGTTTCCAAATCTGATCTGATGGCCATTGGCGTAGCTCTTGATCTGCTCTAGATGGCCAAGCGAATTGGCCTGCAATGCGGAGTCGCCGAATACGAGGATCTGTCCGGGGAGGAAAACCACACCCTGAACCGCATCGCTACCGATGATCGAAGGAGCCATCAAGCCTTATGGTGACGACACAGTGGAACTCTCAATGAAAGCACCTATGTCGGTGTCAAAACCGGTGGATCTCGGGTAGGGGGTCCCGAACTGTGCGTCTAAGGAGGATGGTAATAGGAGGCGGGAGACGCGATGTTTACCCAGGTTCAGGCCCTCTTGATGGAGGTAATACCCTACTTCCTGCTTGATTGATCTTGATGATATGAGTATTACAAGAGTTGATCTACCACGAGATCATAGAGGCTAACCCTAGAAGCTAGCCTATGGTATGATTGTTTGTCATCCTACGGACTAAACCCTCCGGTTTACATAGACACCGGAGGGGGCTAGGGTTACACAAGGTCGGTTACAAGGGAGGATATATACACATCTGTATTGCCTAGCTTTCCTTCCACGCCAAGGAGAGTCCCATCCGGACACGGGACGAAGTCTTCAATCTTGTATCTTCATAGTACAACCGTCCGGCCAAAGGATATAGTCCGGCTGTCCGGAGACCCCCTAATCCAGAACTCCCTCAATGGGACTCACTACAGGAATCAGCTACTTTGCCGTCTGCCACAGCGGATGGCAAAGGCCTGAATGCTGGACAACAAAGGTCTTTGCCGTCCTCCGCGGACGGCAACAGGCTCCGGCAAAGTAAGGTCCAGCAAACAGCTACTTTGCCATCCGTTTTATGCGGCTGACGGCAAAGGGGCCTTTGCCATCAGCAGCAGACGACAAAGAAAGCAGACGACAAAAAATGCGCTGTTAGTCTGTTAGGTGGCTAACGGCACGCCTTTGCCGTCCGCCGCTGACGGCAAAATTTGTCCTGCCTTTGTCGTCCGCCGTATGTTGTCAGCTAGACATCACTACACGGCATGCCTTCTCCGTCTGCCGCTGATGGCAAAATTGTTCACTCTTTGCCGTCTGCCACTGTAGGAAAACTGACCAAATGGGTCAGCTCCGAGGAAGCACAGTTGGCTGCCACGTGGCTTCTTTGCCGTCTGCGGCTGACGACAAACAGCCTGTTGTCGTCGGTGGCAGACGACAAAGAGCCTGCATATTGGCTCTTTTTCTATTTTTTTAATCCAACAATTTTCACAGCAAATATATATGACATATATAGATATATTTCACAGGGCTATTTAACAGCAAACATATCACATATCCAACACATAATTAAGTTTCATCCATCCATACATAAGCAAGTTCCATCAAGTTCCATCCATAGACATTGTTCCATCCATATACATATTACAATGCAAAGTTTCATCAAGATAGGAAGTTCCATCATAGCAAGCTAGATACAATGAAAAGTTTCAGCAAAGAAAAAACAAGCACTCCATGATATCAAGCTAGCTTCCATGAAGTGAATGAAATCTGCAAAATGGCAAATAAGAAAGTTAGAAATAGGTGACTAGAAGTAGAAGACTAGAACAAGAAGAAGACTAGAACAAGAAGAAGACTAGAACAGGAAGTATATGTCAATTATGAGCTAACTTAGGTGAAATGGATCATATATGAGCTAACTAAGTTGAAATGGGTCGTTTATGAGCTAACTAAGGTGAAATGGATCATTTATGAGCTAACATAGTGGAAATGGGTCGTTTATAAGCTAACTAAGGTGAAATGGATCGTTTTTTAGCTAACTAAGTTGAAATGGATCATTTTTGAGCTAACTTAGGTGAAATGGATCATTTATGAGCTAACTTAGTTGAAATGGGTCGTTTATATGCCAACTAAGGTGAAATGGATTGTTTTTGAGCTAACTAAAGTGAAATGGATCGTTTTTTAGCTAACTTAGGTGAAATGGATCATTTATGAGCTAACTTAGTTGAAATGGGTCGTTTATGACCTAACTAAGGTGAAATGGATTGTTTTTGAGCTAACTAAGGTGAAATGGATTGTTTTTTAGCTAACTTAGGTGAAATGGATCATTTAAGAGCTAATTTAGGTGAAATGGGTCGTTTTTAGCTAAGTTAGGTGAAATGGATCGTTTATGAGCTAACTTAGTTGAAATGGATCGTTTATGAGCTAACTTAGTAAAAATCATCATTTTAGAGCTAACCTAGGTGTGATGGATCATTATGGAGCTAACCTAGGTGTGATGGGTCATTTTGGAGCTAACCTAGGTAAGATGCGTCATTTTGGAGCTAACCTAGGTGAAATGGGTCATTTGAAAGCTAACATAGGTAAAATGGATCATTTAGGAGCTAATCAAGGTAAAATGGGTCATTTTAGAGCTAACTTGGATAAACTGGATCATTTATAAGCTAACTAAGGTAAAATGGGTCATTTTAGAGCTAACTTAAGTAAAATGGATCGTTTATGAGCTAACTAAGCTAATTATCCAATTTTTGACATAAGTAAGCTAAGTAAAATTCGTTTTAGAGCTAACTTAGGTAAAATGGATGGTTTTGGAGGTCAGTAAGCTTATTAAGTCATTTTGGAGGAAAAGAAGCTAACTCTAGGTCATTATGGTAAGCATATTGGAGGAAATAAAGCTAAGTCTAGGTCTTTATGCATTTGTTAAGAAAAACACTAGAGAAACTTACCGTGATCATGGAGGTGTAGGAGCGGGCTGGCTCGTGCCGGTAGGTGGAGAAGGATCGTGCGATGCTTGTCTGGAATTACGCTGCACAAATGATCATTACCAATGTCTCGTTACCATGATGACACTCAAATGTTAAGACTAGCTAGTAATGTCCATTCAAATTAAACTCACCGTGGTCCCAGGAGCAATCACTGGCATCAGCGGAGCGGTCTGACCGGACTTCTCACACACAGACTACACATTTGCTTTTGACAAACACAGTCATACTAGTTAATAATGAGACAAACACTACATGAATGTTTTGGCTAATCTACAGAAGAAACTTACCACAAGGAGCTCGTACATGGCCCTTGCTTGCATGTCATTCCGTGCCCTCTTCTCCTCCAACATCTTTGTTGTCCTCTCCTCCAACTCCCGCTGCCTCTCCGCCACCTCCGCCAGAAGTTTCTCCGTTCTATCTCTCCCGCTCTGTATAGCAGCCTACAACACCACTCACATGACCATTTGTAATCATTGATGGAAGCGCACACAATGTAATGGAGAAAGATAGCTGAGTACGTATAACTAACCTTGAAGGCGAGTTGGACTGGCCGTTCACGAGGCCTTATCTCAGGAGCGGAGCTCGACTGGCGCGCCTTGATCTCCGGGAGAGTGCTAGGACAACGGATAAGTCCATCTCCTATGGCTATGGAGCCATGGGACCTCCCGCCACCAGATATCATCAGCAGCTCTGTATCAATGGGACCGTGGCTCAGGTTAAAGTCCTCCCCTTTCCTCGCCTTCCCCTGATATCTATATTGCACGAGCTTGTCGTGGGAGGAGATGTTGGTGAAGTTCTTTGGATCATCGAGGCCAGACAAAGAGAATGCCTTGACTTTCTTGTAAGGGCCAGTGTGGGCCATGGCATACAGGTCGTACACCTCTGGCACCTTATCCGCCTTATTGTAGCGTGCCTGAAAGAGAGAAACAAAGTTAATTAGTAATTAAAGGGCTAAAGCTAGCATGATGAATGAATTGCATGAATCATGAAGCAAACCACATACCCAGTTCCGCCCGAACTGAAATAAGTTGGAGCTGCCTTGATGGTGTGGCACACCTTCCATTTGGGCACGTTTTTCCTTGGCATCGTTGTGGAGGGCTAGCCATTCATTTGAGCACCACTCATTGACCAACACCTCCCAAAAATCCATCCGATCCGCACACCATCTCAGAGGGGCCTAAGTTAGCAAATAGAAACTTGAGCGCTACGGCTATGAATTACTAAATGAAGGAAGTAAGTACAAGGCCTTAAGAATTACCTTCATGTACTGCTCCTTACTCAAGAACTTCTCGCGGCACGCCGGCTTGGTGTTCTTGATACCATGCGAGGCGTAGTAGTCTCGAACAGCCTGCAGACGTTATCGATAACATTTGCCGCTTCCTCCTCGTATCCCTCCTCACACCTGTAGAATGTCTGCAATCAAATGAGACAATATTGATTAGTAAAATTAATAGCTAGCTAGTTTAAGATTTTTAATTGTGTAAAGGAGAAATTACACAGAACTTCCTGATCACCACGTCTGCCCACGTCTTGCATAAGACACCGTCGATAATCTCACCCGACGGGGCCGAGGCAGCCAAGTAGTGCTCCCAACTCAATCCAAGCTCTAGAAGCTGACCCTCACCAGGCAACGTGATAAACCTCGGGAAGTTTTGCCGACAAAGAACTCCAAGGATGGAGTTGGGCCGGAAGACACTATGATGGTGGTCCCAACCCCTGCAGCATGACAAGGCCAACACATTAGTTATTTGAAGAAACATGAATGAAGAAGGTACAAAAATATTAAATGCACTTACCTCTCCCCATCAGGGAAAATCAACCACCTCTGCTCGTGGGTCGCCGGCACGAACGGGAGCCGTGTACAACCACGCTGGTAGACGGTGCCCCCCTCCTCCTCAATATCAGTCGGCTCCCTGCCATCATCAGCATGGCCACTCGACTCCTCAGGCTGATCCGGCCAGGTACCCCATCCAGATGTGTGCTCCTCCGGGGTCTCGTGGGCCGAAGGCCCGTCAAGCCGAGGCTCGTGGGCCGAAGACCCGTGGACCGGAGTCCGTGTAGCCTCCTCCTCGGACGAGTCCACCCTAGCAGTCACGTGCTCGGGTGAAACAGCTGGGGGTGGCAGCGAGGAAGGCGCCATAACAGTGACCCTACCTCCTCTCCCGCAACCACGTGCTCCACCTCCTCTCTTCTTCTTACCTCATCCCCTGCTGGGCACCGCGGTCGACAAAGAAGGGCCCGGCGCTGTCGCCATACTGTCCAGCAATGATTGGCGGAGAGGTGCGTGTGGAATGAAAGACCTCACACCACGCACCGACGAAGAAGGGGCCTCGGCGTGCTCCCGACCAGCGCCCACCATCTTTCAACACCTGCCATGACAAAGAATAAATGAAATTAGCTACAACATAAAAAAATACCGACATGAATAATAATATGTATATCACTTAAGTGTATCGTAATTAAGTACAACATAAAAAAATTGAATAAATGACACTACTAATAATCTCGATCAGTATCATCAATAAATGCATAATCATCATCATCACTATAATCAATGATGGGCGCATAGGGTTCAGTGGCATCAACATGTGCAAGGCCACCTTGACGTAATCGGTCAAGCATTGATAGGTCATCCGCAGCAGTAACCTCTTCTTGTTCCTCCTCTCGGGTGATGTCAGATTCACTGTCACTGTCTACTTCAATGTTTTGGGGTGAAGTATAGCAGTTCTTGAAACGCTTTTTGGAAAGACATGTCTCTTGGAAGAATTCTCCTTCATATGTGTCTGGGTTAATGTGAGGTTCATAATCCTCTTCCTTCGGGGGAGAAAGTCTAGCACGTGGCGACACTTCATAAACGACATCCCACCCTTCCAGATTTGGATTAGTTTGGCAGGCCCACGGTAGATAGAATACTTGGGTCTCCTATTGAGCCGTAATATAGACATCAGGAACATCTAAATGGGTGCTTTGGTTGATTTCAACTAGCCCTACATGTTCATGAGTCCTTCTAGTCTCCTTCGGCTGAAACCAATAACATTTGAAGACTACGACATTCGGTGTGACCGGTATACATCCACGCACGATCACTCATCTTGACTTTCAGAGCTACTAGACACACAACAATTATATATATAATTCACCATGTATATATTAATCAGTTGATCTACTTTGTCAATTTTATTACGTCCATGCAATCTACACTCTAATAGGTAATGATAGGTCCTAATCCCACCCGAGTATGTGTAAATTGGGTTCATTTTCCCATGCTATGCTCCGGATCCGACGCAAAATTTCGGCAGCACCTCCCCACTGTTCTCCTGATACACGTCTCTGCAATAAACAGAGAGGATGTGTACCCGAAGAACAACAGGGAGGCACTGACGAAATTTATGCGTCGGATCCGGAGCAAAGCATATGGGAAAACGAACCCAATCTACACATACTCAGGTTGTCCATGAATAGCGTTGGACAACTCGAAAGAATCAAGGTTATAAATATGCAAATGCATGCATATTTATAACTATGACGCTTTCGAATGGGAGACACATATTGGTTACGCATACTGATGATTCAAGACACATATATAGCTAGCTATCAAGTTTCATCGACACGAACACCGGAACGGAGCAAATAATTAATGGGGGAGGAGGACATGTCATTTGTTCTCACCCACGAACGAAGGGGCAGAACTCGTCAAACGCACGGCAAGGTCGTCGAACACCAAACCTCGAAGCGATGAAACAACTTCACATTTAAATCTACCCGATCAACACAATTATATATGATGTTTTTCATAACAAAATCGAAAAATATATGACCTAACTAATAATTCACAAATATATGACCCTGTCGGCCTCTGGAAGGCCAAAGAACACCTTTTCGAGAGGTGTCGGGGGTCGGGGTGTCGTGTCAGTGTCAGGGTGCCGTGTCGGGGTCGGGGTGCTGTTTCGGGGTTGGGGGTCAGGGTGTCGGGGTCG
>NC_041390.1:578539972-578545789 GCF_002162155.2 Triticum dicoccoides
AAGGGGTCGGGTGTCGGGGTGTCGCGTCGGGGTCGGTAAGGGAGTCCTAGATTAGGGGGTGTTCGGATAGCCGGACTATACCTTCAGCCGGACTCCTGGACTATGAAGATACAAGATTGAAGACTCTGTCCCGCGTCCGGAAGGGACTTTCCTTGGCGTGGAAGGCAAGCTTGGCGATACGGATATGAAGATCTCCTACCATTGTAACCGACTCTATGTAACCCTAACCCTACCCGGTGTCTATATAAACCGGAGGGTTTTAGTCCGTAGGAGAACATACACATCAACAATCATACCATAGGCTAGCTTCTAGGGTTTAGCCTCCTCGATCTCGTGGTAGATCTACTCTTGTACTACCCATATCCTCAATATTAATCAAGCAGGACGTAGGGTTTTACCTCCATCGAGAGGGCCCGAACCTGGGTAAAACTTCGTGTCCCTTGTCTCCTGTTACCATCCGGCCTAGACGCACAGTTCGGGACTCCCTACCCGAGATCCGCCGGTTTTGACACCGACAGTTGGGGTGTGGTGTCGGGGTGTCTGGGTCGGGGTGTCGGGGTCAGGGGGGTCAGGGGGTTGGGTTGTGGTGTCGGGGTCAGGGGGTCGGGGTGTTTCCTTCTATCCTTCTTCTTCTTTCTTTCTCTTCTTCTTCTTTCCTTTCTTCTTCTTCTTTCATCTTTTTTCTACTTTTTACTTCTTCTTTCTTCTTTTCTTCTTCTTCTACTTCTTCTATTTCTTTTCTTCTTTTCTTCTTCTTCTACTTCTTCTACTTCTTTTCTTCTTCTTCCTTTTTCATCTTTTTCTACTTCTTTTCTTTTCTTCCTTTCTTCTTCTTCTACTTCTTTTCTTCTTCTTCTTTTTTCATCTTTTTTCTACTTCTTTTCTTTTCTTCTTCTTCTACTTCTTCTACTACTTCTACTTCTTCTACTTCTTCTAATTCTTTTCTAACACTAACACTAACACAATCTAGCACTAACAATTAAACAGCAAAAAAAATATGAAAAAATAGAAGAAAAAAAGAAGTAGCCCCTCACCGGAGCAATGGGACGGTCGGCGGGGGCGGTGGCGGGGGGCAGAGAAGTACGGACCAAAAATTACAACGTTGGCGAATTAGTTCTACGACTACCGGACAAGAAAAAGGACAAACTCAAGCCCAAGTGGGAAGGTCCCTTCATAATTGACCATGTCCTGACTGGTGGAGCGTACCGCCTGTGGGATGCATCGGATAACCAACTCGAGCCAAACCCATGGAACACAGCCCGTCTCTGAAGATTCTACGCCTAGCGCCGGACTCTGTGTTCGTCTCCTTCCTCTGTCCATTTTTTATACTTTCTGTCTTACATTTCTCTTCTTCTTCTTCTCTCTCTCTTATAGCCTCTAAAGGCTCATAAAGTGACGCGCTATCCGCGCTCATTAAACCTGGGGGCTTCTTTAAACAGAAGCTTATTCATACGGGCTTCATGCCCAACACATGTGTCACACTTCCGCATGTACCTTTTATTCACCATTATATGCATCGATATGACTTAAGTTTTGGCCAAGATGGGTTACCTGGCTCCTGTGCTTACCCCTACGTTCCCGATTGTTCGACTAGGTGGTAAAGGGAGCACCTCTGCGATTGTTACTGTCGGGTCAGCCAGACGTGTACCTCAGACTGGGTGAAGCCGAAAGCTAGCGTTCTTAAGGGAATATTCGGTCGGTGAACTAAAGATGATCTTCTTTTATTTTTATCTATACGCCCCCAGATGTTTTCCTGTGTTTCTTTTTGCAGCATGGACATGCACCTTAGGGCATGCCTCCCAGGGAAAGGAACCCCTAACGGAACTATTCTCCTTGGAAGATGTTTCTTACTAACCATGTAATATAACATACCTAGTCGGGCACTTGTCTGTTCACGCCCTAATGACCCCTACGCCTGGTCTCCATGCATTCCCCGGTTCCTATATAACCACATGGGAATTCGGACACACTCCGGACCGTCAGGTCCCGAGGCTGAAGCGAAAAGGTCGGCCATGACAAATGATCTACAATCCGGCTAGAAGGCATTATAAATGTCAATTAAATTACATAGTCATTTTGACTTGTTCTATTCCTCTTCAATACCATCTAACAGGCTGTCTAATTTACAGTCCTGCTGGGAATACTTTGCGGCCAACTCTACTTGGCCGTATACTAAGCTTACAGGGATCTCCATCCCATCGGGCCGTACAGGACAGACATTGCTCTGTTAGTCGACTTCCCCGCCGAACTTTCTTTCAAAAGGTTTGTTCAAGCACTTACTAAATATGCCGCACCGAAGCCACCGATTCTCCTTCACGGAGTCTGACAGCTGGGCACAAACATCTTTCAGCTCGATGCCCAGCTTGGTGTTGGCATCTTGGATATTGTTCTTCTCCCCCATCACCTTTAGCAGCACCCTCTCACCAGCCTTTAGCTGGCGTTGGAGGTGTTACCCTTCCAGATTCACTCCGGCGCCATCTGCAATTTCATTTGTCAGATTCGCACCAAAGCCGTGCTTCACAAAATACTTATCTTTCGAAGTGTATATTACCAGAGGGGGTCTCCTTAGGCTCCCCTTCCGCGGCTAGTGCGGGCTCCAGTTGGGCTTTGCACTCTTCCAGCTCCTTGGACAGTAGGGAATTCTTTTCTGTAAGAACCTGCATATCAAATGATCCTTAAATCAGTTATTCTAACTGTTTCAAGTCTCGGGGGCTACTGCTATATATATAATTACCAAAAATTTCTTACCCGTATGTCTTTTACATATTGCTCCGTGGCTCTGGCTAGACCATTTTGAGCGGCACGGAGGTACGCATCTGCCGAGTTGAAGGCATCTAACGCCCCTTGGGAGAAACAAGCGTCGCGAAGAATTGTCTGGCGACGCCTATGGTTCATGGCACTCTCCACCTCAGAGTTGGTGGTAGACAACCCATCCACATCCTCTGTCGGAGGAGTGTCTGGCACGCGCCTTGCGTTCGCCTCCGCCTCTGGACCAGGCTTTGGAGCCTGGCTGGTGGAGGCACGATTGGCAGCCTCTCCGGGTATAGTCCGGCGAGGTCTCTTTGTCCTGAAGAGAGCACGAGTGTCAACGTGCCTCGAAGGTATAACACCTGGGATAAGGGGGCGCGCCATACCTTTGCGCTGACGCCTCGGTCCGGACTGCACTTCTTTTTGGCCCACGGGGCCCTACGGCCCCTTGTTGGCTTGTCGCTGCAGGTTCGGCCTTCCGCCTTAAAAACCTCCCCTGTAAAGTTTGGTTGCAATCAGGAAACTAAACACGAGTGGGGGGACACCTATTCGGGGTACTAGGACTTCGATCTCAGGTACCTGGGGCGTCATGATTAGCCCTGGGTAATCGACCGTAATGGCCACCAAGGCATTTTCCTCGCTCAATTGATGGAACACTCCATCAATCAGCTCCTCAGATATGTCCAGATCCTCTTAAGAGGCCAGGTCGAGGGACCGTCCTGGGTCCTCGGGTTGTGGAGGAGGGCTGCTTATTTCCTTAACAGTCCGGCGCAATTCCTGCGTTAAAATCGTCAAACTGAATATTTAACAATGGGAATACAAAATGGATGGATAGGTAAATACGGCCGCTTACCCAGCTCGGGGGATTGTGCATGGAGAATCCACCCTGAGGGTTGACGCGGAGAAATTCCTCCTCTTCTCCCTTATACAAAGTGGACAAGATCTTTAGTAGAGAGGCAGCTGAATCCGGCCCCTTACGACCGTAGCGGGTGGCGTCGTCCTCCCCATTGAAGTCCCACATGGGGTGGCTTCTATACTGAAGTGGCTGCACCCCCCGCATAATGCATTTGGCCATAACCCCGATCATGGTTAGTCCGGAATGGGCTAACAATCTTATTCGGCCCATCAGGTAAATGATGTCCCTGTCACTTTCCCTCTGAGGGCTCCGTGGGCGCCAGCTTAGGCGCTTCTTTAAGGGAGCACTATTGAATTCAGGGAGGCTGATCCAGACAGGATCCGGCAGCGGGACGTCTTCTATATAGAACCATTCCGAGGGCCAATCTTCGGACGCCTTCTTTGGGAGTCCGGACAGATATCCGGTCCCGGTGATGCGCCACACTTCGGCTCCGCCCACTTGATACATTGACCCCTTCTTGGAACGGGGCACGAGGCAAAATAGCTCCTTCCACAGTCCGAAATGAGCTTCGACACCCAAGAACAGCTCGCAGAGGGCTACAAAGCCCGTGATATGCAATATTGAGGCAGGCGTGAGATGATGTAGCTGGAGGCCGTAGAACTCCAGCAGCCCCGGAGAAATGGGTGGATTGCAAATTCGAGCCCCCTTATTAATTAAGGGACAAGGCACACCCGCTCTCCTTTGGAGGGATTAGGGGCATTCTCTGCTTGCTCTCCGCCGTTGTAGACGGCAAGACCGGCTCGAACCAGGACCATATAGGCCGGGGGGAGAAATCCCTTGGTCTGGAGCGTCACTAGCTCGCTATGCGGGGTGGAACATCTCTCCCGATATCCAGGCTTAGGGATGGAAGGGCGAGGGCAGGAGTTGCGAAGGCTGGCCATGGTGGAATGGACCCTTGTCGGATGCGCTCTGATGAACACTCGCCGAGGGGAGAAGGTGTGGATTGGATCTAAATCCTCGTCCCCTTAAATAGGGCAGCTCATTTACGCGGCTAGGGGTGTGAATGTAAAAACACTCAGACTTTTCATATTCGTTTGACACGTGGGAAGCGGCCATTATTGGGCGTAGAAGCCAAGGAGAGCAACATCTACAAATTTGGAGGAGAACCCGCCTTGCAATGTCGAAGACAATCTGCGCGTTGGACTCATCGTCATTGAAGCCTGGTTCGAGGGCTACTGAGGGAGTCCTGGATTAGGGGGTGTTCGGATAGCCGGACTATACCTTCAGCCGGACTCCTGGACTATGAAGATACAAGATTGAAGACTTCGTCCCGCGTCCGGAAGGGACTTTCCTTGGCGTGGAAGGCAACCTTGGCGATACGGATATGAAGATCTCCTACCATTGTAACCGACTCTATGTAACCCTAACCCTACCCGGTGTCTATATAAACCAGAGGGTTTTAGTCCGTAGGACAACATACACATCAACAATCATACCATAGGCTAGCTTCTAGGGTTTAGCCTCCTCGATCTCGTGGTAGATCTACTCTTGTACTACCCATATCATCAATATTAATCAAGCAGGATGTAGGGTTTTACCTCCATCGAGAGGGCTCGAACCTGGGTAAAACTTCATGTCCCTTGTCTCCTGTTACCATCCGGCCTAGACGCACAGTTCGGGACCCCCTACCCGAGATCCGCCGGTTTTGACACTGATAGTTGGGGTGTGGTGTCGGGGTGTCTGGGTCGGGGTGTCGGGGTCAGGGGGTCGGGGTGTTTCCTTCTATCCTTCTTCTTCTTTCTTTCTCTTCTTCTTCTTTCCTTTCTTCTTCTTCTTTCATCTTTTTTCTACTTTTTGCTTCTTCTTTCTTCTTTTCTTCTTCTTCTACTTCTTCTATTTCTTTTCTTCTTTTCTTCTTCTTCTACTTCTTCTACTTCTTTTCTTCTTCTTCCTTTTTCATCTTTTTCTACTTCTTTTCTTTTCTTCCTTTCTCCTTCTTCTACTTCTTTTCTTCTTCTTCTTTTTTCATCTTTTTTCTACTTCTTTTCTTTTCTTCTTCTTCTACTTCTTCTACTACTTCTACTTCTTCTACTTCTTCTAATTCTTTTCTAACACTAACACTAACACAATCTAGCACTAACAATTAAACAGCAAAAAAAATTGAAAAAACAGAAGAAAAAAAGAAGTAGCCCCTCACTGGAGCAATGGGACGG
>NC_041390.1:578546182-578602547 GCF_002162155.2 Triticum dicoccoides
GCGGGGGTGGGGGCCGTTAGTTAGACTGATCTTTGTCGCCCGCCGCTCTTTGTCGTCCGCCTTTATCTCTCTTTGCCGTCTACTAGCGGACGGCAAAGAGGTGGGGCGTTAAGTTTTTTCTAAACGGGTTGGGGGTGGGGGCCACCTCTCTCTTTGCCGTCAGGCAGCTGATTGCAAAGAATCTTTGCCATCTGCTGGCTGACGGCAAAGAGTTGGCAGATGGCAAAGGCATGTTTTGCCGTCCGCCGTTTCTTTGTCGTCTACTTTTCGGTAGCTGATGGCAAAGAGCTTCTTTGCCGTCTGCTAGCAGACGGCAAAGAGCTGGCAGATGGCAAAGTAGCTAATTCCAGTAGTGACTGGGCATCCTGGTTACCAGCCATTTTCTCGTGAATGAGGAGCGGAGTCCACTCCTCTTGATAATAACCCGCCTAGCATGGAAGATATAGACAGCCCTAGTTGATACATGAGCTATTTGAGCATACAAAACAGAATTTCATTTGATGGTTTAGAGTTTGGCACATACAAATTTACTTGGAACGGCGGGTAGATACCGCATATTGGAAGGTATAGTGGACTCATATGGAATAACTTTTGGGGTTTATGGCAGTGGATGGACAAGCAGTATTCCCGCTTAGTTCAAGTGAAGGCTAGAGAGATACTGGCAAGCGAACAGCTAGAGAGCGACAACAGTCATGAACATGCATTAAAATTAATCAACACTGAGTGCAAGCATGAGTAGGATATAAATCACCATGAACATAAATATCGTGGAGGCTATGTTGATTTTGTTTCAACTACATGCGTGAACATGTGCCAAGTCAAGCCACTCGAATCGTTCAAAGGAGGATACCACCCTATCATACCAAATCACAACCATTTTAATAGCGTGTTGGCACGCGAGGTAAACCATTATAAACTCCTAGCTAAGTAAGCATGGCATGAGCAACTATAATCTCTAATTGTCATTTATAACATGTTTCATTCATAATAGGCTGAATCAGGAACGATGAACTAATCATATTTACAAAAACAAGATAGGTCGAGTTCATACCAGCTTCTCTAATCTCAATCAGTCCATCATATATCGTCATTATTGCCTTTCACTTGCACGATCGAACGGTGTGGATAATAATAATAGTGCACGTGCATTGGACTAAGTTGGAATCTGCAAGCATTCAATACAAGGGAGAAGAGAAGGTAATATGGGCTCTTTGTTAAATCAATCAATAATGCATATAAGAGCCACTCAACATTTTCATCATGGTCTTCTCCTCTCGAACCCCAAAGAAGAAGAAAGGAATTAAAACTATTTACACGGAAAAGATCCCAACAAACAAAAGAAGAACGAGAAATATTTTTGGGTTTCCTTTTAATTACTACTACTATATGCATGGAAAGTAAACTAGATAAAAGCTAAAACTAATTTTTTTTTGTGTTTTTCTTAAGGCTTTTCAATCACACAAGAAGAATGCTGGAAAAGAAAATAAACTAGCATGGATAGTACAATGAAAAAAGTATGAGCACCGACAACTGGCATGAGTGTGTGAACATGAATGTAATGTCGGTGAGGAATACATACTCCCCCAAGCTTAGGCTATTTGCCTAAGTTGGTATATTGCCATGGCTCAAAGCTGCCCTCTCCGGTGTACAGAGGAGTGTCCTCTGGGTGCCACTGGTTGGCGATCTCCTCCAGGTCCCACTGATAAACAGACTGACGGTAAGGATCAAGTGGTGGCTCCGACTCAGGATCTGGAGCTGATGTCAGACTCCAGTATGCATGAACGGCCTTCGGCAAAACAAGGTATGTGCCTAAAAATATGTTAAACAAAGAGGGAGCAGGCAAGGTAATAATCTCAAAATAGTTTTTATCAAATGGAAATCTATATTTAAGCATCTTCTTCTTATCCTTAACAATAAAATCATGTGATATCATGCTCTTATAATCTAGAAAAATAGGAGGCGGCAACTTTTCCTCTTTCTCATAATGCCTAATAGGTACGTTAAAGTATGCAGCAAGGCGCGAGGCAAAGATGCCTCCAAAGACGGGACCCTTTGTACGGTTCAGATTTAACCGTTTAGCAACAATAGCGCCTAAACTGAAGTGGTATCACGAAACAAAGCATGGCGCAAAATAACAATATTAGGGGCACTAAGATTTCCACTGTTCCCGTGACCAATTAAGCATCTACTTGCAAATATTACAAAGTCATGTAGAACAGGAAAATGTATGCTAGTAATTCTTGCATCGGAAACCTTCCTCGTTTCCCCTACATCAATCATATCAATAAATCCCACCAAATCATTACGATGTGGTTCCTCTATGCTGCCTGCAAAGGGTATCTTACAGACCCGACAAAACTCATATAGTGACATCTCCTTAACCTCATCATATAAATGAAATTCCACTGAAGGTGGTGATTTCTTAGCATGAATGTAAAAATTTTGCACCAAAATATTAGTGAGGAGGAGATACTGTTCGCGTTGGTCGCGGAGGAAGTCGATTAGGCCTGCATTCTCAGCCAAATAATAAAAATCTTCATAAATCCCGGCTTCTCTCAAGAACTCATCACAAGGCCATTCACACGGTCGAACCTCCACAGTGCTGGGGAGATTATATTTGGGCTTCTTATTCTCTTCACCTTGCTTATCCTTCGAGCTTCAGCTCGAAGAGCCCCTCAATAATCTCTTCATAATTTTCATTTTTCTGAAAAATTTCTGAAATTTTTAGTGACTCAAAATAAAAGTGAACCAAACCCAACAAGATTGATAGCAACTACTCCTACAAGTGCCTAGAGGATATATCATGCATTAAAACTACTTTTGACCACATAAATTTGACATACAAGCTCAAGAACAGGGTCACCTAAGCAGCAAAAAATTGCAACAAATAAAGCACTAGAACAAAAACTAATTGGACCATTGGAGGAGTCACATACCAAAGAACAATCCCCAAAGTAGTTCTATGAATGGAGCTTTGAGCAAGGAGATCAAAAATGGCAGCAAGATGAGCTAGAACTCGGGCTTGAGCTGGTGGAGGATTTTTTCTGGAGGACGACGAAGTGTGTGGGTGCAAGAATAAGTGGAGGGGGCCCACATGGGGTCCACGATGTAGGGGGCGCGCCCTGGACCCTCGTGGCCAGGTGGTGTAGCCCCCTGGTGTGTTCTTAGTGCCAATAATTCTTAAATATTTTAGAAAAAATAATATAGAATTTTCAGGACATCTGGAGAACTTTTATTTCCGGGGTATTTTTTATTGCAAGGATAATTCAGAAAATAGACAGAAAATACTATTTTTTCTTTATTTAATCTAAATAACAAAAAGTGAAAGGAGGGTACGGAGAGTTGTGCTTTCTAACTTCATACTCCTCATGCTCATGAAAAGGAATCCACTAACAAGGTTGATCAAGTCTTGTTAACAAACTCTTTTCGAATAACATGAAACCGGAGAATTTTCAAATAACACTAAGTTACCTCAACGGGGATATACATATCCCCAACAATAAGAATATCATATTTCTTCTTGACAGTAGGAAGAGGAAATTCAAAACCTCCAATAGTAATTGTTGAAGTTTTCCCAATAGAATTTATACTGTGGACTTGAGGTTGTTTCCTCGGAAAGTGTACCGTATGATCATTACCATTAACATGAAAAGTGGCATTGCCTTTGTTGCAATCAATAAAAGCCGCTGCAGTATTCAAAAAGGGTCTACCAAGAATAATAGAGAAACTATCGTCCTCGGGAAAATCAAGAATAACAATG
The DNA here is from genome assembly GCF_002162155.2 of Triticum dicoccoides. NCBI lineage: Eukaryota > Viridiplantae > Streptophyta > Magnoliopsida > Poales > Poaceae > Triticum > Triticum dicoccoides. The sequence continues at coordinate 578,549,943 of NC_041390.1, forward strand.
TCCGTTAAAATAGTAACGTTTGCAACCACAACAGACACATCCTCACAAATACCGACAGGTATAGCAGTTGATTTATTAGCCATTTTCAAAGATATTTCAGTAGGTTGCAACTTATTCAAATCAAGTCTACGATATAAAGAGAGAGGCATAACACTAACACCGACTCCAAGGTCACATAAATCAATTTTAACAGTTTCTTTTAATGGATCATGGTATAGTTGGTAGTCCGGGATCTCCTAGTCTCTTTGGTATTCCACCCTTAAAAGTATAATTAGCAAGCATGGTGGAAATTTCAGCTTCCAGTATCGTTCTTTTATTTGTAACAATATCTTTCATGTACTTAGCATAAGGAATCATTTTAAGCATATCAGTCAAATGCATACGCAAAAAGATAGGTCTAATAATTTCAGCAACGCACTCAAAATCCTCATCATCCTTTTTCTTGGATGGGTTAGGAGGAAAAGGCATGGGTTTCTGAACCCATGGTTCTCTTTCTTTACCGTGCTTCCTAGCAACAAAGTCTCTCTTATCATAATGTTGATTCTTTGATTGTGGGTTATCAAGATCAACAGCAGGTTCCATCTCTACATCATTGTCATTGCTAGGTTGAGCATCAACATGAACATCATCATTAATATTATCACTAGGTTCATGTACATTACCAGATTGTGTTTCAGCATCAGAAATAGAAATATCATTGGGATTCTCAGGTGTGTCAACAACAGGTTCACTCGAAGCATGCAAAGTTCTATCATTTTTCTTTTTCTTCTTCTTAGAAGAACTAGGTGCACCAACATTAGTTCTCTCAGAATCTTGCTCAATTCTCTTAGGGTGGCTGTCGGTGTCAAAACCAGCGGATCTTGGGTAGGGGGTCCCGAACTATGCATCTAGGATCGATCGTAATAGGAGACGGGGGACCCGATGTTTACCTAGGTTCGGGCCCTCTTGATGGAGGTAATACCCTACCTCCTACTTGATTGATCTTGATGATATGAGTATTACAAGAGTTGATCTACCACGAGATCGTAGAGTCTAAACCCTAGAAGCTAGCCTATGGTATGATTGTCGTATATGTCTATCGACTAGCCTGGCCTCGGTTTATATAATGCATCAGAGGCCTAGGATAACAAGAGTCCTAGCCGAATATGCCGGTGGGGAGAAGTCCTTGTCTTGATCGCCAAGTCTTGTGGAATCTTCCTTGTATGCGGCAGCTGTCCGAACTGGCCCATGAGTATACGGCCATGGGGGTCCTCAGCCCAATCTTACAGATTGGGAGATGACGTGGTGAGTACCCCCTAGTCCAGGACACTATCATTAGCCCCCTGAACTGGTCTTCAAGTTAGGGACGCTCCTCGATTCTTCCGAACTGTTCTTCATCTTCGGTCGTCGGTCTTGAAAACTGGTTCAAGAAATCTTCTCATCTTCGATCTTGAGGATCGCCGAAGTGCATCCGAAGAGTTTACACGTCGGGTATCTGAGGAGCCCCTTTAAGTTTTTGTCCTTTATCAATGCCTTGTTATTTCTATGCCACCCCTCGGGTTTTGAAGTTGTTCCCAGGAGGCTGTGTCCTATTGCGCGAGCTCCAACACCGGACTGCATTCGAGGTATCTTTTGCAGCCGAGCACTAATGCCGGACTGCTTCCAAGCTCCAACGCTGAAATGTATCCGAGCTCCAACGCCGGACTGTGTCCAAGCTCCAACGCCGGAGTATATCCAAGATGTCATAGATCATCTTGGTCCAAAAAAGTTGAAGGAGTTTAGCCAATCTTAATGCCGGAGATGCCCTCTATGGAGCTAGCCGCTAGAGCCCGAGCTTTATGTCAGACTGCTTCCAAGGTGGTGCAATTTATTCTCTGCCGATGTATATCCAGTATCCCTCAAGGTGTCTATCAGTATAAAATACGAGATGCACCTGAAGGTAAGCATAAAACCTCTGTTCCCAGTAGCCCCTGAGACTCAGGTCGATGCGTGAAATCGGCTTGAGGATCAACTCCTATCTCGGTAGCATATATAGGAATAAAAACGCAGTGTAATATATTAGAGATAATAGCGATCGGCTAACGGGCCCCTGAGAGAGGGTCGTGAGAAGTCACCGTGATATATTAGCTTGATGCCAGATAGGTCCAGATGGTACTTATTGTTGTCCGAAGACACGCTTTCCCATAGTTCGATCAAGCCGAACATTGAGCCCTTTGAATTTTCTGCATTGAATAGGCAATGCAGTAGCCCCCAAGACACTGGTCGGGTGGCAACACCAGATCAGGGGATCGATGTGCCCCTTTAATATTTGTAAATAATGAGCGCAAAGCCCAGTAGCCCCCGAGTCTTAATATGGGCACGGGCGGCCCAATTAAGGATCGATATCCAGAGTAAAATCACAGATTATGTGTAATGATTCTATGTATCCAAGTACTTTACATCATTATTTTGACTCCATTGTGACTGTTTATCAGTTGAAAGTGGCCCACCGTCAGCCTCTACCCCTTAGATACTACGCAGGGTGTTTCCACAATAACAAAACAACCCTTAGCCGACATCTCGGTGCCCGAAGGCGGTTGTGTTAGAGGAAACGAGGCAATCAGATATGCGGGGTTTATAACTTTCGCTTAGTCATAGGAGCTTTAAACTGGGGAACCTAGCTATGAGCCTCGGTTAGTGTTCGGCGACATCTGTGGTCAAGCCGGAAACACTCCGACCAATGTTATGAACGGCCCATCATTTAACATAGTCATCGGATCGCTGATCGGTTTACGCCTATTGTGACAGTCAGTTTTCGACTTTCTCCACTGAGGTGCTTAACCATGCGAGCTGAATGCACAATCGCAGTGGTTCTCCCTGTGCACACCTAGCCGAACAAAGCGGAACGTAGGAGGCAAGCACAGGAGCCGGGAAACCAACTATTGACTGAAGACACAATTCGAAACCGATGCATATATGGCAATATCCGAGAGTGTTTTTGCCGAATCTCTAAAGGTGTCCGGCGTTGCACTACGAGACTAATGCTGGAAACACACAAATAGTTTAAAAGTGCCATAGGCTTGGAAAACCAAAAAACGTCAGTGAAAACCTGACGTCCTAATAAGATCAAGTGTTCGGTGCCAATCTGAAAATTGGACTTTAGAAAAAAAAAGTGCTTCTGTCGTGCTTTAACATGACACATCCTATCTCAAGACTTCAAGCGGGTCAGCCTACGGCTTCAACCTCCTATCCCGAAGGCGGAGAACTTCTCATTAGGCCAGTTTAGCAAACTAAACTCTAGCGGCTTTGAGAGAGAAATTAGGCTCCCCGGCTAGTGACCACACACGTGTCGAAAAAGGGAGTGGTAAATAATAATAATAAAAAACTTTGGAACGACTAAGAAGAAGAACACTTATTATAAAACGGCTCATATAAATTGAAGGCCCCCAAGTGACTTGGGTAAAAGAATTTTATGTATAATGATTGTATGTACCGAAGTACTTATATCATATATGTGTTCACCCGAACTTTAAACGTTTCTTAACCGACCGCCGGCTCCTCCCTCTTCGGCCAAGGGACGAAAAGTGTCATGTACTCCACTTGTCGAGAGTATCGACGGTGTTTCCGATGACTAGGCAATCAGGCCATAAGGCTGTAACGGACAGAGCGCGCTCAGGGAACTTATGCTATATTACTGACGAAGTGTAAGAAGCATCTTCGAAGAAAATAGTACCCCCACCGATATCTTTCTTCGGTGCTCATTATTACTATGAGACTTGTGCAATAGATTTTTTGTACTCATGAGTTCCGTTGTGTGCCGACCATAATTGAAAACAATAAGAGCGCTAGCTTTCGGCTTCACCCAATCTGAGGTCCGGCCCGGATGACCCGATCGTGACTATCGCAGAGGTGCTCCCTTTACCCCCTAGCCAAGGAGCGAGGCAACCCAGCTTGAAAATCGCTTAAGTCAACATGGTGCATATTGTGGAGTAATACACGAACAAGGAATGAAGCCGTACAAGTGTAATCATTTGGAAGAGTAAAGGCTTCATAAAGGAAGCCCCCAAGTAAATGGGGTATTTGAATTTGTGTGTCACAAACAAAGTTTTGAAAAGGAAATTTTTACAAGCAACTTCTTTCCAAAAAAGTATAATGCTTGGTCGAACCGAACACAAGTTAAAAATGTAAAACTTTGAGCATGAAGGCAACTTAGCTGGTTAATGTGTTTGGTATTGATGACGCGGTCCGAGCTTGATGCGGGACAAGGTTCCATCCCCCAAGCCGGTCCCGAGGTGGCGGAGCAAAGAGCTCGGCACTCTGAAGTGGTGACACAGCACGGTCAATGCAGGCCGACAGAGTGATGCCGAAGTCCCCAGCATTGGATAATGAAGTGTTGACAAAGCCCCCCGTCCAACCGAGGTGACGTGGTATGTCAGTATGCTGAGTTGACGATACTGCCCAACCCAGATCATTTTCCTGTGCACAAAAAATAGTGCAAACCGGAGATAGTAGTAATAATAATAATTTTTTTTAAATCGTTGCATAATAAATAATTTATGCAAAGTGAGTAATAAAAGAAATATGGCCTGGCGCCGAAGTCAATGTCGATATAGAGCGTCGGCGTGATGCGGTAAAGGCATGGCAAAGCATGAATTCACAGGTCTGTCCGAGTTCCGGATGCGGCATTCGCCAGACCATGTACAGAAACTGACTAGACCACCATGCAACCATCGTTAATGCGGCCACCATTTGATAGACCTGTGTACATATGATGGACAAACCAGAGTAATAATTCCTTGGGAAAAATGAACCCAAACAAGGAAAAAATACTAGGATTAACAGCACCTGGTTTATTTGTTGTAGCAATCTGAAGAAAGGTGATTCCCAAAATTGGGACTCGATCCACACAACCATTGCCTGATGGGCGATAAAGCGACCCCATGGCGATGCTGAAAAAGGTTGGCTTGCCAAGGCAAAGCCCTCGGTCCAGCTAACGTGACGGAGTTGGTCGGCTAGTGAGGCCGAAGTCTCCGGAGTAGGTTGATGAAGAGATGGCGAAGCCCTCGGTCCAGCCGAGATGTTGAAATCTCGATGTCAGCCGATGAGTCGAAGTAGGTCGGCATGATGGACACCGGCTTGAAGAAGCAACAGTGTGGCCCTGCCGATGTAGGTCATGACGTGGTCAATGCCAGCTTGATGAAGTGACCGTGCGGCGATGCCGGTGTGCCCGCTCCGTGTAATCCATGGGGCGGCGATGTTGGTGATGATTTATCCTTCGCGATGCCAAACTCTTGTTCGGCTTGCCGATATGATGATCCGAAGAAGTTGGGCTCGGCTCAACAATGTGATGACATGTCTAGCGCAGGTCGGCAGCGTTGGAGCAATATTGCCGGACTGGTTTGACACCAGCATGATGATGAAGATGACCTCAGGTGAGGCTTAAAATTTTATGGGCACATGATTAAAAACGACGCACAATACCCTCGAAGAGAATTCCTCTAAAAAGGTTGTCCAATATCACATTCATAAAGAAACATGAATTCGGGTCGGATCCTTATTCGCACAGAAAACACATCCGAAAATTGGTCCACTCATCGAAGGTTCCCGGAGTTTGAACCGTCGGATCGAGCTGAAATTTGGAGGGGTGGTAGATATTGGAATTCCACAGTAGATGAACGGTTGGATCTTCCAAAGGACCTCCGAGCTGGGCTCTGGAGACCATGCCCTAAACTTGTCTAGATTCCCGTCCAGATTTGACACGGCTCCGGTATATCGTAGATTGTCGGAGATTCCTACATAGGAACTCGGCGAAATTTTGCATGGCTATTGTAGACGTAATTCCACACTATTCCACTGAAGCAATCGTCAAACCGACGCTCGAGGAGGACGTGACGGCGATACAAGTTCGCTGTCCATAAAAACAGCACGGCCGCCCAAGGGCAATATTGACGTTGAGCCGTCGAGCTGCATGGATGATTCGTCTATGATCATGATAGAAATCAGAGTTGATGTTGAAGAAGGCCCCAGTCCGAACATAACGATCAGAGATGGAGCACGGTCCTCGATCGAGCCAAGGTGACTGGTCAAGCCGGCGACGAAGATGTCGGCGTCGCAGTTGACCTTTTGCCGATCACACAGCGGAACTCTCAATGAAAGCACCAATGTCGGTGTCAAAACCGGCGGATCTCTGGTAGGAGGTCCCGAACTGTGTGTCTCGGATCGATGGTAATAGGAGGCGGGGGACACGATGTTTACCCAGGTTCGGACCGTCTCGTTGGAGGTAATACCCTACTTCCTGCTTGATTGATCGTGATCATATGGGTATTACAAGAGTTGATCTACCACGAGATCGTAGAGGCTAAACCGTAGAAGCTAGTCTATGGTATGATTGCTGTATATGTCTATCGACTAGCCTAGCCTTGGTTTATATAATGCACTAGAGGCCTAGGATAACAAGAGTCCTAGCCGAATACGCCGGTGGGGAGATGTCCTTGTCTTGATCGCCAAGTCTTGTGGAATCTTCCTTGTATGCGGGAGCTGTCCGAACTGGCCCATGAGTATACGGCCATGGGGGTCCTCGGCCCAATCTAACAGATCGGGAGATGACATGGTGAGTACCCCCTAGTCCAGGACACCGTTAGTGGCCTTTAGGATACAAAGGTTCCCGAGTCATTTTACCCCTCTAGTCAAAACTCTAACATCATTTTCATTTTTCTTATTATCTAATTCATTGAGCAAATCATTCTGAGCTTTAAATACTTGTTCTACTTCAGTGGTAACCATAGAAGCATGTTTACTAATATGTTTAAGCTCACCTTTAACTCTAGACATATAATCACTCAAGTGTTCAATCATATATGCATTACGTTTCAATTGTTACCAACATAAGCATTGAAGTTTTCTTGTTTAACAATAAAACTATCAAACTCATCCAAGCATTGGCTAGTAGACTTATTATGAGGAATATCATCTTCATAAAATCTATAGAGAGAATTTACCTTTACTACCTGTGTCGAGTTATCAAGACCATGTATTTCTTCAATAGGTGGTAAATTCTTAACATCTTCAGCTTTAATACCTTTTTCTTCCATAGATTTCTTTGCCTCTTGCATATCTTAAGGACTGAGAAATAGAATACCCCATTTGTTCGGAGTTAGCTTAGGAGTTGGTTCAGGAAGTGTCCAATCATTTTCGTTATCAACATATTATTCAATAGCAATTCAGCTTGATCAACAGTTCTTTCCCTGAAAACACAACCAACACAACTATCCAGGTGGTCTCTGGAAGCAACGGTTAGTCCATTATAAAAGATATCAAGTATTTCATTTTTCTTGAGAGGATGATCAGGCAAAGCATTAAGTAATCGGAGAAGCCTCCCCCAAGCTTGTGGGAGACTCTCTTCTTCAATTTGCACAAACTTATATATTTCCCTTAAGGCAGCTTGTTTCTTATGAGCGGAGAAATATTTAGCAGAGAAGTAATAAATCATATCCTGGGGACTACGCACACAACCAGGATCAAGAGAATCAAACCATGTTTTAGCATCACCCTTTAATGAGAACGAAAATAACTTAAGGATAAAGTAATAGTGAGTTTTCTCATCATTAGTGAAAATGGTGGCTATATCATTTAATTTAGTATGATATGCCACAACAGTTTTAGATTCATAGCCATAAAAAGGATCAAATTCAAACAAAGTAATTAACTCAGGATCGACAGGAAAATCATAATCCATATCAGAGATACAGGTAGGTGAAGTAGCAAAACCAGCGTCATGTTTCATTCTAGCATTCAAGGATTTTTCTTTCATCTTAGCTAACAATTTCTTAAGATCATATCTATCATTGCAAGATAAAATGTCTCTAGCAGTTTATTCATCCATAACGTCCTCAGGCACAACAGGCAATTCATACCTAGGGGGAGAATCTTTATCATCAATTTCATCAATATTATTAGTTTCAATAATTTCATTCTCTCTAACCCTAGCAAGCTTTTCATTAAGAAATTCACCTAGTGGCATAGTATTATCAAGCATAGAAGTAATTTCATCATAAGCATCATGAAAAGAAGAAGTGGCATCATCAATAACATTTGACATATCAGAATGAATAGCAGGAGTAGGTGTCGCAAGTTTACTCATAACAGAAGGTGAATCAAGTGCAGAGCTAGATGGCAGTTCCTTACCTCCCCTCGTAGTTGAGGGATAAATCTTGGTTCTTTCATCTTTCAAGTTCTTCATAGTGATCAACAAATTCCAAGTGACTCAAATAATAGAGCTATGCTCCCCGGCAACGGCTCCAGAAAATAGTCTTTATAACACACAAGTATAGGGGATCGCAACAACTTTCGAGGGTAGAGTATTCAACCCAAATTTATTGATTCGACACAAGGGGAGCCAAAGAATATTATCAAGTATTAATAGTTGAGTTGTTAATTCAACCACACCTGAAAGACTTAATACCTGTAGCAAAGTATTTAGTAGCAAAGTAATATGGAAGTAACGGTAACGGTGTCAAAAGTAACAATATTGGTTTTGTAGTGATTGTAACAGTGGCAACGGAAAAGTAACTAAGCAAAGATCAATATGTGACAAGCTCGTAGGCAATGGATCAGTGTTGGATAATTATGTCAGATGCAATCCCTCATGCAACAGTTATAACATAGGGTGACATAGAACTAGCTCCAGTTCATCAATGTAATGTAGGCATGTATTCCAAGTATATAGTCATACGTGCTTATGCAAAAGAATTTGCATGACATCTTTTGTCCTACCCTCCCGTGGCAGCGGGGTCCTATTGGAAAGTAAGGGATATTAATGCCTCCTTTTAATAGAGTACTGTAACAAAGCACTAATACTTAGTGAATAAATGAACTCCTCAAACTATAGTCATCACCGGGAGTGGTCCCGATTATTGCCACTTCGGGGTTACCGGATCATAACACATAGTAGGTGCCTATTGACTTGTAAGATAGGATCAGGAACTGACATATATTCATGAAAACATAATCGGTTAAGATCTGAAATCATGGCACTCGGGCCCTAGTGACAAGCATTAAGCATAGCAAAGTCATAGCAACATCAATCTCAGAACATAATGGATACTAGGGATCAAACCCTAACAAAACTAACTCGATTACATGATAAATATCATCCAATCCATCACCGTCCAGCAAGCCTACGATGGAATTACTCACGCACGGCGGTGAGCATCATGAAATGGGCGATGGAGGAAGGTTGATGATGACGATGGCGATGGATTCCCCTCTCCGGAGCCCCGAACGGACTCCAAATCAGCCCTCCCGAGAGAGATTTGGGCTAGGTAGCGGCTCTATATCGTAAAACACGATTAATCCTTCTCCCTGATTTTTTTCTCCCCGAACGTGAATATATAGAGTTGGAGTTGAGGATGGTGGAGTGCAGCCTCAGGGGGCCCACGAGATAGGGGGCGCGCACTCCACCCTCGTGGACAGGGTGTCGGCCCCATGACGTTGATTCTTTCGCCAGTATTTTTTTATATATTCCAAAAATATTCTCCATGAAGTTTTAGGTCATTCCGAGAACTTTTGTTTTTGTACAAAAATAACACCATGGCAATTCTACTGAAAACAGCGTCAGTCCGGGTTAGTTCCATTCAAATCATGCAACTTAGAGTCCAAAACAAGGTCAAAAGTGTTTGGAAAAGTAGATACGATGGAGACGTATCACCGCTCTCCTAGGAGATGCCTCTGGTGCATGTTGAGGCGTCGGGCGTCTCCCCTTTGGAGCACGAAATAGTGCGGTGGGTGAGGCGTAATGAGGAAGCTCTTTCGAAGAAGGTGTCTCTTGATTACTTACATGCGAGGCAGGGAGGAGGCTGGGATCGTCGGTGATGATAGCCACTTCCGTGCTGTCATAGCTCGCCTGGTAGAATACTCCATCCTCAAGCTCCACAAATACGTCTGGATCCTCTTCGAATCCGGGGTCAAGGTCCCGATTGTGATCCTCTGGCTGTGGGGTGGGGCTATGGATCCCCTCGGTAACCTTCCGCCATTCCTGTTACAAATATATGGGTTAATGTCCATTAAAAGTGACTCAGTGAGAGGATTGAGTAAAGTGGTGGGATTAGAACTCACGCAGCTAGGAGGACTATACATGGAAAATCCATCTCGATGTTTAAGATGAGTGAACTCCTATTTCTCCCGTTTGTACAGTTCGGCCAATATTTCGACCAAAGCAGCGGGGCTGTCCGGACCCTTCCGACCGCAGTGTGAGGCATCATCTTTCCCATTATAGTGCCACATGGGAAGCCCTCTGTATTAGAGTGGCTGGACCCCCTGCACTATGGAAGTCGATTACCTCGACTATTGAAACTCTGGACTGGGCAAGTGTCCTTATCTTGCCCATCAATTGACGGACTTCCGCACTATCTTCCTCCTCGAGGCTCCGACGGCGCCAGCTGTGGCGTTTCTTCAATGGAGCATTTGAAAATTCGGGAAGACCCATTCGAACTGGGTCGGGGAGAATGACGTCCTCAATATAGAACCATTCTGAGGGACATTCTTAGGGCGCCTTCTTCGGCGTGCCGGATAGTTATCCGGTCCCGGCTATAAGCCATATTTCAGCACTGCTGACCTCGAATATCGACCCCTCTTGGTTGCGAGGGACGAGGCAGAATCGCTTCTTGGACAAATCAAAGTGGGCTTCACAGCCCAGGAAAATCTCGCAAAGGGTAAGAAAACCCGCGATGTGCAGGATAGAGGCTGGCATGAGGTTGTGCAGTTGGAGGCTGTAATACTCTAGGAGTCCATAGAGGAAAGGGTGGATTGGGAACCCGGCGCCTCTCAACAAGTAGGATACGAAGCACACCCATCCCCCTGGTTGGATTGGGGAAATTTTCTACAGAACTTCGCCTGTGAAGGAGGTCAATCCTACTCGAACAGGGACCAGATCGGCGGGGGGAAGGAATCCCTGTGTTTGGAGCTTAACCAACTGCTCATGGGATACAAAACATCTCTCCCAATCTCCTTTTTTGGAGCCGTGAGGGCGGGAGGAAGAACTGGGGATGCTAGCCATGTTGAATGGTTTCCCCTAACAAGACTCTGAGGATTTTCCGCTGGGTGTGGAATGGATCTGAGATCCAATCCCTTCAAATAGAGGCCTTTCTTATGTGGCCGGGGGTTATGTGCAAAAAATACCCCGACCTCTCGTATTCGCTCGACACGTGGAAGCAGAAGGTGTGGAGGCACAGAAGCCGGTGGGTGCGACATTAAATGGAAGGCCGAATACAGCTCTTTAAGTCAGGTACTTTGAAGTGATCGGAGGAGGAACCTGACTTGCAATGTCGAAGACAATCTGTGCGCCGTACACCTCGTCATTGAAGCCTGGTTTAGGGGCTACTGAGGGAGTCCTAGATTAAGGGGTCCTCGGGCATCCGACCTATTGGACATGGGCTGGACTGATGGGCCGTGAAGATACAAGACAGACGACTCTCTCCCGTGTCCGTATGGGACTCTACTTGGCATGGATGGCAAGCCTGGCGTTCGGATATGAAGATTCCTTTCTCTGTAACCGACTTTATACAGCCCTAGTCCCCTCGGGTGTCTATATAAACCGGAGGGTTTAGTCCATAGGGGCAATCGCAATCATACAGGCTAGACTTCTAGGGTTTTAGCCATTACGATCTCGTGGTAGATCAACTCTTGTAATACTCATATACATAAAGATCAATCAAGCAGGAAGTAGGGTAGTACCTCCATAGAGAGGGCCGAACATGGGTAAACGTTGTGTCCCCTGTCTCCTGTTACCACCGACCTTAGATGCACAATCCGGGACCCCCTACCTGAGATCCGTTGGTTTTCACACCGACAAGGAGCACTATTCATGTGCCATCGAGGAGGAAAAATATTGGGTAGCACTAGGTGCCATCTTAGTGCATGACTCACTTATGCACTGCTTATCTCCATTTTCTTGCATGACACGTGCACCTTGATGCTAGATGACCCGCGTGTTGGAAAAAGGATGAACAAAGTGTGGCGGGCTACCGTTTTCGCCGTCTATTGAGGTCGGTTAACTCATCACATGTAACCGACTCGCGGTGAGTTTGGGGTAACTTGCTCCAATTTAACCCTCATGTTTGGATACTTTAGGGATATTTTATCCCCAACTAGCTCAAACTAACTCTAACCCAAGGATCAAAACAGGGCCAAAGTTAGTCTCGGAAAACGCATTAAGCCCTATATACATGGACAGACGGAGTACATGATACTAGCAAACGCTCACCATTAGTAGTAGTTCATTGGTTGGTTTTGATTTTTTGATTCAGTTGTTGTGCTGCTACCGTCCAATATTCGCGTGTGGTTGTTTCTAGAATAAAAAAGGGGTACCCCTACTTATGTTACTCCCACTATGCCTAGCCTAAGGTTAATAGGTGACCTTGCGCTCGGCTCTTCGCCTCTTTCGGAATTCGAACAATAATGATGGTACTACAGTAGTACTTCTGGCAATCTGACACCAAATCAACTACTGCACGTCCACCGCTTGTAAGAAAAAGTTTCTCCTTGTGCTGCGAGCCACCCCGCACGCGTTGGCAAGGGAGAAGGCGTAGTAAGCAAGCTTCTCGTCATTCTGCGAGTTGACGGGACACATCAAAGTTATTTAGAACATTCTGCGGGCTGACCATGTCATGGCTACCCCCCATCCCGTGCTCCGACATTGAGTACATGCCCTATTCACGTGCTATCGAGGAGAAAAAAATATTGCGTAGTAGGTGCCATCGAAGTGCACGACTCACTTAAGCACTGCTTATCTGATTGTCTCCATTTTCTTGCATGACACGTGCACCTTGATGCTAGATGTCTAGCGTGTTGTCAAAAGGATGAACAAAGCTCACGTAAAAAAATGAGTTGAAGAACATAGATTCCCGATGACCGAGAAGGAGCAAGGAACCTTGCGTGTTTTCCCCTGTTTTTGCTGCCTGCCCACCTATAAACAAATAAAAGAACATGAACTCTTCGCTAAACACTAGAGACGATACAGTAGGATGCTAAGTTGAAGATGTTTTATAGTTTATATTGATAACCACACAAGAAGCCACACATGTACAGGATGCATGCAGCCACGCGTCTACACACGCCAACACACTAACTCATGCTGATCCAACACATGCACATACACGCACAACATGGAGCACACAACGCACGTACACAACACATGCATGCACACACACTCGGCCGCAGAATGTATGTGAATAACACATGCATGCGCACACACTCGACTGCATGGAGGCATGCGCCACCTGCGGCTACTTCTCGTTCGGCGTGCTATGGTGAAGCTCGCACACAACGACGCCTACACATCTCTTGCAGCACCTCTTTGCCGTCGTTTCTCAATGACATGAAGACGACTGTGGCCTCGGCCTTAGAGCTAGCCCCGATGGAAAAGCACGCACGCTGTATGCACACAAGCACGTATGGAGTGCCCATGACATGGTGCGTCCCTATTCATGTCTACTCCTTCTATGCATGTTGTCTATCAAGGCAGCTGCATGCCTAATGATGATGTGGGTGAGATCTTCTAGGACTCAGATGATGACGAGGAAAATTATGGGGAGTGGGCTCTCATGCAAGATCCTAGTTATATTCGGATTCCTAGACAAATAGAATAAATGTGAAGAAAGAGAAAGAGAGAAGGTTGAAAAAGGTACTAAGTGATGTTATAGCCAACCATGTAGCCCACACTACTATATGAGTGACTACTAGCAATGTGCCCCTGCGTTGCAACGGATCCAAAATTGAATAATACATGTTCACAAACTTGAAAGAAAAACACTCTAGTTTGGTGTATATATCACTAAAAATATACTCGTATTAGGTTTCACTCAAAATATATTCCTTGTGGCTGTTTTGATGTGGTGGGGGAAGATGTGGTTGGTTTCAAGATACTAAGGGGTTTCTGCAAATTGGAGCAGAGAAGTGGGGTCTTGTTGCAAAAATGCCATGATTTACATCGTAGTCGTTAGATGCATATCTGATGGTCATAAATGACAGATGGCGGACACACCATCATCACCAAGTGAGTCTTCTATAGGATTAATTATAGGAGTAGACATAAATGATGGCTATACATGACATGGAAGTTTCTTATAGCGATCAGTTGGCTATACTATTAACCATGCTCTTAGGATGGTCATAGTGCAGAGTAACTTAGACTAGCGTCATGCATATGACACTAGTCTAAGTTACTACATCCATAATGCAAAGTAACATAGTAGTAGTGTCATACTAGTTGGCTTCATTTTTTTACCTTGTAGACTCATCCTCTCTTGGAAAGCATTCTGTAACAGTAACATATTTTTTCTCGAATATGCACGAGTGTGCATATCGTTCATTAAAAGAGAGAGGGGAAAGAGCCCCAAATCCACGGTTACAAGCTTATTTACATGCGGAATTAATCCGGCACCACCCTAGTTTCTACTCCCTCTGTCCTATAATATAAGAGCGTTTTTGACACTACACTAGTGTAAAAAACAATCTTATATTATGGGATGGAGGGAGTACAATGGACTACTCGCTTGTGCCCCACACTACATATTACGTTACTCTAAACACATCTCTCCTCATTAAATACATGCCACATAAGCAAACTTGTCTTGGACTGCGCTATGTTACTACCAGGGAGTATGTGACTCCCACTATGAACTACTGCATGTCCATGCAGCAAAAGTTTATCCTTGTGCTGCGAGCCACCGGGCAGGCGTTCGTGAGGCAGAAGGCATAGTAAACAAGCTTCTCGTCGTTCTGCGAGTTGTCGTGTGTTGGCAAAAGGATGAACAAAGCTCACATCAATAAAAAGAGTGGAAGAGCATTGATTCCCGACGACCCAGAAGGAGCAAGGAACCTCGTGGTGGAGCGTATGCACTCATAATATTTTATATTATTCAGCGATATAAAATCAACCAACCATCTCCACAGTGGACTGGAAGAGTACGAAACAAGGAAGCCCAGTGTAGTTACATCATACTACATGGCTAACCCACGCTATCACCATTTTTCTTGGCCTCCGTGCGACACCTAGCTCTAGTAATCCAGCAGCCCGTATCACTTCTCGCTCCTCGTCTCTCTCAAAGTGCGGTGGGCTGGCGTTTTTGCCGTCTATTGAGGTCGGTTAACTTGTGAGAGACTAGCGAGATGCCCATGCGTTGCACGGAACATCAAGATGCATTTATATGAGTAGTTTATCTTGTGAGAGAAAAGGATGAACGAGGGAAGGCCTTATTTGCAAATGTGGAGAGGGGTGTGGGTATCTTTTTGCAAAATTGCCATAGTTTCCTTCCTATCCGTCAGATATAAATCCGACGGCCTATATTGTAGGATGGCAGACACACCATCATCACCAACTCTATTTTTGATAAGAGTATAGATATAGATATAGATATAGATATAGATATAGAGAGTAGAGACTTGGTTACCAAATCTCATGCGTGCAATGCACGTGTAGCTTACTAGTTGGTTACCAAATCTCATCCGGGTTTGGAACAAGCTCGTACTGCGGGAGCACCACAAGGCCTGCCGCAGGAGTTACATTTCCCTCTCGGGGCCCACGGGACCAAGCTTCAGTGGCTTAGTGCACCGTCCTATGAGTCAATGACATGCGGACATTAAATGCGGCTGGCCCACATGTCTTTCTCATGGTGGTGGCGTGGTTCGCGACTCACTCTTTTGAGATGAACCGGTCGGTGGTGGCGTGGCCGTGGCGAGGGTGCCACAGCTGGGCATTGAGGCATTACGAGGCGTAGATGGCCACACCGGCGGGTACTACCTGTAGTACTGAAGTACTCCAACTGAGGATTGATGCTCGGGACGAAATGTGTCATAGCCGCCGGATGAAAATTCGATGGTGCGGGCGTATGGATCGGAGCAGGAAAACCGCGTCCAATCAGGTGTGGCTGTGGTAGAAAGTTGATGCTCGCCGCAGTTCAGCTGGCCCGCATGTGATGCACACAAAGGCAGAGGAGCGGTGGGGCCAAGAGGGATGAGTCGCACATCGGGAGACATCGCGCCGTGGATTGGAGCGGCGTCGTGGGAATCGCATGTGGGTGTGGCAGTGGTAGAAACAAGAAACATGATGGTCGTCGTGGTTCAACTTCCATGGACAAGATGTCATGTCTGCTGACACATGCATCGCATACCGCTCACTGTAAGGAGCAATAGTAGAGAAAACTTGTTCCAAAGATATCATTTTTCTGATAAAATTCTCAAGATATCATTAGTTTTTACACATGGGATTACTCCTGCAAGGGTCAATCACAACAGGTGTTTTGTAAAAAAATGCATCTTGATGTTCCCTCCAATGCATGGGCATCTTGCTAGTCATAGAAGAAGGCCACATGGGCATCTTGCCGCAGGGTGTGCCACCGACCCAAACTCAAATTATTTTAGACGATTAGGTGCACCGGATGTCGTGCCACGCTACAAAATGTTAAAAAATAGCTCCAAATTTTTTAAAACATGTTATCTTCAAACCATCAAAACAACCCGAGGAATATATTTTGAGTAAAGCATGATTTACTTTTACCGATATATGTATATCAAAACTAGAGTGTTTATACTTCAAGCCCGTGAACAAGTATTATTCTACTACTTTGGATCCATTGCAACGCATGGGCCAGCACATTGGTAGTAGTAGTCTCTATCTCTATCTCTACTCTACTCTACTCTTAAAAAAACAAAGTTTTTGATCATGGTGTCCCTGCCATGCTGCGGTATAGGCTGTTTGATTTATATCTGACGGATAGGAAGGAAACTATGGCAATTTTGGAAAAAAATACCCACACCCCTCTTATACTAGCAAGATGCCCGTGCATTGCATGGAACATAGAGATCTTGTGGGAGAAAAGGATGAACGAAGGAAGGCCTTATCTGCAAATGTGGAGAGGAGTGCGGGTAAATTGTCATAGTTTCTTTCCTATCCGTTAGATATAGATCGGACGGCCCATATTGCAGGATGGCAGGCACACCATCATCACCAACTCTGCTTTTTTATAGGCCGTCCGATTTATATCTGATGGATAGGAAGAATACTGTGGCAATTTTGCAAAAATAAACCTACACCCCTCTCCACATTTGCAAATAACGTCTTCCCTCGTTCACCCTTTTCTCTCACAAGATAAACTACTCATACAAATGCATCTTGATGTTCTGTGCAAGGCACGAGGATGTTTCCTTGGGGTCTCCCCAGCGCGGCGTGGCCATAGTTGCAAGTTGACACCCCTTGAGATGCCGACATTGAGGGGCACTCAGATTTTGTCCGACGAGCAGGTAAGATGAGATTGATCATATAGTAAATGCATTCTAAAGACTACTTTCGTGTCCATTTGCTAATTCTCCCCATGCCCATTGTTTCACATGTTAGGCTCGGCGCGAGTGGAGATTGGCTTGGATATGCATGGGAGGGTACCAACATCTATTTGCACAACATTTACAACGGTGACACCATTCTCGTAGAACCTATGTACAACATTGGGATCAGCCATGCAACGGGCCACCACCTGAATTGGTATGATGGAACCATGGTGAGATTGAAGAAGATAGAACGAACCTTGCACATGGCGGTCAAAGGTGGACGATGCTGTCAGCGGCCGATTTGTTGCCGTACGAGTACAAAGATGTTGTGCTCCTTTATAACCGCATCTTCGCGGTGACAAACCAGGGGACTTGTTTCATATGGGACACATCCAACGATATACTCCCTCTCTCCCAGTTTATTTGTTTTGAATTTTTTCGTTTTATAAGTTTCTAATTCAAATTTAGATCTCCCCATCACATTTTGAGTTTACAATGTCCATTAAATCGTTGTGTGCATGTATAGTAAAGAAATAAATCTCCAGTTTGCCATGAGTTCGTGCAGCGGTAGCACCACAAGGCCTGGCGCATGTGAGGGAGTCCTGGATTAGGGGGTGTTCGGATAGCCGAACTATACCTTCAGCCGGACTCCTGGACTATGAAGATACAAGATTGAGGACTCCGTCCCGTGTCTGGAAGGGACTTTCCTTGGCGTGGAAGGCAAGCTTGGCGATACGGATGTTCAGATCTCCTACCATTGTAACCGACTCTATGTAACCCTAACCCTCTCCGGTGTCTATATAAACCGGGGGGTTTTAGTCCGTAGGACAACATACACATCAACAATCATACCATAGGCTAGCTTCTAGGGTTTAGCCTCTCTGATCTCGTGGTAGATCTACTCTTGTACTACCCATATCATCAATATTAATCAAGAAGGACGTAGGGTTTTACCTCCATCGAGAGGGCCCGAACCTGGGTAAAACTTCGTGTCCCTTGTCTCCTGTTACCATCTGGCCTAGACGCGCAGTTCGGGACCCCCTACCCGAGATCCGCCGGTTTTGACACCGACATTGGTGCTTTCATTGAGAGTTCCTCTGTGCCGTCGCCGTCAGGTCCGATGGCTCCTACGACCATCAGTAGCGATGCAGTTCAGGGTGAGACCTTTCTCCCCGGGCAGATCTTCGTCTTTGGCGGCTTCGCACTGCGGGCCAATTCGTTTGGCCGTCTGGAGCAGATCGAAAGCTACGCCCCTGGCCGTCAGGTCAGATTTAGAAGTTTAAACTACACGGCTGACATCCGCGGGGACATGATCTTCGACGGATTCGAGACACTGCCGAGCGCGCCGCACTGTCGCGACGAGCATGATCTAGCTTTGCCGCCGAACAGTGCCCTGGAGGCCGCACCCGCATCGGCTCCGACCCTTAGTCCGGAGCCAACCACGCCGATCGAGGATAGACGGTTGGACGCCGCCTCGGGGGCTGCGATCCCAACGGCGGTTGAGCCGAACACTAGCCCTGTATTCTGCGGGACTCGTGACTCCAAGGATCCGGACTCCTCTCCGAAGTCCAAACCCTCCACGCCCCTGCCAATCGAATCCGATTGGGCGCCGATCATGGATTTCACTGCCGCTGACATCTTTCAGCACTCGCGTTTCGGCGATATCTTGAAGTCACTGAAGTCTCTCTCTTTATCAGGAGAGCCTTGGCCGGACTGCGGTCAGCAAGGTTGGGGTACGGACGATGAAGAAATTCAAAGCCCACCCACCACCCACTTCGTAGCTACTGTCGATGACCAAACCGAAATGCTCGAAGTCGACTCCGAAGACATCGACGGTATGGACGCTGATGAAGGAGATGATGAAGAACCAGCGCCTGTTGGGCCCTGGAACGCCACCTCGTCATATGACGTATACACGGTGAACGCACCAAAAGATGACGACGAGGAGAGGAAGGACGCACCGAAGGCTTGTTCCCTCGAAAAGCAGTCAAAACGACGATGCAAGCGCCACCCCAAATCCCACCTCGACAGAAATAGCGATCAAACAGACCCAGCGCTGTAGCAGGGCGAACCGCTGCCGGACAACGGCAATCCGGATGTTCAAACCAAACAAAAAAATCCTATCAAGGATAATGTCCCGGACGACATAACGTCGGACAGGGACCCGGAGCATCAGAATGCCCACAAAAGGCTCGTTGCCACCGCGAGGAGCCTTAAAAAGCAGAAGCGAAGGCTCAAGTCCGCGCAAAACACACTCCAATTCAGATGGAGTAAAATACTCAATACAACAACAATGTACGGCGACAATCACCCCTCAAAGAGCTATCCAAAGCGGAAGCCACTACCTGAATTCGATGAGGAGGCCTCCGACCCCCCACAACCAAATATCAAAGCAGCCACCCGGTTGGATAGAAGACCCCTCTATCAACACAGAACGGCATACAACGCTGCTCACAATACAACACGCGACTCATGCGAGGGCTCTCACCCAAAGGACGGCGCAACAAGATCCATTTATGGACCATGCAGGCGCGCCCCAGCATACAATGCAACACAACAAACGTCCGAACAACATGGCACACCCAGCTATAGGGGTGCCGCACATCCCCTGTGTTTCACCGATGAGGTGCTAGACCATGAATTTCCAGAGGGATTCAAGCCCGTAAACATAGAGGCATACGACGGAACAATAGACCCGGGGGTCTAGATTGAGTACTATATCCTTCATATCCATATGGCTCGAGGAGATGATCTCCACGCCATCAAGTACTTACCCCTCAAGCTCAAAGGGCCAGCGCGTCACTGGCTCAAAGGCCTCCCTGAAAGCTCCATTGGAAGTTGGGAAGAGCTCGAAGACGCCTTTCGGGCAAATTTTCAAGGGACTTATGTCCGACCTTCGGATGCGGATGATCTGAGTCATATAACTCAGCAGCCCGGAGAGTCAGCCCGAAAGCTTTGGAATAGGTTTCTTACTAAAAAGAATCAGATTGTCGACTGTCCGGACGCCGAAGCCTTAGCGGCTTTCAAGCATAGCGTCCGTGACGAATGGCTCGCCAGACACATCGGACAAAATAAGCCGAGAACAATGGCCGCATTAACAAACCTCATGACCCGCTTTTGTGCAGGTGAGGACAGCTGGCTAGCCAGATGCAGCACTAGCGATCCCAACACATCTGAAGTTAGAGATGAAAACGGGAAATCACGGCGCAACAGCAATAACAAACGCCAGAATAAAGAAGACAGCACGAAGGGCACGGCAGTAAACGCCAGATTCAAAGTCTCTCGGCCAGGCCAAAAGCCGCCCCCTAAAGGCACCAGGGATGAACGGTCCAGCCTCAACAAAATTCTGTTCCAAGTATGTCAGATCCATAGTACCCCTGGCAAACCTGCCAATCATACCCACAGAGAATGTTGGGTCTTCAAGCAGTCCGGCAAGCTCAACGTCATACACAAGGGGGAGGATACACCAAGTGAAGACGAGGACGAACCTCCCAAGCGAGACACGGGGGAACAAAAGAAATCTCCACCCGAAGTCAAAACAGTAAAGGTGTTACACGTGATCAAGGGAAAAAGCAATGCGGCACTCCCAGAAAAATATACCCAAGCACCTATCTCCGCGAAGTCCCGCCACTTGTCATCTCAACCGATCATTTTCGACCATCGCGATTACTCAGCAAGTATCCGACACGCAGGATGGGCCGCCCTAGTGTTAAACCCAGTAATTGGCTGATATCACTTCGCACGAGTATTGATGGACGGCGATAGCAGCCTAAACCTAATATATCAGGATACAATCCGTGGGATGGGGTTAGACCCAACACAAATTCGCCATAGCAACACTACCTTTAAAGGAGTAACGCCAGGCCCAGGGGCTCGTTGCAGGGCTCCCTCCTATTACAAGTCATATTCGGCTCCCCCAATAACTTCTGGCACAAGCATTTAACTTTCCACACCGCTCCATTCCAAAGTGGCTATCAAGCACTGCTCGGATGCGAAGCTTTCGCTCGCTTTAATGCAATACCACACTACGCCTCCCTTACACTCAAGATGCCCGGTCCACGAGGCATCATTTCAGTGCACGGAAGTATCAACCGATCTCTGCACACCGAAGAGAGTGAGGCGGCCTTGGCAGCCGCACACTAAAGGCGCCCGGACCAACGAAAGCATCCAATAAGTCGTCAAGACCTCAGACACAACTAATCGAGTTCGGCACCACTACTTATACCGCATAAACGGTCACACCCCTATTTTTCAATACAAGGGGCTCCACGCACGCAGACAAGTGGCAATTTCTCCTCCTCTTGAATTAGACATGGTTTCTTTAGAAAACTATCTTTTTGCACGACCACCTTTTCACCCAAATTCCTCTCTTTTACAGACGATCATCGTGCTACACCCGTCCAGGATACGGCACAACGGAGACATAGGCGCAGACGTGCAGCAGGGACCCACCCCAAGGATTCTTTTTAGATTAAGACCCTGTGTAAACCTTTTTTACTGTCTCTTGTTGATACATATCCACCATTGAGAAGGATGCTGACGTCTTGGCATGTGGCCACGCCAAAACAATGCATGTACTTGGACACAAGGGGCTTCTTTCAAAGGCCATTTTTAGGCCCAGTTTATACCACAAAGACCGAATACCTTAGGGAGTGTTCAGCGGCGCGAGTTTGGCCCTATATGCATCAGCTCCGGATCATTGTCTTTGGTCAAATGTTGGGTTTGCCCGGCTCCTGTGTTTTGGTGCCTTACGTTCCGGTTTACCGGCTAAGGTAGCACCAGGAGAACTACTGCGATTGTGCCCTGGTTCATCCGGACGAGCACCTCAGTAGAGAAAGCCGAAAACTGACTGTCATGATATAGTGTGAGACTGGTCAACTACTCGACGACCCATGGGAATGTTAGAATTCCGCCGCCTTAACGAAGGGCCATTTCCCGGCCAGGCATGTACGCAGCCCGGGATCGGGAGAGCGCGGAGCCACAGGGGCTATCTAGTAGCCCCACTGTCAAACTCCTATGGCTAAGTGAAAGTGTTAAAGCATTATAGTCCGGTTGCCTCGCTCACTCCGCTATCACCTCCTTTATAGGACCAAGACGTTGGGTTAAGTGTGAACGCATGTCTTTGCGAACACCCCCGCATTATATGCGTGGGGGTTGAAGCCGACGACTGCAATCTTTCAAGTCATATACATGTATACATAAACGGCCGCCCAGGAGGCATCATATTACTTTCAGGCAAAAGTATAAAAGTAGCCTTATGAAAATTTATAAAAGCATTTCGCTTACAATGAGATTACATATCACTCAAACATAATATTTTTTGAGCACTGGATCTCTATGAAACGAGCACCCTCAAGAACTTCCTCAAAGTAGTGCTCAGCAGCCCTTCGACCTATGGCCGAATCCCGCGCTGCAACATTGGTAGCATCCATCTCCGCGCAGTTTGCTTTAACACGGGAAAAGGCCATTCGTGTGCCTTCTATACACGCCGACCTCTTCATCGCATTAATGCGCGGCACCACGTCAAGGAACTGCTACACCAAACCAAAATAGCTGTTCGGTTTTAGCCTTTCCGGCCATAGCTAATCCACAACAGACCTCATGGCGAGTCCGGACAACCTATTCAGTTCGGCCCACTCGGCTAGTTGGTCACACAACGAAAATGGACGCTCGGGAGAATGGAATTGTGTCCAAAACAGCTGGTCCACTTCACGGTCCATCTGACCCTTGAAGTACTTGGCCGCATCAGCAGCGCTCGCCGCCAAATCCATATACGCATACTCCAAACTCCACAGCCGATCCAGAGGGGCATACCGTGGATCTCCGAACTTCCTCTGCAACATAAAGGATTTCCCACCTACAATATCCCCGGCTTCCCACAACTCCTCCTTCTTTGCCCTCATAGCAGAGCGGAGGTCTTTTCCCGTTGCAGCAGCCTTCTGGAGGTCCGATGCCTTCGCCTGGTTTTCCTTTTCAAGAACCCGGCAGTGGTCGACGGCGGCTTTTAATTCTATGGCCATATTGGCCATCTTATCTCGGCTCTCGCCATGCGCGGCCTTCTCGGCTCGCAACTCTTCGGTCGCCTTCAAAGCAGCCGCATTATCCAATTTCGCTTGTTCCTTGGCTCGGGCAAGTTCCGCCCGCAAGGCTTCAACGGTGGCAGCTCCATCTGCAGTCATAACATGTTAAACATACTGGCTTCATGCTGCTCTCACTATGCGGCGTTTACCAAATAATAACACTTACCCTGCGCCTTGTCAATCCTTTTGTTAACAAGCTCGATGTCGGCGTCTGCCGCATCCAATTGCCGTCTTAAATGGGCAAACTCACTAGTCCGGCTAGCCACCGGAGCTTCCATCACCTGCTCATAGAGGCAGTATGGTTACTACCTGGGATTATGATCCTCTGATCGTCGTCGTTCCCAACGACAACCAGAGTCTCAGGGGCTACTATCTACAAAGGGCACACTTAGCATGTGCAGGGTTATCATACATTATTTTACGTACCTCAAAACCTGTCAGTAGACTCATGAAAGCTTTATGCAATCCGCTTTCGGCGGACAAGATTCTCTCCATCACCGTATTCATCAGCACACGGTGTTCATCTGAGATAGCCGCTCGCCCCACCAACTCCCTCAGAACATCCGACCGCACACTAGACGGTGCCGGACTCGTTTGTCTGCTCTCTTCGGGTGCCGGACACTGGGAACTTCAGGGGTCGACGGGATTATCTTCTGCCCTCGCCGGACTCGGAGAGGCCCTCCGCGACGACACTTCAGGGTCGCCCGCTTCAGGAGCGGAGGAGTCTGGAGGAGGCATTTCGCTCTCCATCATCTCTGGAAGAAGATCCCCCGAAGACAAGCTCATTTGAGAGGGGCTAAGGCCCGAACTGCAAAGATACATTCAGTGGTTATCTTCTCAGAAGAAAAGACGACATATCTGTACTATTAAGGTATTTTGGGTCACTTACGACTCGTCGGAGAATTGATCCCCCCGCGGACTTTGTGCGGCAACCGCACCCCCCGGGGTAGGACCCTCTGTGGGAGACTTCTTCTCCCGTTTGGAAGCTTTGGCTTCCGAATCCCCAGACACAATCATTTTCCTCTTCTGCTTGTCTTCCTTCATGGAGACGCTCGCTCCCTCGGCTAGAGCGGCCAGTGGTTGGAGCCCGCGACCGCCCGCATTTTCCTTCAAGGGCTCCGGGCAAGGTGTGGTCTGGAGCATCTTTTCCAATATAAGATTTTCCAAACCCTCAGGGAGGGGGGCCGAGCACCGAATCAACTTCCTCTTCGTTAGCCAGTCCTGGTCAAAAAGCGAACTCTTAGAAATAACTTCGCATCAAAGGAGAGGTAGTACGCTCGGTCGGAAGATGCCTTACCTGTTCGGTGGCACAGTTGCTACTCAGGTCCACGTCCTCAGTAATTTCCGGACACTCCACTTGAGGTCCGAAGAACACCTTGTACATCTCCTCGTGCGTCAGGCCGAGGAAATTTCGAATGGCGCACGCTCCCTCGGGATTGAACTCCCACAAGCGAAGAGGCCGGCGTTTGCAAGGCTGGACTTGACGAACCAGCATAACCTGTGTTACCGCGACCAAACTGAAATCTCCATTAAAGAGATCTTTAATGCGGCTTTGCAGTATAGGCACGTCCTTGGCCGGACCCTAGCTCAATCCTCTGCTAATCCATGACATCAGTTGTGGAGGAGGGCCCGGACGGAAAACAGGGGCGGACGCCCACTTGGCACTTCTAGGAGCCGTGATGTAGAACCACTCTTGTTGCCACAATTCAGACACCTCTGGAATGGAACCTTTTGGCCATGCAGCTCCCGTCATCTTGCGTATTGAGGCACCTCCACACACCGCATGTTGCCCCTCGATCATCTTCGGCTTTACTTCAAAAGTCTTGAGCCATAGGCCAAAGTGAGGGGTAACCTGAAGGAAGGCCTCGCACACAACAATGAACGTCGTGATATGAAGAAAGGAGTCCGGAGCTAGATCATGGAAATCTAGCCCGTAGTAAAACATCAAGCCCCTGACAAAAGGATCCAGTGCAAGGCCTAGACCTCGGAGGAAGTGGGAGACAAACACGACGCTCTCATTGGGTTCAGTGGAGGGGACGGCCTGCCCCCGGGGAGGCAGCTGATGCAGAATCTCGGCGGTCAGATATCTGGCCTCCCTCAACTTTTTGACGTCTTCTTCTGTAACGGAGGAAGGCACCCATTGGCCTTGAAGGCTAGATCTGGACATGACTGAAGGTTCGGAGCTCCCGACCTGAACTTTAGGCATTTGAGCTTGAGGTGGGGGAAAGATTTGATTGAGCACGGGAGGGAAAAATAAAAAGCCTCGTCCCTTTATAAAGAGTCGAACATTAAGTGTCCTCTCCGTGTCCGTTTGGACTTGCCTATAATCTAGGAGTCCTAGAAATGGTTGGGTTACCCACGCCCGTATTGATGAGAATCCCGGAATAAGGGGACACGATATCTGCTTTGACAAGACGTGCCAAGGAAACCGCCTCGCATGACGCGCTGAGGTGGGAAAATGAAATGACTCGGATAAAAGCTTGGCCGTGGTGTGTCGCACTACGAATTACGTCAGCAGATTAGATTTGTGTAAATATTATTCTCTGGCAAGATGTGGAAAACTTATTTTGCAGAGCCGGACACTATCTTTGTGTTTAAAATCTTCTATAAAGTACTTGGAGGAGAAACCCGCCTTGCAATGCCGAAGACAATCTGCGCGCCAGACTCGTCGTCATTGAAGCCTGGTTCAGGGGCTACTGAGGGAGTCCTAGATTAGGGGTTGTTCGGATAGCCGAACTATACCTTCAGCCGGACTCCTGGACTATGAAGATACAAGATTGAAGACTCCGTCCCGTGTCCGGAAGGGACTTTCCTTGGTGTGGAAGGCAAGCTTGGTGATACGGATGTTCAGATCTCCTACCATTGTAACCGACTCTATGTAACCCTAACCCTCTCCGGTGTCTATATAAACCGGGGGGGGTCTAGTCCGTAGGACAACATACACATCAACAATCATACCATAGGCTAGCTTCTAGGGTTTAGCCTCTTTGATCTCGCGGTAGATCTACTCTTGTACTACCCATATCATCAATATTAATCAAGCAGGACGTAGGGTTTTACCTCCATCGAGAGGGCCCGAACCTGGGTAGAACTTCGTGTCCCTTGCCTCCTGTTACCATCCGGCCTAGACACATAGTTCGGGAGCCCCTACCCGAGATCTGCTGGTTTTGACACCGACAGCATGAGTTACATTTACCTCTCGGGGCCCTCGGCTTTGAGCTTCAACACCTTACGACACTTGCCTTTGACTCAATAACATGTGGACCCGATAGGTGGCTGGTCCACATGTAATGCTCCCGAAGGTAGAGGGGCAGTGGGGCCGAGAGGGTGAGCTTTAGGTTGGGGGACGTGTGGTGTCATGGGTTCGAGCGGCATCGTCGGAATCGCATGTGGCTGTGGTAGAAACTTGATGCTCGTCGCATTTCAGCTGGCCCACATGTCATGCACACAAAGGCAGAGGGGCAGTGCGGCTGAGAGGGGTGAGGCGTACGTACAGGGACGTGGTGCCATGGGTTGGAGCGACGTCATGGGAATCGCGAGTGGCAGTGGATGAAACATGATGGTCGCCGTAGTTGAACTTCCATGGACAAGTTGTCATGTCTATGGACACATGCATTGCATACCGATCACTTGAAGGAGTAGTAGAGAAAGCTAGGCGGATAAATAGTTCCTTATAGTCAAGCAGACCCACGCTACTACTTATTCCAAAGACATGCACACCATGGAAATAGTCCATCTACATAAATATACATAGAGAGGGAATTTTTTACAAGAGAGGAAATAGTTCATCCATCCATAATGCCCTGCTGCTGGTGCAGCATCTTCTTCTTCTTTTTCTTCTTCTCATTTTCTATGGGACACGGCTTCGCACCAAGCTCTCTAGACCTTGCAGCTATCTCGAAGCTCACACGGGCATCTAGGGCAGCATATTTTATCCGCTTGTACGTCAAGGGATAATTCTCCCATCCAGACGACCTTAATGCCAGCGTCTCGTCACCCTTCTGAAGATTTCTCCCGAGCACAAAATTTGCAATGTCGAATAGGGATGGTGTCGGTTTATCACAATCTTCTATAGGAATTTTTATTTTGGTTTGTAGGTCAGCGATGTGTTGGGTACTACGGTAGGTTGCGTTGACTGCAAATTAAAATTTTCCTACGCGCAGAACAACCAAGAGCATGCTACGGGAGATGGATCAGAGTTAGTTACCACTAGACGTGCAGTGTTGTGCAGCGAAAGAAGAGTTGGGGCAGCGCGTCCACGTGAATCGTCTCCTCCTCGTTCGATCTCCCTCAAACAGCCTATCGTCAGTTCCCACGTATAGGTTCGCCGGAGCGGCGCAAGTGCACCGCCTCTAATGGTATCCGCACGTGCAGGAGGAACGTCGTGCGGCGGACTGCTAGGTCCGATCACACAACCGGCAGAAAGTGGAGGTGTCTATTTGCAACACATGCAAACCCTAGTGACAGCGCCGAAGCGATCAGCTGCATGAGTGTGCCGCACCCCCACTTTATATAGGCGTCCATCGCGGGCTCAACACTTGGGACTCGCACGGGCCCTAAAGCCCATAAGTCTTCTCAACCATAATCCAAACATAGCTTGGATCACATCCGACCAGTGTCCTCGGATCCGACCTCGTAGGTTCCTTCCCTTAAGCGCGCGACCCCTTAGGTTCAAGCTGGCTTGGTCGCAGTTCGGATCACCTCCGAACTGCATGGTTGGTAGCGGCCCCTAGCAAGGCATGCAAAACACCAAGCAGACTATGAAGCTGGTTAGGCGAACATGTACATCATACTTCCATTCCTTTTGCCACACGATATATGTTGTCAGGCTCAAGGCGAGTCTGTCATCCTTGTGCTAGCCCGACCTCTTTCTCGTTCCAGTGATGTTGACCACAAACCGGATTATCTCATAATCCTTGTCGCATGGCCATGCCTATCTTGGTCGGATCACACGAGGGGCCCAGAGTACATCTCTCCTGACCGGAGGAGCAAATCCCATCTTGCTCAACCATGTCTCGCAGCATGTGTCTGGACAAACCCAAAACCTACCTTTGTAACTACCCAGTCACGGAGTAGCGTTTGGTTGGCCCAAAGCAAGTCTGTCACCATCCCGAGTACATGCACCAGCTCAGGACTTAGAACATAGAACCTATGTTGTACTAGAGACTCACAGATGACATATCGCTGCGTCTCATAGTTGGGTCTATCCGACGCGGACCTTATCTCAACTCGGATCCGACTATGTCGAATCCGACCAGATCCTTCCGAGTCCATATTATCCGGTTAGCATCCAATGCTCCATGTCTAGTGAGACCAAGCCACCGACCGTGTCATATGCTAGTTTAGTCGGCTGCGCGTCCACACAACCCTTTCGATTAGGACCTTTTAGGACAGTCAGCATACAATGCATAGTCCCACAAACAAGTCACGTACTTGTTGATACACATCATTGATAATGTCCAAGGACTATTGATGGTGTCCTGGACTAGGGTGTACTCACCACGTCATCTCCCGATCTGTTAGATTGGGTCGAGGACCCCCATGGTCGTATACTCGTGGGCCAGTTCGGACAATTGCCGCATACATGGAAGATTCCACAAGACTTGGTGATCAAGACAAGGTCTCCTCCCCACCGGCGTATTCGGCTAGGACTCTTGTTATCCTAGGCCTCTAGTGCATTATATAAACCGAGGCCAGGCAAGTTGATAGAGGAGAGACAATATACAACAATCATACCATAGGCTAGCTTCTAGGGTTTTAGCCTCTACGATCTCGTGGTAGATCAACCCTTGTAATACTCATATCATCAATATCAATCAAGCAGGACGTAGGGTATTACCTCCATCAAGAGGGCCCGAACCTAGGTAAACATCGTGTCCCCTGCCTCCTGTTACCATCGATCCTACACGCACAGTTAGGGACCCCCTACCCGAGATCCGCCGGTTTTGACACCAACATTGGTGCTTTCATTGATAGTTCCGCTGCGTGATCGGCAAAAGGATCAATGGCTCGCACGCAGGTCAACTGCGACACCGGCTCGACTGTGTCACATCCCTAGTTCTGGTATGGTCCTAGGATTGCTTTGTGCATCATGTTTAAATTTTAAATGAAATTGAAATTGGGATGTTTCAAACCCTAGCACCAAAGCAAATTCAAATAGGTTCAGCTTTAAAATGGATTTTCAATGAACCCAAATTGCTATTCAAAAATGTTCATGCTCTTTGGATAATGTTGGGAACAACAACCAGAGGTGATGCACATTTTTACTACACATTTTGGATTTTTGAATCAATGCATAAATATTTGATTTGGAGCTGTTTAAATTATATAAATATTTTAATGGCTCCAAAAATGTTGGGAATTGGTGAGGGCCTCTGGAATATTATATCTAGATGCCACAAATATTTTCAGCATTTATGGAAATGTTTTAACATTTCTTTTAGATACAAAACAAATGTCAGAAATAGAAAAAGAAAACAGGAAAAGGAAAAGGCTTACCTGGCCTTACCTGGCAGCCCAGCCGGCCTGGCACTGTTGGCCCAGCCCACCAGGGGCAAGGTTGTCTTCAACCTTGTGCCCACTGGCAGCCAGCGCATGCAGCCGACCGCGCCACCTCCTCCTTCGCCGTGTCGTGCTCCCCGTCAACCCAAACCAGCGCCTGGAGACGCCTCGAAGCCCCTCTCTCCTCTTCCTCACTCGCTGCTCTCTCTCCCCTCCTCTGTTCCTCTCCCCGCAGCACACCCGAGGATACTCGTCGTCGCCGCTCGCCTTGCTGACGCGTCCGGAAGAACCGCAACACCGCCCACGTCCCCTCCGCCGACTCACGCCTCACAGGAGGCCCTGCTTCATCGTCATCGCGGTCATCTTCAACCTCGGGCACCCGAGCCCCTCGCCGTCGATTCGCGCCGGCAAGGATGTCCCAGAGCCCACTGACCTACTCCGCCGCCTCCATGTGAGCTCCTACTCCAAACCCTCTCTCCCCGCCGTCGATCCCTCCTCTAGCCCCCCTGGCCACCGCAGTCGAAGCTCGCCGCCGTCGTGCCTCGTCACCGTCGTGGCTAGAGCCATTATTGCTCAAAGCCAAGCACACCATTGTGCTCAACGCAGCTCCAGGAGCCCGCCCATCCTCTCAGCGATCTTGCTAGCCAAGCGTAGCCCGCGCCCGCGCATAGCCGTGCTCTGGCCGCCGCCTCGCTCGCCGCTGTTGCTGTTTCTGACCACCTCATCCCGTCCCGCATGCGTAGATGGATGCGGCCGAGCGCCCGCAATGCATAGATGCCCACCGCCGCGCGAATGGTCGCCGGAATAGAGTTTCCGACAAGCCTCTGCCGTCCTGTAAGGTCGCCGGCGACTTGATCCAGTGATGCTGACGTGGCAGTGATTAGATTAGGGCCTAATCATTGCTTACTTAACCTCTTAGACACTGACAGTGGGCCCGACCCTGTTAATCGTTAGATTAGGTTTATTCTAAAACATGTTACCTAACTGAGCCAATGACATGTGGGGCCCACGCGTCAGGTTTGACCTGGTCAGCACCGTTGACCCGCTTACGTCATGCTGACATAGAACTGACGCAATAATTGATTTCTGGAATTACTTTAACTCAGGAAATTCTAGAATATTGCCTAAACTTAAAAAAATCATAATAATTCAACCGTAGCTCAGAATGAAATAATTTATATATGAAAAATTATCAGAAAAATACAAGGAATCCATTTCTGCCAGTTTCATGCATGAAAAACTAACTTATACTTGCTGTATAAGTAAAAACGTAATAATGGCATGTTATATACTTAATTTGGGGTTTGCATATGAACCCTTGGTTCATATGGACTTCAACCAAATTGATGCTAGATGCATTAGGGCAAATCATAGCATCTTTGAAATGTCATCTTCATGCATCATATTGTTGCATATGATTGTTTATTGATTGCCGGCACCGTCCCCTCTCGATAGGTTCTACTCTGGAAGGTGTCCCGAGTACCTGTCTGAGGAGCAGTGCTTCTTCGTGGACCTATCAGGCAAGCAAACCCCCTTGAGCATCTCGATAAATCCCACTCTCTCACTCCTACTCCTTTTACTGCATTAGGACAACAACGATTCAAACTACTACTTTCTGCTGCGGTAGTTGAACCCATTCCTCTGCATGACCTGTCATTGCCACAGTAAATAGTTGAAACCCACTAGCATGAGTAGGAGTTGCTTGAGCCTTGATGTGCCTGCTCATCCATGCTTGTTTTTCTTTATGCCAGCTATCCTTAGAGTTGTGTCAGGTCTGATTCATCGGGAATGAATCGGAGTGGTGAACATGTCCTACTGGTAAAGGCTAAGTGTGTGAACATGTTTTGGTAAAGGTAGCAATGAGAGTCCATGTAGGAGTACATGGTGGGTTGTCTCATTGGAACCGTCCTTAAGCATTGAGTTCTGTGTATGTTATCCAAGTCCAGTTACTACCACACATTGGGTTCCGGTTATCCGGCCCCTCTCGGCTTATTAATCCACTTGATCTCTGTCCAGGAGTTGCAACTAGTTTCCGGCGTTTGTAGGTAGTGCTAGTTGTCTACTAGGTGGTGTCCGACGGGACGGGCTTGGGACAGACTAGGCACCGTGGCACGGTGTACCAAGTGGCACCCGGATGGTGGGCTTGGGAACCCTGCACACATCGTTTGGGGCCGTGAGCGACACCCCGGCCGGATCTCCTTGCGGATGGAACCCGAATAGGCGATAAACCTGGACGAGAGACTTGTGTGGTTAGTCAGGTCATGGCCGACACCCTCGCCCGGCTTCCGCTTGAAGGTTGCCGAGGTACATGACGTGTATAAGGCTATAAGTGGCGGGAGCGTGTGTGACGAAGTACACCACTGCAGGGTCAATATTATCTATTCGAATAGCCGTTTTCCTCGGATATGGAAACTTGGAGAACTTATTTAGTTCATAGACAACTTGAAGTGGATACTCTAAAATACGCAAGATAAGCGTGAGTGCTATGGATGGCCTTCTCGTAGGAAGACGAGAACGGATCCATAGTGGAGTATTGATATGGTGAACATGTGGACTCGTGTGCGTCTTCTTACCTCAAAGAAGTTTCTGATACTCATAGTATAGATTAGCCACTGAGTCAAAGCTGGCTTGCTGCTGTTAAAACTCCACCACCCCCTTTGTTGATAATGTTGCATATGTAGATAGTTCTGATGTAAGACTTGCTGAGTACCTTTGTACTCACGTTTTCTTATTTATGTTTTGCAGTTGGTTACGCTAGTGACTTCGACGAGTAGCTTGTATCCCAGCTACGATCTTGTACCCTTGGGAGGGTCGTGTTTAATCAGGCTTCTTAGTCTTTTCCTTTTGTAGTTGTCTGTACTCAGACATGTAATACCTCCGTTGCTTGTATGCTCTGAATGATGGGTCATGAGACCCCTGTTTGTATTGATACTATGTGTCTCTTCTGGGCCTTTATCTATATGAGTTTGAGTTATGTTGTGATGCCATGTTGTACAGCACATACTTGCATGTTATGCGTACGTGTAACGTGTATTGCTATGTGTGGGATCCGCCAACCTAGTTGTTTACCTCTGGTAGCCTCTCTTATGGGGAAATGTAGTCTTGTGCTTCCATGTGCCATAGTAGTCCGCTACAGCCCGGTTCACCAGAGTCCTGCTAGCCCAGCACCACTGCTCCGGAACACTTGACTGGCCGACATGTGAATCACTTCGTTCATGTGTCTGTCCCTTCGGGAAATATCACGTGGTGACATCCGGAGTCCTGCCTAGCCTGCTACATCTCTTGTTCCCGGAGATCCTGTTAGCCCAGTGCTACAGCCCCGATTCATACGCTGTTGACCGACATGCTCGTGGTTGATTCATGTATGCATGTCCCTGTAAGTTAGTGCCACTTTGGGTTCACGACTAGTCATGTCGGCCTGGGTTCTCTGTCATATGGATGCTAGCGACACTATCATATACGTGAGCCAAAAGGCGCAAACGGTCCCGGGCCAGGTAAGGTGGCACCCGTGGGAATACCGTGCGTGAGGCCGCAAAGTGATATGAAGTGTTACATGCTAGATCGGTGTGACTTAGGATCGGGTCCCGACAGACTGGTCACCTTGGCTCGACCGAGGATCGTGCTCCATCTCTGATCATCATGTTTGGACGGGGGCCTTCTTCAACATCAACTATGATCTCTATCATGATCATAGAGGACTCATCCATGGAGCTCGAGAGCTCAACGTCAACATTGCCCTCGGGCGGCCGTGCTGTTTTTATGGACAGAGAACTTGTATTCGCCATCACCATCTCCTCGAGCATCGGTTTGACGATTGCTTCAGTTGAATAGTGCGGAATTATGTCTACAACAGCCATGCAAAATTTCGTCGAGTTCCTATGGAGGTATCTCCGACAATCTATGATATACCGGAGCCCTGTCAAATCTGGACGGGAATCTGGACGAGTTTAGGGCGTGGTCTCCACAGCCCAGCTCGGAGGTCCTTTGGAAGATCCAACCGTTCATTTACTGCCGAATTCGCATATCTACCAACCCTCCAAATTTCAGCTCGATCCGACGGTTCAAACTCTGAGAACCTTTCGATGAGTGGACCAATTTTCGGATCCATTTTCTATGCGAATACGGATCCGACCCGAATTCATGTTTCTTTATGAACGTGTTATTGGACAACCTTTTAGAGGAATTCTCTTCTAGGGTATTATGCGTTGTTTTTAAACATGTGCCCGTAAATTGTTAAGCCTCCCCTGAGGTCATCTTCATCATCATGCTGGTGTCAGACCAGTCCGGCAACATTGCTCCATGGCTGCCGACCTGCGCTAGACACGTCGTCACTTTGTTGAGCCAAGCTCAACTTCTTCGGATCATCATCTAGGCAAGCCGAACAAGAGTCCGGCGTCGCAAAGGATAAATCATCACCAACATCGCCGCCCCATGGATTACACGGAGCGGGCATACCGGCAACGCCGCACGGTCACTTCATCAAGCCGGCATCGACCACGTCATGACCTGCATCGGCAGAGCCGCACTGTTGCTTCTTCAAGCTGGTGTCCATCACGCAGACCTACTTCGACTCATCGGCTGACATTGAGGCTTCGACATCTCGGCTAGACCGGGGGCTTCACCGTCTCTTCATCAACCTACTCCGGAGACTTCGGCATCACTAGCCGACCAGCTCTGTCACGTTAGCTGGACCGAGGGCTTTGCCTCGGCGAGCCAACCTTTGCCAGCATCGCCATACCATCGCTTTATCACCCATCAGGCAATGGGTGTGCGGATCGAGTCCCAATTTTTGGATTCCATTCTTCGGACTACTACAACAAATAAACCAGGTGCTATTAATCCTAGTATTTTTTGCTTGTTTGGGTTCATTTTCCCCAAGGAATTATTACTTTGGTTTGTTCATCATATGTACACAGGTCTATCAAATGATGGCCGCATTAAGATAGTCGCATGGTGGTTCGGTCAGTTTTCATACATAGTCCGGCGAACGCCGCATCCGGAACTCGGACCGACCTGTGAATTCAGGCCTTGCCACACCTTTACCGCATCACGCCGACGCCCTGCATCGACATTGACTTCGGCGTCAGGCCATATTAATTTTATTACTCACTTTGCATAAATTATTTATTATGCAACGATTTTTTCTAATTATTATTATTACTATTATCTCTGGTTTGCACTATTTTTTATGCATAGGAAAATGATCCAGGTTGGGTAGTATCGTCAACTCGGCGTACTGACATACCACGTCACCTCGGCTGGGCGGGGGGCTTCGTCAACACTTCATTACCCCATGCCAGGGACTTCGGCATCACTCTGCCGGCCCGCATTGACCATGCTTTGTCACCACTTCGGAATGTCGAGCCCTTTGCTCCGCCACCTTGGGACCGGCTTGGGGGATGGAACCTTGTCCCGCATCAAGCTCGGGCCGCGTCATCAATACCGAAGACATTAACCAGCTAAGTTGCCTTCATGCTCATAGTTATAATTTTTTTTTACTTGTGTTCGGTTCGACCAAGCATTATATCTTTTTGAAATAAAAAAGTTGCTTGTAGAGAATCTCCTTGTCCAAACTTTGTTTGTGACACACAAATTCAAATACCCTGTTTATTTGGGGGCCCCCTTGATGGAGCTTTTCATCTTGCATATGATTATATTTGTACGGCTTCGTTCCTTGTTCGTGTATTACACCACAATATGCACCATATTGACCTAAGCGAGCATCCGAGCATTAATGATGTAAAGTACTTGGATACATAGAATCATTACACATAATTTGTGATTTTACTCTGGATATCGATCCTTAATTCGGCCACCCGTGCCCGCATTAAGGCTCGGGGGCTACTAGGCTTCGGGCTTATCATTTACTAATATTAAAGGGGCGTATCGATCCCCTAATCTGGTGTTGCCACCCGACCAGTGTCTCAGGGGCTACTGCATTGCCTGTTCAATGCAGAAAATTTTAAGTGCAATACAGTTGCCGAGGAGATTTTGATCCTCAGGTTGGTCGGTCGCACCCAACCTGAGTCTCGAGGACTGAGCATGCCACTTTTTGTGTCTCGAAGTATTCTGCCGAGCTAGGACTTGATCCTCTGGCCGATTTTGCAAATCAACTTGAGTCTCGGCGGCTACTGGGATCAGCGGTCTTACGTCATCCTTCAGGTGCATCTCGGCTTTTAAACCGATACACACCTTGAGGTCTACTGCCTATATATCCCGGCAGAAAATAAATTGCACCAATAAAAAGTATTGACAAAAAGTCGGCCCATGGTTGGGGTGGTGCACCACCTCGGAAGCAGTCCGGCATAAAGCTCGGGTGCTAGTGGCTGGCTCCATAGAGGGCATTTCCGGCATTAAGATCAGCTAAGTTCCTTCAACTTTTTTGAACCAAGGTGATATGACACCTCGAATATAGTCCGATGTTGGAGCTTGGACACAGTCCAGCGTTGGAGCTCGGATATATTTCGGCGTTGGAGCTCGAATACATTTCGGCGTTGGTGCTCGGCTCCAAAAAATACCTCGAATGCACTCCGGCGTTAGAACTCGGATGCAAGAGGACACTGCCTCCCGGGAACAACTTCAAACCCGAGGTGTGGCATAAAAATAACAAGGCATTGATAAAGGCCGGAAACTTAAAGGGGCTCCTCGGATACCCGACGTGTAAACTCGTCGAATGCATTTCGGCAATCCTCAAGATCGAAGATGAGAAGATTTGTTGAACTAGTTTTCAAGACCGACAACCGAAGATGAAGAATAGTTCGGAAGAATCGAGGAGCGTCCCTAACTTGAAGACCCGTTCAGGGGGCTACTGACGGTGTCCTAGACTAGGGGGTACTCACCACGTCATCTCCCGATCTGTTAGATTGGGCCGAGGACCCCAATGGCCGTATACTCATGAGCCAGTTCAGACAGTTGCCGCATACATGGAAGATTCCACAAGACTTGGTGATCAAGACAAGGACTCCTCCCCACCGGCGTATTCGGGTAGGACTCTTGTTATCCTAGGCCTCTGGTGCATTTTATAAACCGAGGCCAGGCTAGTCGATAGAGGAGAGACAATATACAACAATCATACCATAGGCTAACTTCTAGGGTTTTAGCCTCTACGATATCATGGTAGATCAACTCTTGTAATACTCATATCATCAATATCAATCAAGCAAGGCGTTGGGTATTACCTCCATCAAGAGGGCCCGAACCTGGGTAAACTTCGTGTCCCCTGCCTCCTGTTACCATCGATCCTAGAGGCACAGTTCGGGACCCCCTACCCGAGATCCGCCGGTTTTGACACCGACAACTATCTTTATTCATAAACACATAGGAAATATCATCATACATGATTGCCTCTAGGGCATATCTCCAATAGTCTCCCACTTGCACTAGAGTCAATCAAATAGATATTGAATGCCCATAGCTCTAATGTGCCCCTTATGCTTGGATTGTGGAAGCAGCTTAGTCAACGGATCTGCAACATTTGCACCCGTGTGAATTTTGCATAACTCAACATCACCATTCTTTACGATCTTTCGTATCAGGTGGTATTTCCGATCTATGTGTCTGGTCTTGTGGTGATCCCTCGGCTCCTTGGCTTGTGCAATGGCACCAGAATTATCACAATAAAGGTTCAACGGTTTTACCGAGGCTGGGAAAATACCAAGATCATCCAGAAAATGCCGGATCCAAACACCTTCCTTTGTAGCTTCACAAGCCGCAATGCATTCGGCTTCTGTAGTAGAATCGGCCACCGTATCTTGCTTGGAACTCATTCAGATCACTGCTCCTCTATTCATGACATACATGAATTCGGACTATGATCGACAATCATCTATGTCGGTTTGGAAACTAGCATCGGCATAACCCCTTACGACGAGCTTTTCCTCACCTCCATAAACTAGGAACATCTCTTTAGTCCTTTTCAGGTACTTCAAAATAGTCTTTACCACTGCCAAGTGACTCTCACCTGGGTTGGCCTGGTATCTACTTGTTAGGCTTATTGCAAAAGAAACATCAGGCCGTGTACATATCATGGCATATATGATGGATCCAATTGCCGAGGCATACGGAATCGGACTCATCCTGCTTCGCTCATCAGATGTTGAAGGACTCTAGCTTTATACCATGTGAGACAGGCAAGAATCCTTTCTTGGCCTCACTCATGTTGAACCGCTTCAACACTTTATCTATGTACGTGCTTTGGCTCAAGCCAAGCAACCTCCTCGATCTATCTCTATAGATCTTGGTGCCTAAAATGTAAACTGTTTCACCAAGGTCCTTCATTGAAAACTTGCCATTCAATGATTCCTTGACCGAGTTCAGCATCGAAACATCATTTCCGATCAGTAGTATGTCATCCACAAACAAGATCAAAAACACAATCGAGCTCCCACTTAACTGCTTGTATAAACAAGCGTTCTCATTGCTTTTGATGAAACCGAGACCAGTGATGACCTCATCAAAATGATGTTCCAACTCCCTGATGCTTGTCTCAACCCATAAATGGATCTCTTGAGCTTGCATACTTTACTAGTGCTAGTCGGATTGACAAAACCCTCGGGTTGTATCATATACACATCCTCGGTTAAATTTCATGAAGGAAAGCCGTTTAACATCCATCTGCCATATCCCGTAATCGAAATATGCAGTTATAGCTAGTACGATCCTTACCAACTTTAGCTTCACTACCGGCGAGTAAGTCTTGTCGTAGTCAATTCCTTGTCCATAGCCTTTAGCGACAAGCCGAGCTTTGTGGATCTGAACATTTCCATCCACGTCGGTTTTCTTCTTAAAGACCCATTTGCGGCCAATGGCGTTTATGCCAGGCGGTGGATCAACCAAGTCCCAGACTTGATTTTCATCCATGGACCTTAACTCAGATCTCATGGCCTCTAGCCATGCCTCGGAATCCAGGCTCACCATTCCGCATATGTGGCCGGCTTGTCACTCTCTAGCAACAATACATCACACACTCTATGCAATATTTCCGATCTCCATGGTTCCGGTGCCGCTTCCACTACGGGTTCCCTGACTGACTCTGGTATGATCTCACCAGTCGTCGAGCCGTCCCTGAGTGGTACTTGAATTTCTTTGAGTCGGACTGGCCTCCCACTGGCCTCCCGACTGAGAAACTCATTCGCAAGGAAAACCCCGTTCCGAGCAACAAACACTTTGTTCTCTTCCCGGTTGTAGAAGCTATATCCCAAGGTTTCCCTCGGATATCCCGCAAATATGCATTTATCCGACTTGGGTGTAAGCTTGTCTGACATAAGTCACTTGACAAATGCTTCACAACCCCAAATCTTTAGAAAAGACAAACTGGGATCCTTCCCGATCCACATCTCATGTGGTGTTTTATCTACGGATTTGGATGGTACCCTGTTAAGTGTGAAAGCTGCAGTTTCTAGAGTGTATCCCCAGAATGACAAGGGTAAATCCGATTTGCTCATCATTGAACAAACCATGTCCAACAAGGTCATATTCCTCCATTCTAACACACCATTTCTCTATGGCGTACCCGGGGGTGTGAGCTGAGGTACTATACCTCGGCTTTTCAGATGATCATCAAACTCCTGGCTCATGTACTCACCTCCATGATCTGATCGTAAAAGTTTTATAGTCTTGCCAAGCTAATTCTCAACCTTGTTTTGAAACTCTTTGTACTTTTTGAAAGTTCCCGACTTGTGCCTCATCAAATAGATATATCCATATCTACTCAAGTTGTTGGTAGAAGTCACGAAGTACTGATAGCCACCTCTGGTAGTTGTGCTCATTGGTCCACACACATCACTTTGTATCAGTTCCAACAGCTCGATGCCCTCTCGCAACTCTTCGTGAAAGGAGACTTAGTCATCTTGCCGAGCAAGCATGATTCGCATGTCTCGAACGACCCAAAGTCGGACGAAGTTAGGAGCCCATCATCATGGAGCTTCTTCATGCATTTCAGACTAATGTGTCCAAGCCGACAATGCCAGAAGTATGTCGGACCGATTCCTATTCTATATTCAATATAAATAGCCCATCAACAATGGGTGGATAGCCATGGAACATACCATTCAAATAAATTGAACAACCATTGTCCTTTAAATTGAATTCATAACCCTGACTCATCAAGCATGAGGCAGAAATAATGTTTCGACTAAGTGCAGGAATGTAATAACAATTATTCAATTCCAAAATAAATCCAGAAGGAAGCTGGAGCTGCATCGTGCCGACCTCCAATGCAGCAACTCTTGCTTTTTGCCGACCCTGATGTCAATCTACCCTTGTGCCACACGCCTAGTTCTTACCTGCCCCTGCATCGAGTTGCTAATATGAACAACCAATCCGGTATCAAATACCCAAGAGCTACTTGGTATCTTAACAAGGTAAATGTCTATAACATATGCAACAAGTGTACCTTTGCCTGAAGAAGAATTTTCGTCCTTCTTGCCATGCTCTGCAAGCCACTTGCTACAATTCCTCTTCCAGTGACAAGTTTCCTTGCAATGATAGCAAATGGTCTTCGATTCCGGTCCAGACTTCGGCGTAGTGGCGGACGTTGCCGTCTCTGTGCCCTTTTCCTTAGTCTTTTTCTTGGACCAACTCTTCTTGAACTTAGCCGATTTCTACACCATCAACACTTGATTTGTTCCTTTCTTAATATCCTGCTCTGCCACTTTGAGCAGCCCATGCAATTCAGTGAGCTTCTTATCCATGCCATGCATATGATAGTTCGAAATGAACGTCCCATAGTTGGGCGGAAGAGAACCCAGAACTGCATTAGTAGCCAGCTCATCCAAGAGCGGGAAGCCCAAACGATCCAAAGCTTGCACATATCTGATCATCTTGATCACATGTGGGCTCAGTGGATCACCTTCCTTCAGCTTGCATACATCAAGGATCGCCCGACATTGAACCTTTCGGTCCTAGCCTGTGTCTGAAACATGCTCTTGAGACTCTGGATCATATCGTAAGCCTCAACATTTTCAAAATGATGTTGCAAACCCGGCTCCATACAAGCCAGCATCAGACAGCTAATCTCCGTTGATTCATCAACGAGTTTCTGGTAGGCATTCTTGCT
Organism: Triticum dicoccoides; assembly: GCF_002162155.2. Classification (NCBI taxonomy): domain Eukaryota; kingdom Viridiplantae; phylum Streptophyta; class Magnoliopsida; order Poales; family Poaceae; genus Triticum; species Triticum dicoccoides. Next base: position 578,590,857 of record NC_041390.1, read on the forward strand.
GTGGCACTAGCATTATCGGCAGATTCCTCTGGAAGTGGATCCTCTAGAACTTGTTCCTTTTTATCATGCTTGAGAACAATTCTCATATTTCTATACCAGGTTGTAAAGTTTGTTCCATTCAGTTTATCCTTTTCCAGAATTGATTTCGATGCAAAGTTGGGTTGAGCAGGTGGTGCCATTGATCTACAACAGAAAATATGCAATCACTAAACAATGTGTTTATGTAGAGTAATACAAGCCTTAAACATAAATACTCCCACTGAAGTCAACATCCCTCCGCAAACTCTCAGTGATTCAGGATCCGACTAGCACATGCGACTAGTGAGCTTTTGCATCACTGCTAGCCAACATGCCTATCCAGTAAGCAACTCCTTGCTAATCATATATCCATACGACTCCTGATAGTCGGGAAGGTATCTCATACCCCGGACCCCTACCCTTCTTTGCCACAAGGCCCAAAACCATTTTGATAGCCTTGTCAATCTAACCTGACGCAGTGCATGTTCGTGTTCGACACAAACCCTTCAGTTCAAGGACACCTAGCAGCACCCCAATTTTATGAGCCCACTACTAGACGTCCTTGATGTGCGAAGGTGCAACATCGGGGATGGAAATTCGCTTGATATAAACGAGGGATCTTTCTACCATTCTAACATGTATAGAAAACAAGAAGAATAACAATCACAAATAAAACATATGTTTGTGAAATAGTGTGGCTCCTTCATGGATGTTCTTCCAGGTTGGCTCCGACTCCGATGAACATCTAGGAACTACATCTTGTTTGTCACGCCGGGATGCCAAGCCACCAACCTGATCTCTCTTATCCAACTACTACAACTAGTAATGAATTTTCCATAGAGTCACAAGTTAACAGGCAGGTCGTTATACAATATAATGACAGCACTTTGGCTCCTACCGGCTGACAAACATGACACACAGGCCATGTATAATTTACACACATGCATCACATACACATGAGCCATAGTATTCACATAAAACCCTGCAAAATAAAGTTATGTATAGAATCGCATTCTACCGGTTTGAGTGATCGTGTACGAAATACAAGGGGCTACGCACATGGCGGTCCCGCTAGCCGGTTAGCAGGCGGGGTTCGAAGGGGCAGCACCCCTCGCGGGTGCGGGCAGCGCGCGACATTTTCAGAAATTACAGATCACATCTGAACTCCGATCACACCGAATTTTCCGATCTGACCGATCTTATCGATCATCGCAAGTCCGATTCGGATTTACGTTTCACTGTTAACCCCGATGGAGGATACCGACTGGTAGGGGTAGGTTGTGTCACGACCTCAGCTACTCCGATCATCAGAAAACATAGCCACATCGATCCCCATGTGCAGTTGATCTGATCAACCATGCACACAGCCTATCTCATCAATGACAACAAATCTCATCTATTGCCTCCACATATCTAATATGCATACGATCCGAATCCAAATCCTATAGCAAAGGCTCTGGTACCACTGTTGGGTATTAAGGTAGGTTTCGTTGGTTGCAAATTAAAATTTTCCTACGCGCAGAACAACCAAGAACATGCTACGGGAGATGGATCATAGTTCGTTACCACTAGACGCGCAGTGTCGGGAAGCAGAAGAAGAGTTGGGGAGCGCACCCACGTGAATCGTCTCCTCCTTGTTCGATCTCCCTCGAACAATCTATTGTCGGTTCCCACGTACAGGTTCGCCGGAGTGGCGCAAGTGCACCGCCTCTAACGGTATCCCCATGTGCAGGAGGAACGTCGTGCAATGGACTGCTAGGTCCGATCACACAACCGGCGGAAAGTGGAGGTGTCTATTCGCAACACATGCAAACCTAGTGACAGCGCCGAAGCATTCAACCACACGAGTGTGCCGCACCCCCCTTTATATAGGCATCCGTCGCGGGCTCTACACTTGGGCCTCGCACGGGCCTAAAGCCCACATGTCTACTCAACCAGAACCCGAACACAGCTTGGATCACATTCGACCGGTGTCCTCGGATCCGACCTTGTTGGTTCCTTCCCTTAAGTGTGCGCGACCCCTTAGGTTCAAGCCAGCTTGGTCATAGTTCGGATCACCTCCGAACTTCATGGTTGGTATTAGACCCTAGGAAGGCATGCCGAACACCAATCAGACTATGAAACTAGTTAGGCAAACCTGTACATCATACTTCCATTCCTTTTGCCACACGATATATGTTGTCGGGCTCAAGGCGAGTCTGTCATCCCTGTGCTAGCCCGACCTCTTTCTCATTCTAGTGATGTCGACCACAAACCAGATTATCTCATAATCATTGTCGCATGGCCATGCTTATCTTGGTCGGATCACACGAGGGGCCCAGAGTATATCTCTCTTGATCGGAGGGGCAAATCCCATCTTGCTCGACCATGTCTCGCAGCATTGGTCTGGACAAGCCCGAAACCTACCTTTTTAACTACCCAGTCACACAGTAGCGTTTGGTCGGCCCAAAGCAGGTCTGTCACCATCCCGAGTACATGCGCTAGCTCAGGTCTTAGGACATAGAACGTATGTTGTACTAGAGACTCACAGATGATATATCGCTGCGTCTCATAGTTGGGTCTGTCCGACGCGGACCTTATCTCAACTCGGTTCCGACTACGTCGAATCCGACCAGATCCTTCCAAGTCCATATTATCCGGTTAGCATTGAATGCTCCATGGCTAGTGAGACCAAGCCATCGCCCGTGTCATATGCTAGTCTAGTCGGCTGGGCGTCCACACATCCCTTTCGACTAGGGACCTTTCAGGAGAGTCATCATACAATGCATAGTCCCACAAACAAGTCATGTACTTGTTGATACACATCATTGATAATGTCCACAGACTATCTTTATTCATAAACACATAGGAAATATCATCATACATGATTGCCTCTAGGTCATATCTCCAACACGATGCTTTTCAAATCAAGGTTGTACGGCTCCAACTTCTGTTTGTCCCCTGCAATGGCTGCCCCACAGAAGTATATGTCCTCCCGAGAGAAGAAATCATGAAGCTCACCTGGTATGGAGGGCGCGTGTATGATGTGGTACACCAAAACATCATCTTCAAGGCATAGCTAAAGGACAACGATGCGTTGGATCTTCCCAGTGGCATGCTCCGTGTACTCTGTGTCGAGACCGATGACCTTCATCTCCACCTTTTGGAGGGAGTTGGATACATTGTTGATCCACTTCCGAACAACCCTTGGGTGGTCGGTGACTATGGCAACTATGCTCAACGATCCTTTGACGAGGACATGTTGGATGCTAAAAACCTGCATTTCGATCTCTTTCGCCATTTGGAACCGCTGGACCGGCTGGCTATGGTTTGGAGAATTAGGATTAGATGGCTAGTCTAACTGAAGAAGATGATTATTTATAGGGGTTTCAGAATTACTCCAGGAGGATGTGAAGAGGTTAAAACAATGTGAATGCAGTGTGGTTTGGATGCAACTGAAGATCAAGGAGTAGTGAAGAAGCCGAGGAAAATCGGTTCCTGATGGAGAAGTAAATGGGAGAAGTTATGCGCATGCATGAGGAGAGCTACAGTGGTTTGACTACTGCATGCAATGGATTGGACGGGCTCTTCAGTTGCCTTTTCTCTCTCCCACGCACACAGAATGGCCCACTTGCATGCTGCAGTTTATTGGCTGGAGTCTGGCTACAACTGCTCATGCATATGCTAATTAATTCTGTGAATGTGGGGCATGGAACGAAATGAGAGCATGCAAAAGGGTATATACATAGACTAATTAGAGAAATATTGAAAAAAGTTATGCGCAGACAAAAGACGACCGGAGGGAGTACTACTCATGTTCCTACTACTGCAACTAGTAGTAGTTGTACAACTGTGGTACACTTGATGGTCAAAATACTATTATTCATCCGTTCCTCACAGTGAAGTGACAATACCCTGCGCCCGAGGTGACACCAGTCTAGGCGGCGTGTCCGGGTTACCAAAGTCAGCCTCACCTTGTGCACTGTGTAGTCACTGTCACCGCCATTGTATAGCATACCTCGCGTCGTCTCCCTCTCCCCTAGCACCACTCCATCTCCATATCCGTCTCGCCGGAGATCCTGAGGTCACTCTTCATCATCTCACTATGCCCCCGCGTACCCTTGCCTCGCTCGCCTTCCCCAGTACCACTATTCCCTCGTTAGCCGCTCTAGCACGGAAAGCCTTCTCCCCCGTAAATCAAGACCCCCCAAACCCCACCTTCCAAACTCCACCATGGCCGAACGCAAACCGCGCAGCATCCATATGAGCCGCAATTGGAGCCATCTCCCCAGTGACGTCCTCGACCTCTGTTGTTCGTGTATGGATATGTTGAGCGCCCTATGGCTGGCTGCATGCTCGAGGGGCATGCACACGACCATCGTCGAAGCGAGGCCTAAGCTTTTCAAGACACCCTCCTTGCTGCTATCTGGTCTTGCGAGATTTTCTCACGATGATACGGAGGCGTACATGATGCCCTCGACTTCAATCCGACCTCCATTAGCCGAAACTTGTTTGCAGGTATGTAGTGGGTTGCCGAACATGATTTCCCTCGACTTCGATCCGATCACCATCATCTGAAACTTCTTGCAAGTATGTACTGGGTCGGCATGAACTCCCACTAGATGGTTGCCATCGAAAAAGACGGGAAAAAGTTGGTGCTCGTGAACTTCCAGACCTCCCATGAGATTATCCATCCTCCGTTGGATGATATAGAGTTTTACATTCACGGTCCAAGTCATCTAGATTACGTCGTCAGTTGGACGCACCTTGTTTTATAGAAGATTGTAATCTGCCAAGTAGCCACACGACATGCGGATTACGCAGACACCAAGCTACTTGTGTTGTTCGACAAGGGACTCGCCTATCTTTTCGCTGGTGCCTTCTTTAGTTGGAGACAGCTCAACTCGCAGTGGATACACACTTCTTGATGCTATTGAACACAATGGCATCATCCACGTGATCGACAAAGCAGATGGCACCATGTATTGCTGGGACGGCACGCGTAAGTTGTATCCGTCTGATGTTAATGATGACGCCATGACACTGTTTGAACTTTTTGTGATGATTGACATATCGCTGTTTGAGCAGAATCTGAGTAGAACTATAGCAATGTATTAGAGACGCCCTAGATCGGCTATATTTGGAATGAGTTAATTCGTGCGATTGTGACCATGTCATTACATCCAATTTGTACCCCTGAATAATCAAACTGTTACGAAGATACTGATATTCTCCTTATTTTATAGTAATCTATATACTACTAAATATGAGTGTGTATCAATGGCCATGTTAGTTTCCTCATTTTCATGATGTAGAAACATGCATCACACTGTTGATTTCATCTAACCATACATTAGGGAAGTAAATGTGCATATGGAGAACTCTATATTTTGAAGTAGTGAAATCATGTAATGCTTACCATGTGTACATACCTATGTTCGCCCTTCAGCAATCAATAGCTAGAATAATATGCTCACAAAAAAATTCCCATAGAACATGGGTATATAACAATGCATGGTCTGTTAGTTTCCTTGAAGAATTTTTTTGTGAGGACAGAACATGATTACACAACATGCATGACATGGTAGTTTCCTGTGAAGAATCGATTGTGAGATAACATGAGTATAATCATGCATGGCACTTCTACATTTTTGAACCCAGTATACAATTCCCTGTATTTTCCTCCCAGTTCCAACAGGGACATATCAATGTTGTTTCTTGCATTATCCTACTCATACTCTGAACAATGCTGATATTACATTAACAATGCTTGTCCTTTTTGATATGATGCAGTGTCCCTACAGTTACTGCCCTTTGTAATCACAGCACCTTTGCCAAAAACAGGGAAGCACAACTAGTTCCTCGCTTGATGAGAGGACGGCAAAAGACTAATGATCATTCGGACACATGAGCCAGAAAATTTATATTGCAAAAACCCCATTGTATGCAAGCACCGTGAAATACGTGAGTATCCGGATCGTGGCTGTTACGTCTATGAGCTGGACACCAGCTTGTTGGGGCCTGCGAGATTTTTAAGTTGGAGGCGGGTAAACAACCTTGGTTCATACTCTCTGTTTCTCGGACTCAATTATCCGATTAACCAGGAGATCACCATTGGCAAGGACCTTGATGGCAGAGAGGCTCTATTTGCTATGGAAACTAGTGTCTACATGCCGAGCCCTAGGAGCTCGGGAGCAAACTCTCCTAATTGTCAACGATACAGCCTACAACCAAAAGAAGGTGAGAATGACAAAGGCATCTGGATTAACTTTGATCCTTGGATGTGTCGAGTCCGACAGGCAGTGATGTGGTACAAGCCTTCAGGTTGATAGGTAATTGGGCTATTTGCGTCGAAAGGGTGGAGTACTGGTGTCTTCGGATCACTGGTGGCTGAACTGGGGCTGTAAATTATGATGGTGTTGGATCAACCCTCTTAGAATGACTTGTTTTCTTTGCTGCTTGTTCTGGATGGGTAGTTCTCTCTTTTGTTATGCACATTCCTTGTCATTTGGTCATCCTCGTCTATGTCACTCTTACTATGTAATAGTTGCCTTTATTTAGAATGTCATTCTCGTCTGGATCACGAGAGTTTGATCACTGCAAGACTTCTTATGAACTATCATGTCTTGTTGTTTATGTGAGTAGTAGTCACTAGTCAGTGTTTGAATGTTGTATATATCATTGTTTTGAATTGTTTATTGTCTCGAACTGCTAGTGGGCTAAATATAGTCTCGAAATTCCATTCTCCAGTGTTCAGAGTATATATCCTTTTTTCATGTTATAATTTGAGCTCATTGTCTTTTCGATGATGTACACTTGTTTGGGCCAGTGAGGTGCCATTGATTATGGGCCGAGTAGTAACGCAATGCCAAATAGGTCAACTATGACTCTCAGGCCGGGCTCTCAAAAGATCCTCAAAAAAAGGCCGGGCTCTCAAAAAAGAGAATAGGGACTCTTAGGCCGACATGTGGGCGCCACCGGTGTTTTCATGCGCTTGCGCGCCGAGAGCATATTGGCACGTGTTCGAAATTCATGCTACCTTTTCATCCCCAATCAACCGCCCCTCCCCCACCTCTGGAATCTCGATTCCTACTCCAGTTCCCCAAATCCCCCTCCTGTACTCCCTGTACTCAAGCACACTATCATGTCGCTGATCAACACGGATCTCCGAGCCGAAGATCCTCAGATTCGTCCTGCCTTCGGGCGCTGCATGCTGTCGCTCAATAGTGGCATGGCGGCGCTTGACGACCAGTTTGCCGGCAAAGTGCTAGTGGTAACCATCAACGGCGACCGGCCTCCCATCTCGCCGGACGACCTTGTCAAAGCTCTTGGCATTGCGCACGACATCCAAATAAGTGACTTGCTCATGGAAGTCTATCCGCCATCTGCTGATTTCTTCGTCAGGTTTCGGACAACTTTCAACTGCAGTTGTTTGTTTGAAACTTCCCGGCGTTTGTTTTGCGATGGCGCGCTGGTGAGCTTTGATTGGTCGCACCCAGGATGGGGCTCGATGCCCTCTGAGCTTGAGTTTTTAACGAAGCTTACCTTCCACGGCATGCCTCGATGTGCTTTGACCAGTGAGTCCATGAATGAGCTTATCAACGACCTTAGAGGTGAGCTCGTAAGTATGTTTGTTCCTCCAGACAGCTGGGCTCTGACGGTTATGGCATGAATGAAGAAGCCGTCCACTATACCGAAGGTGATTGGTGTTGAGATACCGGTGCAGGAACCGGGGTTGTACTATTCATCACCACCAAGGCTACCGTGGACCACATTAGGGATGTACTTGTATCGAGTGTTCGTGCATGTCGAAGAAGTGGTCAATCCATCAATTGAAGTCCTGCCGCCACCGCTGGTGCCCGGGTCCGTCGACGACGTCCATTACAGGAGTCAACGTCAGACTTTCCCCATGTTGCTCGAAACGATGGATGGCACAAGACCTACCCCATAGCGCGGCGGAGGCCACTGCTTCTTTGGGAGGAGGCAGGGCTGGCTGCCTGGATGTGCTCTAATTTGAGGTAACAACTGAATCTTGTCAGATGACATGTTCTATTTTTTACCTGAACTTTTTTTAGAAAGGGTTGTACGTCAACTTAATGGTCTAGCAGAACTTATATATTGCGTTGTCTGTCTGTTTTCTTTGCACAACATTCAAGATATTTTCCCGTCATTGATAAATATGATGAACCGTTATGTACGAGTTCGTTGGTTTCAACATAGCCCTACCCATAGCGATCCACTGCTTCCACCGTGATTGTGCCGCCTGCGTGAAATTTTTGTATGCAAGTTCAGTGTGCTATGATGTTCTATATGATTGTGTCAACTATATAAGTTTTTACTGAGCATCTTCAATGCATATGGCTGAAAGATATATTTACGATCATCGACCGATGGGTCTCTCTCTCTCTCTCTCTCACAAGCACAAGCGGGACCCGTTGAATTGTTTCTTCACTCGTGACAACTTTTAATTAGATTCCACTCTACTCTAACTTTTTTCTTCAGTTATTAATTGAGCTCAGTGACTTCAAAAACTTGTACAGAAGCCTTGTCTGGGCCTTTCCGACATTGCTGAATGTGGGCTGAGTAGCCATGTAAGGTTGTACTGTACTACACAGGCCTTTTTTTCAACATGAGCAATGCAACTAGGCCGACAATTGTACACAATCCTGGTCAACTTGTTATTCTCTGCCCCGCTGGGATGCAAATCTTTCCTAGGAGGGATGCATTAGGCTTAACAAGAAAATGGGCTTTAAGAAATAATAAATTGGATGTAACTGTAAAAACTAGGCAGTAACTATAAAAAATTGACCAAACACGTAATTAATTTATAAAATAGTACTTTTGAATTTTGAAAACTTTAATTTCATTAATTGTTGCGCGCGCAATGTTTCGTTGGACTTTTACGTAATACAAATTTATATTGAAATTGTATTTAATCTGAGTAGAAATTCCAGGACAAAAATATTTTGGATCTTATCAAAATGTGGGAAGTTTTATTGAATTCTGTTTTGAACGGTTGGCTGAAATTATTAATCATTATCATAACTAGAAAATGGGTTGTACTTTTAACAAACTATAAATGGGTTGTAGTAAATTCCATTAGAATTAAAAAATGGGTTGTGCATTCTTACAAATCGCAAATGGGCTATAAGTTCTTTGCCACACACTTGCGGGCCTACTAAGTTGACGCGTATGCAAGGCTTTGTCAACTTATAGTCAACACACGGTTCTAGCAGCAGTGTCCGTTGGATGTCCACCGAACGGATGTCGTGCTTCTTCTTCAATATCGGATATTCTAGCTTTAGCCGTCCAAAAAATGATTCCTCCCCCTGACATCTTGGGCGCACCGTTTTGGAGGCTGACCTATGGGCCTACTAAGTTGACGCGTACCAAGGGCTTTCTCAATGTAGTCAATATAAACGATTCTAGCTGCAGTGACCATACGATGTCCATCCAACGGCCGTTGTGATTCTTCAACCTCTGGTCTTCTTGCTCCAGCCGCCCAAAGCAGCGCCGGTCATGCCGCCTGCTCCTGCCTCCCATGGCCGGTTGTGCTGCCGTGAAGGCCTCACCTCCCCCTACCACTCCCACCGCTGGCCAGGCCCTGCGGCGACGGCATCCTCACACCGCAGCCGAACCAGTGAACCCTCGTACTCCTCTCTGCGTGGGCATCCACTGCCGCGTCTTCCCCGGCTCCGTGTCGTCCCCTTCCTAGGCCTCACCGTCGTCCACCACCTTGGTGCTCTCGGCGCGGCGTGGTCAATGTGGTCAATGACCGCTTCCATCGGAAGAATACTGTACGTGGAGAGGCTGACAGCTGGGTCCACGGCCGCAGCAAGAAAGTGCCTCCATATTACGTGGAAAATAATTATTCCTCCACCTGACAGCAGGGACCCACCGGAAGGGCCACCGTATTACGCGGAAAAAACATTTCGCCCCTGACTGTTCGGACCCACCAACTACATCTTTGCACGAAAGGAAGTGCGTCCATATTATGGGCAAAAAAATGATTCGCCCCCTGACTGCTGGGACCCACCAGCTACATCTTCGCACACAAGGAAGTGCGTCCATATTACGGGTAAAGGACGATTCGCCCCATGACTGCTGGGACCCACCAGCTACATCTTCGCATGCAAGGAAGTGCCTGACAGTCGGGACCCACCCTGTCAAAGCGTACGTAGCGTTGTCATTCTGGTCGCGAACGTGTAAGTACATACTGGTCGATCGGTTTGTTTGCATGCTGCAGCGATGAACCGTGGCCGTGTAAGGAAGGGCACGTGTGGTAGTAGAGGCGCGCACGTGTGGTAGTAGAGGCGCGCACGTAGCATGTACACGTACGTACAGCGACCAGGGTGCAAGAAAGTAAATACGACCACGTATGTACATACTGGCGGCATCTTGAACACCTACTCGCTCATACGTATGGCCAGGGCTCGTGTACACGGATGTCGCTGGGTCAGAACGGAGAAACTGCGTCATCATCGTGTTCATGGGGAGGCAACGGAATGCGTCGTGTTAATCGGGAGGCAATGGAACGTGTGCTGTTCATCGGGAGCCAACCGGCTTAGACGCAACAACCGATGGAAACGAGGCCTAGTGTACCACAGAATAGAGGAAACGGCCTTGTGTTCGACCAGCCATGGTCGAAACGGGATCCTATTCATTGGCAGCGGTCTGGTGTACCGCAAAACGGAGGAAACGGACCTCCTATGGTAGAAACGGGGTCCTGTTGATCGGGATGGGTGTGGCGTACCGCAAAACGGAGGAAACAGACTTGTGTTGGAGCACTACAGTCGAAACGGGGGTCATGTTCATCGGGAGAGGTGTGGTGTACCGCAAAATGGGACTCAGCGGGATACTGTTCATCTCCATCGTCGACTGGCTCCACGGGCTACTGTTCATCCACCGTCGACTGCCTCCACGGGCTCCTGTTCATCCACCGTCGACCTCCTCCGGCCTCCACCTGTGACTGTTCATCCACGGGCTCCTGTTCATCCAGCCTCCACCACGCGCTCGTCCACCGGCTACTGTTCAACCAGCCCTCTCCACGGGGGTCCTGTTCATCACGAGGGGTCTGGCATACCGCAAAACGGTACTCCACGGGATACTGTTCATCTCCACTGTCGACTGCCTCCACGGGCTACGGTTCATCCACCGTCGACTGCCTCCACAGGCTCCTGTTCATCCACCGTCGACCTGCTCCAGCCTCCACCTGCAACTATTCATCCACGGGCTCCTGTTCATCCAGCCTCCACCACGCGCTACTTCACCGGCTACTGTTCAACCAGCCCTCTCCACGGGGGGCCTGTTCAACCACCACTACTGGAATCAGCTACTTTCCCATCTGCCAGCTCTTTGCCGTCTGCTAGCAGACGGCAAAGAAGCTCTTTGCCATCAGCTACCCGAAAGCAGACGGCAAAGAACTGGCTGATGGCAAAGAAAGACTTTGCCATCAGCCAGTTCTTTGCCGTCCACTAGCTGACGACAAAGATTCTTTGCCGTCGGCTAGCAGACGGCAAAGAGGGAGGGGCCCCACTGACGAGCTGCTTAAAAAAACTTAACGGGCCCCCTCTTTGCCGTCTGCTAGCAGATGGCAAAGAGCAAATAAGCGGACGGCAAAGATTTAACATATCTAACGGCGCGCCCCCCACCCCGTGCCCTCTCTCTCTGTTTCTCTCCCCTGCTCCCACACGC
>NC_041390.1:578603142-578636066 GCF_002162155.2 Triticum dicoccoides
CATCGACACGACACCCTGACCCCCCGACCCCCAAACAGCACCCCGACCCCGACACGGCACCCCGACACCGACAGGACACCCCAACCACCGACACCTCCTCAAAAGGTGTTCTTTGGCCTTCCAGAGGCCGACGGGGTCATATATTTGTGAATTATTAGTTAGGTCACATATTTTTCGATTTTGTTATGAAAAACATCATATATAATTGTGTTGATCGTGTAGTTTTAAATGTGCAGTTGTTTCATCGCTGCGAGGTTTGGTGTTCGATGACCTCGCCATGCGTTTGACGAGCTCTGCCCCTTCGTTCGTGGGTGAGCACAAATGACAAGTCCTCCTCCCCCATTAATTATTTGATCTATTCCGATGAAACTTGATAGCTAGCTATATATGTGTCTTGAATCATCAGTATGCGTAACCAATATGTGTCTCCCGTTCGAAAGCGTCATAGTTATAAATATGCATGCATTTGCATATTTATAACCTTGATTCTTTCGAATTGTCCAACGCTATCCATGGACAGCCCGAGTATGTGTAGATTGGGTTCGTTTTCCCATATGCTTTGCTCCGGATCCGACGCATATATTTCGTCAGTGCCTCCCCTGTTGTTCTCCGGGTACACATCCTCTCTGTTTATTGCAGAGACGTGTATCAGGAGAATAGCGGGGAGGTGCTGCCGAAATTTTGCGTCGGATCCGGAGCATAGCATGGGAAAATGAACCCAATCTACACATACACAGGTGGCAAAATGAACCCAATCTACCCCGTTAGTGTTCTTCGGTATATGCCAATCGTACCAAGACTTCAACGTATTTTCATGGTCGAAGAGACGGCCAGACAGATGACATGGCACAAAACAGGCAAAAGAACCGAACTAGATGCAGATGGGAATCTGATGATGGTACACACATCGGATGGTGTTGCGTGGAAAAAGTTTGATGAATTACATGCTGACAAAGCGGCAGATCCGAGGCATCCTCGAGTCGGCATCAGCACGGTTGGGTTCAGTGTGTTTGGTATGACGGCAGCCCAATACAGTTGTTGGCCCGTATTTGTCTTTCCACTCAATCTCCCCCCCGGACAGATTATGCAAAGAAACAATATTTTCCTGACGTTGATAATTCCAGGACCCAACTATCCGGGCAAAAATATGAATGTGTACATGCAGCCGCTTAAGGACGAATTGCAAGAAGCCTGGGATAATGGGTTCAAGACATACGACGCCTTTAGCAAACGGAACTTCATAATGCGTGTCTGGTACATGTACTCGACGCATGACTTGCCGGCGTATGCGCTATTCGTTGGATGGTGTGTGCATGGAAGGTTCCCGTGCCCCACATGCAAGGGAGCTCTTGAGTTTCGTTGGCTTCAGGCCGGTCGCAAGTTTTCTTGCTTCGACATGCATAGATAGTTCTTGGATCCTCGCCATAAGTTCAGGAAAGACAAGAAGAACTTCATCAGGGGTAGAGTTGTCAAAAACTCTGCACCACCTGCATTGACAGGCCAACAGACCCTGGATCAGTTAAACGCTCTCGAGCCAGATCCACAACGTCCAGGGTACTTCAAGGGGTATAATACTAAGCACGCGTGGACTCACAAAACATGCTTATGGGATCTGCCTTACTTCAAAGACCTCCTTTGCCCACACAACATCGACGTGATGCACACTGAGAAGAATATCGCCGAGGCACTTTTTGGTACATTGTTCGGCATAGATGGGAAGTCAAAGGATAATACTAAGGCTAGAGTCGATCTGGAGGCGCTATGTGATAGGCCGTTACAAAACATGAAAGAACCGAAAGGAAAGCAGAACTGGATGAAGCCAAAGGCATGGTTCAATCTTGGAAGGCCAGCTATGAGGGAAATTCTCTTGTGGGTGCAACAACAGTTGATGTTCCCCGATGGGTATGCAGCGAATCTAAAGAGGGGAGCGAATCTTGATAAACGGAAGATATTTGGTCTCAAGAGTCATGATTGGCACATATGGATTGAGCGGGTAATGCCGGTGATGTTGCGTGGCTTCATCCCTGAGGATGAATGACTAGTACTGGCAGAACTCAGCTATTTCTTCTATGTTCTTTGTGTGAAAGAACTATCGCCTGGCGTGCTAGAAGAAATGGAAGAGTTGGCGCCGGAGTTGATCTACAAGTTAGAGAAGATCTTTCCATCGGGCTTCTTTAATCTAGTGCAGCATTTGATTTTGCATCTCCTAACCGAGGCAAGATTGGGGGGGCCCATGCAAAATCGTTGGTGCTACCCAACTGAGAGGATGCAGAAGACGCTTCGAGAAAAATGTAAAAATAAACATAGAATTGAAGCATCAATGGCTGAGGCATTCATCATAGAGGAGGCGGAAAACTTCGTAACAGCACACTACGAAGCCAAAAATCATCATTTGCATAATCCGAAGCCTCGGTACAATGCTGACGAGCCTAAAAAGGGTGGATCCAACCTCAGCCTATTCAAAGGGAATCTCGCACCAGCTAGTGTTTCACATCCAGTATCTTTGGATAACGAAGAATGGAGGACCATTTCGTTGTATATCTTCAACAACCTCATAGAAGTGCGGCCGTACATCGAGTAAGTTCTCGGTACATTGTTTCGCAACTTCTATTTCCTTTGAACTACTCTTATTCCTGGATATGTCATACAGTCGATACGTCTCCATATTCTCGTATGGAGCGGAGATCCAAAAGGATTCCGTCGAAGAGTATGAGCTTCTCGCAAAGCAAGGAGGTGGCTATCCCGGTTTCATCTCTTGGTTCAAACAAACGGTAATTTCTATTAGACAATTTCATTTCATTCGCTAATTTGTGCATAATGCAACAATCCTTTCATATTAAACTTGTAGGCTAATTCAGAGTCTATGGACGCCGAATTGAGACAAGTCACTAATGGTTTTGACTATAAGGTCCGTTCATTTGACAAGTACGACATCAACGGGTATCGCTTTCGTAGCTATGGCAAAGAGCTATCTATGGCCGACTGAAAGTCTACAAATTGTTGTGTATCTGCTATTTGGCGAAGGAGGTACCGAGTATTATGGGAGAGTTGAAGCAATTTATGAACTTCTGTTCTATGGTGAAAACCCACTGAATGTCGTAGTCTTCAAATGTTATTGGTTTCAGCCGAAGGAGACTAGAAGGACTCATGAACATATAGGGCTAGTTGAAATCAACCAAAGCACTCATTTAGATGTTCCTGATGTCTATATTATGGCTCAACAGGCGACCCAAGTATTCTATCTACCGTGGGCCTGCCAAACTAATCCAAATCTGAAAGGTTGGGATGTCGTTTATGAAGTGCTGCCACGTGCTAGACTTTCTCCCCCAAAGGAAGAGGATTATGAACCTCACATTAACCCAGACACATATGAAGGATAATTCTTCCAAGAGACACGTCTTTCCAAAAAGCATTTCAAGAACTGCTATACTTCACCCCAAAACATTGAAGTAGACAACGACAATGAATCCGACATCACCCCAGAGGAGGAACAAGAAGAGCCGGAACAAGAAGAGGTTACTGCTGCGGATGACCTGTCAATGCTTGACCGATTACGTCAAGGTGGCCTTGCACATGTTGATGCCAATGAACCCTATGAGCCCATCATTGATTATAGTGATGATGATGATTATGCATTTATTGATGATACTAATCGAGATTATTAGTAGTGTCAGGTATTCAATTTTTTTTATGTTGTACTTGATGATGATACACTTAAGTGATATAAATATTATTATTCATGTCGGTACTTTTTTTATGTTGTACTAATTTCGTTTATTCTTTGTCATGGCAGGTGTTGAAAGATGGTGGGCGCTGGTTGGGAGCGCGCTGAGGCCCCTTCTTCGTCGGCGCGTGGTGCGAGGTCTTCCATTCCACACGCACCTCTCCGCCGAGCGTTGCTGGACAGTATGGCGACACCATCGGGCCCTTCTTCGTCGACCGCGGTGCCCAGCAGGGAACGAGGTAAGAAGAAGAGAGGAGCTGGAGCACGTGGTCGCGGGAGAGGACGTACGGTGACTGCTAGGGCGCCTTTCTTGCCGCCACCCCCAGCTGTTTCACCCGAGCACGTGACTGCTAGGGTGGACTCGTCTGAGGAGGAGGCTGCACGGACTCCGGTCCACGAGTCTTTGGCCCAGGAGCCTCGGGGCGACGGGCCTTCGGCCCACGAGACTTGGGCCCATGAGACCCCGGAGGAGCACACGTCTGGATGGGGTACCTGGCCGGGTCATCCTGAGCATGGCGGGGAGCCGAGTGGCCATGCTGATGATGGCGGGGAGCCGACTGATGACGAGGGGGAGGAGGGGGGCAACGTCTACCAGCGTGGTTATACACGGCTCCCGTCAGTGCCGGTGACCCGCGAGCAGAGGTGGTTGATTTTCCCTGATGGGGAGAGGTACGTAAGTGCATTTAATATTTGTGTACCTTCTGCATTCACGTTTCTTCAAATAACTAATGTGTTGGCCTTGTCATGCTGCAGGGGTTGGGACCACCATCATAGTGTTCGCCGGCCCAACTCCGTCCTTGGAGTTCTTTGCCGGCAAAACTTCCCGGGGTTTGTCACGTTGCCTGGTGAGGGTCGGCTTCCAGAGATTGGATTGAGCTGGGAGCACTACGTGGCTGCCCCGGCCCCGCCGGATGAGATTATCGACGGTGTCGTGTGCGACACGAGGGCAGACATGGTGATCAGAAAGTTCTGGGTAATTTCTCCTTTACACATTTAAAAATCTTCAACTAGCTAGTTATTAATTGTACTAATCAATATTGTCTCATTTGATTGCAGACATTCTACAGGTGTGAGGAGGGATACGAGGAGGACGTGGCACATGTTATCGAGAACGTCTGCAAGCGCCTACTCCAGAACTTACGGCACGAGGCTCGGGTGCAGGCTGTTCGAGACTACTACGCATTGCGTGGTATCAAGAAGACCAAGCCGGCGTGCCACGATAAGTTCCTGAGTAAGGAGCAGTACATGAAGGTAATTCTTAAGGCCTTCTCTACTTAAGTTCCTTCATTTAGTAATTCTTAGCCGTAGCGCTCAAGTTTCTATTTGCTAACTTAGGCGCCTCCGAGATGGTGTGCGGATCGGATTGATTGTTGGGAGGTGTTGGTCGATGAGTGGTGCTCAAAACAATGGCTAGCCCTCCACAACGAGGCCAAGGACAAACATGCCCAAATGGAAGGTGTGCCACACCATCAAGGCAGCTCCAACTTATATCAGTTCGGGCGCAACTGGGTATGTGGTTTGCTTCATGATTCATGCAATTCATTCATCATGCTAGCTTGAGCCCTTTAATTACTAATTTTCATTGTTTCTCTCTTTCAGGCACGCTACAATAAGGCGGATAAGGTGCCAGAGGTCTACGACCTGTATGCCATGGCCCACACTGCCTCTTTCAAGAAAGTCAAGGCTTTCTCTCAGTCTGACCTCGATGATGCAAACAACTTCACCAACATATCCTCCCACAACAAGCTCGTGAGATATAGAGATGAGGGGAAGGCGAGGAAAGTGGAGGACTTTAACCCGAGCCAGGGTCCCATTGATCCAAAGCTGGTGATGATATCTAGTGGCGGGAGGTCCCATGGCTCCATAGCCATTGGAGATGGACTTATCCGTTGTCCTAGCACTCTCCCGGAGATCAAGGCGCGCCAGTCGAGCTCCACTCCTGAGATAAGGCCTCGTGAACGGCCAGTGCAACTCGCCATCAAGGTTAGTGATACGTACTCAGTTATCTTTCTCCATTAATTACATTGTGTGTGCTTCCATCAATGATTACAAATGGTCATGTGAGTGGTGTTGCAGGCTGCTATACAGAGTGAGAGAGATAGAATGGAGAAACTTCTGGCGAAGGCGGCGGAGAGGCAGCGGGAGTTGGAGGAGAGGACGACAAAGATGATGGAGGAGGAGAGGGCACGGAATGACATGTAGGCAAGGGCCATGTATGAGCTCCTTGTGGTAAGTTTCTTCTGCTGATTAGCCAAAACATTCATGTAGTGTTTGTCTCATTACTAACTAGTATGACTAAGTCGTCAAAACCAAATGTGCAATCTGTGTGCGAGAAGATAGGTCAGACCGCTCCGCCGATGCCAGTGATTGCTCCTGGGACCACGGTGAGTTTTATTTGAATGGACATTACTTGCTATTCTTAACATTTGAGTGTCATCATGCTAACAAGACATTGGAAATGATCTTTGGTGCAGCGTAACTCCAGACAAGCATCGCACGATCCTTCTCCATCTACCGACACGAGCCACCCCGCTCCTACACCTCCTGGATCTTGGTAAGTTTATCTAGTGTTTTGCTTAACACATGCATAAAGACCTAGACTTAGCTTTATTTCCTCCAATGCTTACCATAATGACCTAGACTTAGCTTCTTCTCCTCCAAAATGACTTAATAAGCTTACTGACCTCCAAAACCATCCATTTTACCTAAGTTAGCTCTAAAACGATCTGTACTTAGCTTACTTATGTCAAAAGTTGCATAATTAGCTTAGTTAGCTCATAGACGATCCATTTTACCTAAGTTAGCTCTAAAATGACCCATTTTACCTAGGTTAGCTTATAAATGATCAAGTTCATCCAAGTTAGCTCAAAAATGACCCATTTTAGCTAGATTAGCTCCTAAAGGATCCATTTTACCTATGTTAGCTTTAAAATGACCCATTTCACCAAGGTTAACTCCAAAATGACCCATCTTACCTAGGTTATCTCACAAACGATCCATTTCAACTAATTTAGCTCATAAACGATCCATTTCACCAAGTTAGCTAAAAAATGATCCATTTCACCTAAATTAGCTCTTAAATGATCCATTTCACCTAAGTTAGCTCAAAAATATCGATTTCAACTAAATTAGTTCATGAATGATCCATTTCACCTAAGTTAGCTCAAAAACGATCCATTTCAACAAAGTTAGCTCATAAATGATCCATTTCACCTAAGTTAGCTAAAAAACGATCCATTTCACCTTAGTTACCTCAAAAACAATCCATTTGACCTTAGTTAGCTCATAAACAACCCATTTCAACTAAGTTAGCTCATAAATGATCCATTTCACCTTAGCTAGCTCATAAACGACCCATCTCAACTTAGTTAGCTCATATATGATCCATTTCATGTAAGTTAGCTCATAAATGACATACTCTTCTTGTTCTAGTCTTCTTCTTGTTCTACTCTTCTTGTTCTAGTCTTCTTCTTGTTCTACTCTTCTTCTTGTTCTACTCTTCTTGTTCTAACTTTCTTATTTTTCATTTTGCAGATTGCATTCACTTGACGAAAGCTTGCATAGATGGAGTGCTCCTTATCCCTTTCTCTGTTTCTTTTGTATCGTTGAACTATGCATGTATCGTTGGATGAAACTATTGTAATATATATGGTTGGATGCCTCTAAGTTGAACTTGTTATGTATGATGGAACTATGCATGTAATATATATGGTTGGATGATGAAGTTATGTGTTGGATATCTTATATGTTTGCTCTGTAATGGCCTTTTGAAATATATCTATATATGTCATATATATTTGTGATGAAAATTGTTGGATTTAATAAAAAATAGATAAAAGAGCCAACATGGCAGGCTCTTTGCCGTCTGCCACCGACGGCAACGGGCTCTTTGCCGTCTGCCGTGGACGGCAAAGAAGACACGTGGCATCCAGCTGTGCTTCCTGGGAGCTGACCCATTTGGTCAGTTTTCCTACAGTGGCAGATGGCAAAGACTTTGCCATCAGTGGCAGACGGCAAAGAACCTGCCATGTAGTGACGTGTAGATGACATCATACGGCGGACGGCAAAGACACTAGAAATTTTGCCGTCAGCGACGAACGGCAAAGGCCTGCCGTTAGCCACTTAACGGACTGACAGCGCAATTATTACCGTCCGCTCTCTTTGCCGTCCGCCGCAGACGACAAAGGTCCTTTGCCATCAGCCGCCAGGAAGCAGACGGCAAAGTAGCTGTTTACCGTAGCCTACTTTGCCAGAGCCTTTCGCCATCCGCGGCTGACGGCAAAGGCCTTTGCCGTCCGCCGTTCATGCCTTTGCCGTCCGCCGTGGCAGACGGCAAAATAGCTGATTCCTGTAGTGCACCCCTCCACGGGCTACTGTTCATCCAGCCCTCCACCAGCTACTGTTCAACCAGCCCTCCACCGACTACTGTTCAACCAGACCTCCACGGGGTCCTGCTCATCCAGCCCTCCACGGGGTCCTGCTCATCCAGCCCTCCATGGGGTCCTGTTCATCCACCGGCTCGATCCATCGGGGTACTGTTCATCCAGCAGCAACGGCCTCTACTACCAAGGGGTCCTGTTCATCCAACCCCCCACCGTGAATTGTTCATCCAAACTCCCTCAATAATGCTCACTGCTCATCTAGAGGCAGCATCGATCGACTTCAGTTAGCAGCCGTAGCAAAGGAATCACACTCGGGTTCAGTTAACATCAAGGGATCGATCGATCGCTCGGGTTCAGTAACGCGTAGTCTGCAGTGCAATCGCTCGGGTTCAGTTAGAGCCCAATGCCTCGCTCGGGTTCAGTTAGAGCCCAACGCCTCGCACACATGCGCGTCTGTACGAGAGAAACGTGCATCGCTCGGCCCCCGACCACCCACCGTAACCGGGAACTCCCCGATATTTTCCTCGCCCTCGCTTTTACCACGGTTTTTTCTGTCATGGATGGCCCAAAGAATGTCATGGAGCTGCGTCTCCGGCCCGCCTAGGACGAAAAGCCCATTCTCTGTGATGATTTTTTCTCATAGAAGTAGGACCCCATGACAACTATGATGATAACGGGTTTTGTCACAATTATTGTCATAGAATTGTCATAAGTATGACAAAAAAATTCGTTCATCCCAAAATCTCACGGATGTGTCTTTTTTTGTAGTGATACCCTCAGCCCCGAGGGTGAACTACTCCCTCCTCGTCATGGAGAGCGCCGGGGTGATGAAGATGGCCATCGGTCATGGTTTCCCTCCGGTAGGGTGCCGGAATGTGCTCCCGATTGGTTTTTCGTGGCTATAGAGGCTTGCGGCGGCGGAACTCCCGATCTAGGTTTCTTTCTAGGGTTTTTGGTATTGATAGGAATTTTTGGCGTTGGTCTCACATCAAGGGGGTCCACAAGGCAGCGGCAAGACAGGGGGCACGCCCTCCACCCTTTTCATTCCCTCGGGACTCTTCTGGCCCAACTCTTGGGCCTCCGGGGTCTTTTTGGTCCATAAAAAATCACCGTAAATTTTTAGCCCATTCCGAGAACTTTTATTTCTGCACAAAAAAGGACACCACGGTAGTTTTGTTGAAAATAGCATCAGCCCGGGTTAGTTCTAATCAAATCATTCCAAAATCATATAAAATTGTTATAAGCATGACATGAATACTTCATAAATTATAGATACGTTGGAGACGTATCAATATTGCATCGGTAAGACGATAACAATTCTGATTTGTATTGAACAAATTTATTTATGTGGTTCAGTTTTTGCAGCTTTTAAATTCGTGTAAACAAGTTGGTTGATTTAAGTCCTAAAAGGCTGTAACTTAGTATTACTTAACTAGCATACAAATTTACTTTCTATTCATCATTTGTGACTTTATAACTGAAGTAGTTCATCAATAATAGACTATTCCATTTTTGTTTCATTCGAAGATCTAGCATAGTTCATTATGTTGGTAAATTCAGAGACCATTATGTGTTTCCAACGCCATATAATATAACATAAATGGGATTGCTATTTTGTTGGTCAGGAACATAGTTTGAGACAACGTCATGGGAAAAAGCATAAATAGAATATATGTGGTCTCTTCCTGAAAATGTTTGAGGGAGTCCTGGATTAGGGGGTCTCCGGACAGCCGGACTATATCCTTTGGCCGGACTGTTGAACTATGAAGATACGAGATTGAAGACTTCGTCCCATGTCCGGATGGGACTCTACTTGGCGTGGAAGACAAGCTAGGCAATACGGATATGTATATCTCCTCCTTTGTAACCGACCTTGTGTAACCCTAGCCCCCTTCGGTGCTTATATAAACCGGAGGGTTTTAGTCGGTAGAACAACAGACAATCATACCATAGGCTAGCTTTTAGGGTTTAGCCTCTCTAATCTCGTGGTAGATCAACTCCTGTGATACTCATATCATCCAGAACGATCAAGCAGCACATTGGGTATTACCTCCATCGAGAGGGCCGAACCTGGGTAAACATCGTGTCCCCTGCCTCCTGTTACTATCCGCCTTAGACGCACAGTTCGGGACCCCCTACCCGAGATCCACCGGTTTTGACACCGAACTTGGTGTTTTCATTTAGAGTTCCTCTGTGTCTTCATCATAAGGCTTGATGGCTCCTTCAATCATCGCTAGCGGTGCGGTCCAGGGTGAGGCTTTCCTCCCCGGACGGATCTTCGTATTCGGCGGCTTCACACTGCGGGCCAATTCGCTTGGCCATCTGGAGTAGATCGAAAGCTACGCCCCTGGCCATCAGGTCAGATTTGGAAACTTGAACTAAACGTCCGACATCCGTGGAGACTTGATCTTCGATTGATTCGAGCCCATGCTGGACGCGCTGCACAGTCGAGGCGAGCAAGACGTAACACTACCGTCGGACAGTGTTCAGGAGATCGCATCCGCAGCTACTCCGGCCTTTTACCCGAAGCAAATCACGCCATCCGAAAGCGGAGGGATGGACCCCGCCATGGAGGCCACACCTCTCAGTGGTGATAGAACCAGATACTGACTTCACCCCTTATGAGAGTCGTGTCACCGAACCACTGGATTTATCCCCGGCCACGGACTCCGAGCCGCCTACATCCGTGCCAGTCGAATGCAACGGGGCACCCACAATGGAGTTCACCTCCGCGGATATCTTTCAGCACTCACCTTTCGGAGATGTGCTAAATTCATTAAGGTCTCTCTCCCTGTCAGGAGAACCTTGGTCGAACTATGTCCGACTAGAATGGGATGCGGATGACGAAGAAATTCGCTGCCCACCCACCACCCACTTAGTAGCCACTATCGACGACTTAACCAACATGCTCGACTTCGACTCCAAAGACATCAACGGTATGGATGACGATGCAGGAGACAAACCAAAACCACCGCCCACAGGACGCTGGACCGCTACTTCATCACATGATGTATACATGGTGGATGCACCCAGAGAGGGCAATGGCGAAGAGACAACGGAGGATGCACCCTCCAAGCAACCCAAGCGCCGACGTCAACGGCAC
Source organism: Triticum dicoccoides (assembly GCF_002162155.2). Taxonomy (NCBI): domain Eukaryota; kingdom Viridiplantae; phylum Streptophyta; class Magnoliopsida; order Poales; family Poaceae; genus Triticum; species Triticum dicoccoides. The sequence continues at coordinate 578,614,352 of NC_041390.1, forward strand.
CGCTCTAAGTCCCGCCATAGCAACAACAACGATGATAATGGTCCATGTGACTCTGGAAGAAATGACAACTGCACCACCCCGGTGGCAGAACACGATCAAGATGCAAACTGCACACATAGTACGGATCCGACATCCGAACACGATGACACCAAAGATAAGCCTCATCAATCCCCGTCGAGGGAAGAAAACAGTCCAGACGAAGATGCACACATCATCCCGGAAACGCACTTGGAGCAAGAAAACCTCCGCATAAGGCTTGTTGCCATAGCAAGGAGCCTGAAGAAACAGAAGCAAAGGCTCAAAGTCGCACAAGATACGCTCAACAGCAAGTGGAACAATGTAACGAAGTATGGTGGAAGTTACTATCAAAATAGCTATCCAAAGCGCAAACTATTACCGGAATTCGACGATGAGGCCTCAGAGCCCATACAGCCGAAAGATGATATGGCCAACCGGCCGGATCCACCACCCTGTGGACGCGATAGAGCGGCTAACAAATTCACGCATAAGTCAACACACGATTCACGTGAGAACTTGCGTCGAAAATCCGGCGTGACCAGATCTATCTATGGATCTATGAAGCGCGCTACGGTACACAACCAACGCCAATACTACAACCGTCCGAACACCATGGCGCAGCCCAATACAGGGTGCCGCACACCCCTTATGTTTCACTGATGAGGTGCTAGATCATGAATTCCCAGAGGGATTCAAACCGGTGAACATAGAGGCGTACGATGGAACCATAGACCCTGGAGTCTGGATAGAGGACTTCATCCTTCATATTCATATGGCTCGTCGAGACGATCTCCATACCATTAAATACTTGCCCCTCAAGCTTAAAGGGCCTGCTAGGCACTGGCTGAAAGGCCTCCCTGAAAACTCAATTGGAAGTTGGGAGGAGCTCGAGGACGCTTTCCGGGCCAATTTTCAAGGGACTTATGTCCGACCTCCAGATGCAGACGATTTAAGTCAAATAATCCAACAGTCTAGAGAGTCCGCCCGAAAGCTTTGGAACAGGTTCCTCACCAAGAAGAACCAAATCGTCGACTGTCCGACGCCCAAGCCTTAGCAGCTTTTAAACATAGCGTCCGAGACGAATGGCTCACCAGACACCTTGGTCAAGAAAAGCTGAGAACAATGGCAGCCCTAACAAGCATCATGACCCGCTTTTGTGCGGGCGAGGACAGCTGGTTGGCCCGTAGTAGCACCAGCGACCCAAGCACATCCGAAGTCAGGGATGGCAATGGTAAACACGGCACAACAAAAACAAGCATCGAAATAAAGAAGGTAGCCCAGATAACACGGCGGTAAATGCAGAATTCAGGGGCTCCCGACCAGGTCAGCGGAAAAATCCTTCCAAAGGCAGCAGAGAAGGACAATCTGACCTAAACAAAATTCTTGACAAACTCTGTCAGATTCACGGCACCCAAGACAAACCTACAAATCATACCCATAGAGAATGTTGGGTCTTCAAGCAGGCCGGTAAGCTAAACGCCGAATACAAAGGGGAAGAGACACCAAGCGAAGATGAGGATGAACCTCGCCAGCAAAACACCGGAGGACAGAAAAGTTCCCACCAGAGGTTAAAACAGTAAACGTAATCCATGTGACAAAGAGGAGAAGCAATCATGCACTCCGATGCACACGCGCCATAGAGCCCGTCACCCCTAGGTTAAACCACTAGTTGGCATGCCCGATCACTTTTGATCGTCGGGATGATGTTACAAATATCCGGCGCGAAGGACTGATGGCCTTGGTGCTAGACCCAATAGTAAATGGGTGCCATTTCACACGGGTCCTCATGGACAGCGGCAATGACCTAAATCTGATATATCAGCACACAATTCGCAAAATGGGGATAGATCCGACACAAATAAGCCATAGTAATACTACCTTCAAGGGAGTAATACCAGGCCAAGAGGCCCGCTGTACGGGCTCTCTACCACTAGAGGTAGTATTCGGTTCTCCCGATAACTTCCGGAGCGAAATGTTAACTTTTCACATTGCTCCATTCCGAAGTGATTATCAAGCACTACTCGGAAGGGCGGCTTTCGCTCATTTTAACGCAGTACCGTATTATGCTTTTCTCAAGCTCAAGATGCCCGGTCAATGTGGCATCATCACAGTTAGCGGAAATACCGAACGTTTTTTACGTACGGAAGAGGATGCGGCGGCTCTAGCATCCGCAAACTAAGACGGCCTCACCAACCAGAAAAATGGCAGGTCGTCAAGACCACGGACACAGTTAGACAAATCCGGCGTTCCATCATATATACATGAGATTGGTTTTCAAACCCTCATAAAATGACACCAGGGGCTTCCCGCGTGTAATCAGGGCCAGCCCAGCTCAACTTGGTTTCTCTTGAATTTCGATAGTTCATTGATAATAACCAACTCTTCTCTTTTTTGGCACGGCAACCTTCACCTAAGTTCTTTCCTTTTGCAGATGACAATCGTGTTGCACCCTTCCAGGACACGGCACAATGGAGACACAAGCGCAGACGTGCAGCAGGGACCCGCCCAAAGGTTTCTTTTTAGATTAAGACCCTGCGTAAACCTTCTTTACTGTCTGTTGTTGCTCACATCCTCCGGATACTCCACACAACCGAGAAGGATGTTGGCGTTATTGGCATGTGGACACGCCAGGATTTTGCATGTACCTGCACACATGGGGTTTCTTATTAAGGGCATTGTTTAGCCCGGTATATGTTATAAAGACCGAACACCTTAGGGAGTGTTCGGCGTCGCGAGTTTGGACCTATATGCATCAGCTCCGAATCATGTCTTTGGTCAATTGTTGGTTTTGCTCGGCTCCCACGTTTTGGTACCTTACGTTCTGTTATATCGGCTAAGGTAGCACTGGGAGAACTACTGCGATTGTGCCCCGGTTCATCCGGATGAGCACCTCAGTAGAGCAAGCCGAAAACTGACTGTCATGATATAGCGAGAGACTAGTCAACCACTCAATGACTCATCGGAATCTTCAGGATTCCTTCACATTAACGAAGGGTCGTTTCCCAGTTACGTACATATGTACCCCGTATTCGGATGAACGCAGAAGTACCATGGGCTACATAGTAGCCCCACTGTCAAACTCCTATGGCTAAGTGAAAGTGTTAAAGCAATATAGTCCGATTGCCTAGTTTGCTACGCTATCACCTCCTTAATGGACCAAGACATTGGATCAAGTGTGAATATGCATCTTTTGTGAACACCCCCGCATTATATGCGTGGGGGCGGAAGCCGACGACTGCAAACTTTCAGGTTATACACATATATACATAAACGGCCGCACAGGAGGCACCATAGTACTTTCAGGCAAAAGTATAAATACAACCTTGACAATTGAATAAAACATTGTTTTTTACAATGGGAATACATGTCACTTGAACATAACATTCTTCGAGCACTGAGCCTCTATCGAACGAGCGCCTTCAAGAACTTCTTCAAAGTAGTGCTCGGCAGCCACTCGGCCTATGGCCGAACCCTGTGTCGCAATAGTGGTGGCCTCCATCTCCGCCCAGTATGTCTTGACACGGGCAAAGGCCATCCGCGCACCCTCTTTGCACGTCGATCTCTTTACAGCATCGATGCGTGGCACAACACCAAGTAATTGTTGCACTAAGCTAAAGTAGCTATTTGGCCTTGGCTCTCCCGGCCACAGGTGATCCACAACGGACCTAATGGCAAGTCCGGACAACCTATGGAGCTCGGCCCACTCGGACAATCACTCATTCAACAGCAGCGGCCGGACAGGAGTGTGGAATTGTGACCAGAACAGCTTTTCCACTTCGGGACCTTTTTTATCCTTGAAGTACTCGGCTGCATCAGCAGCGCTTGCAACCAAATCCATGTACGCGTCCGCAGAACTCCATAGCCGGTCCAGAGGAGCATACTTCGGATCTCCGAACTTAGTTCGCAACAAGGGCTTCCCAGACACGATATCTGCAGCTTGGTTCAGCTCCTCCTTCGTCGCTCTAATTTTGGAGCGGGCTTCCTTGGCAGCCACCCGGGCCGTCTCCAGGTTCGTCGCCTTCGCCCGGTTCTCTTCTTCAAGAAGTCGGTAACGGTCAACGGCATCTTTTAACTCTACAGCCATCTTGGCTATTTTTTCCTTGCTCTCCCAATGCGCGGCCTGTTCGGCCCTTAATTCTTCGGCCGCCTTTAAAGCGGCCGCATTGCTACTCCTTGCTTGCTCCTTGGCTCGGGCAAGCTCCGCCCGAAGGGTCTCCACGATGGCAGCTCCATCTGCAGTCACAACACAATAAAGATACTGGAATCATGCTACTCTTATTATGTGACGACCACCAGAAAAATCACTCACCCTGTGCCTCGTCAAGCCGCTTGTTGACAAGCACGATGTCGGCATCTGCCACATCCAGTTTCCGCTTTAGCTCGGCAAACCCATCAGTCCGGCTAGCCGCCGGAGCTTCACCCACCTGCACATAAAGGTGGTCTAGTTATTACCTGGGACTGTGATCCTCTGTTATCCGCCGTTTTCGACGACAACCAGAGTCTCAGGGGCTACTATCTGCATAGGGCATACCTAACGTATGATGTGCTGTTCAAAACATACACTAGTTCACGTACCTCGAAGCCTCTCAGCAGACTCATAAAGGCTTCATGCAAACCGCTTTCAGCGGATGAAATCCTTTCAATTACCGTACCCATTAGCGTACGATGCGCTTCCGAGACAGCAACTTGCCTTAGAAGATCCTTCATTGTGTCCGACCACACACTGTACGGACCCTTTTTGTCGCTCTCCTTAGGAGCCGGATACTAGGGACTCCGGGCGGTCAAAGGGTTATCCTCTGGCCCTAGTGGATCTGGAGATACCCTTCGCGACGACACTTCAAGGTCGCCCGCTTCTTGAGCCGGGGTGTCTGGGGGAGGCGTTTCTCTCTCCATCATCTCCGGAAGAAGATCCCCCGAAGATGCGCTATGTTGAGAAGGGCTGCGATCCGGACTACAATTTATAAGCATCAGTTATTGTCTTCGGAAGTAAGGTAGGATGTTTTCACTATTAAGTACTTTTCGATTACTTACAGCTCAGTAGAGGGCTGATCCCCGCGTGGACATTGTGCGGCAAGAATACCCTCCGAGGCAGGACCCTCTGCCGGAGATTTCTTCTCCTGTTTGGAATCCTTAGTTTCCGGATCTTCAAAGGTAGTCCTCTCCTTCCCCGGGGAGAGAGAATGTCAGATTCTTCCCCTTGGTTATCCTCCCTCGCGGAGGCGCTCATTCCCTCGGTTGGAATAAATAGCGAAGGAGGCCCGCTCTCGCTCTCTTCCCCCCCCCTTCATCTTCCTTTGAGGGCACCAGATAAGGTGCTGCCTCAAGAATCTTTTCCAGCACCTGATTGTCCAAGCCCTCAGGAAGGGGGCCGAACACCGGATCATCTTTGCCTTTGTTATCCAGTCCTAGTCAAAGAGCGATTCTTCAGAATGATGTCATGATAAATAAAAGGACAGTGTGTTCGGCCACGAGATTACTTACTTGGGTAGCAGGGCGGTTGCAGCTCAGGCCCACGTCCTCGGTGGTGTCCGGACATTCTTTTTGGGGTCTGAAGAACGATTTGTACATCTCCTCATGTGTCATGCCGAGGAAATGCTGAATAATACGCGGTCCTTCCGGGTTGAATTCCCACATGCGGAGGGGCCGGCGTTTGCAAGGTTGGACTCGACGAACCAGCATAACTTGCATTACCATAACCAGGCTGAAATCTCCCTCGAAGAGATCTCGGATATGGCTCTGCAGCATTGGCACGTCCTTGGCTGGCCCCTAGCTCAGCCCCCTGCTGATCCATGACATCAGTTGTGGTGGGGGGCCCAAGCAAAAGGTAGGGGCAGCGACCCACTTGGCACTTCAGGGAGCGGTGATGTAGAACCACTCCCGCTGCCACAATCCGGACACCTCTAGGAAGGAACCCTCTGGCCATGGAGCGTCAGCGGTTTTGCTTATCAAAGCACCTATGCACGCTACGTGCTTCACCTCGAACATATTCGGCTTCACATCGAAGGTCTTGAGCCACAGGCCGAAGTGAAGGGTAATGCGGAGGAAGGCCTCACATACGACAATAAATGACGAGATGTGAAGAAGGGAATCTGGGGCCAGATCATGAAAATCCAGCCCGTAATAGAACATAAGACCCCTAACAAAGGGATCCAGAGCAAGGCCTAGTCCTCGGAGGAAGTGGGAGATGAACACAACGCTCTCGTTGGGTTTGGGAGTAGGGACGACCAGCCCTCGGGCAGGCAGCCTGTGCGAAATTTCGGTGGTCAGATATCTGGCCTCTCTCAACTTCTTGATGTCCTCCTCTGTGACGGAGGAAGGCATCAACCGACCTTGAAGGTTGGATCCGGATACGGTTGAAGGTCCGAAGCACCTGACCTGAGCTTTGGGTGTTAGAACTCGAGGCGGGGGAAGGATTCTACTGAACGCGGGAGGGAAAAAAGAAAAAGCCTTGTCCCCTTTATAAAGAGGGTGAATATCAGGCGTCCTCCTCATGGCCGTTTGAGACTTACCTAAGATCTAGGAGTCATACCAACAGGCACGGTTGGGTTACCCACGTCTATATTGATGAGAATCCCGTGATAAGGGGAACACGATCTCTGCTTTGACAAGACGTGTCGAGGAAACCGCCTCGCGTTATGTGTGGGGCTGGTTAAAGAAAAACGGTCCAAATAAGGACCGGTCCGTGGCTTGATGTCATGCTGTCAAAACATGTCAGCAGATTAGATTTGTGGAAATATTATTCTCTCTATGGTGGCATGTGGAACTTATTTTGCAGGGTCGGACACTATCCTCATATTCAAACTCTTCCATGGTGTATTCAAAGGAGGAACCCACCTTGCAATGCCGAAGACAATACTGCACGCAGGACTCATTGTCATTGAAGCCTGGTTCAAGGGCTACTCAGGGAGTCCTGGATTAGGGGGTCTCCGGACAGCCGGACTATATCCTTTGGCCGGACTGTTGAACTATGAAGATACGACATTGAAGGCTTCGTCCCGTGTATGGGAATCTACTTGGCGTGGAAGGCAAGCTAGGCAATACGGATATGTATATCTCCTCCTTTGTAACCGACCTTGTGTAACCCTAGCCCCCTCCGGTGCCTATATAAACCGGAGGGTTTTAGTCCGTAGGACAACAAGCAATCATACCATAGGCTAGCTTTTAGGGTTTAGCCTCTCTGATCTCGTGGTAGACCAACTCTTGTAATACTCATATCATCAAGAACAATCAAGCAGGACATAGGGTATTACCTCGATCGAGAGGGCCCGAAAATGGGTAAACATCGGGTCCCCTGCCTCCTGTTACCATCCGCCTTAGACGCACAGTTCGGGACCCCCTACCCGAGATCCGCCGGTTTTGACACCGACAATGTACCAAAACAATTGATACCGCATGAGATGAAACTCAATTATACAATGTTCATACTTTTGCTAGGTAAAGTTGTTGGGGAACACAATATTTCAAAAAATTCCTACAATCACGCAAGATCTATCTAGGAGATGCATAGCAACGAGAGGCGAGAGTGTGTCTACGTACCCTCGTAGACCAAAAGCGGAAGCGTTTAGTAACGCGGTTGACGTAGTTGAACATCTTCGCGATCCAACCGATCAAGTACCAAACAGACGGCACTTCCGCGATCTGCACACGTTCAGCTCAGTGACGTCCCTCGTACTCTTGATCCAGTTGAGGCCGAGGGTGAGTTGCACTAGCACGACAGCGTGTTGATGGTGATGATGAAGTTACCGACGCAGGGCTTTGCCTAAGCACTATGACAATATGACCGAGGTGGAAAACTGTGGAGGGGGCACCACACACGGCTAAAGATCAACTTGTATGTCTATGGGGTGCCCCCTTCCACCGTTTATAAAGGTGGGGAGGAGGAGGAGGGGCGGCCTCAAGTGGCGCGCCCAAAGGGGGGATTCCTACTCCTAGTAGGAGTAGGTTTCCCCTTTTCCTAGTCCAAGTAGGAGAAGAAGGAAGGAGAGGGAGAGGGAGAAGGAAAGAGGGGAGCGCCGACCCTCCTAGTCCAATTTGGACCAGCCCATGGGGGGGGCGCTGCCTCCCATTGTGGCCCTTCTCTCCTTTCTACTAAAGCCCAATAAGGCCCAATACTTCCCCCAATGAATTCCGGTAACTCCACGGTTCTCCGAAAAATACCCGAATCACTCGGAACCTTTCCGATGTGCAAATATAGCCTTCCAATATATGAATCTTTAACTCTCCACCATTTAGAGACTCCGAACAAACTTCGGTCATCAAATCACATAACTCATAACACAAATCGTCATCGAACGTTAAGCGTGCGAACCGTATGGGTTCGAGAACTATGTAGACATGACCGAGACACATCTCTGGTCAATAAGCAATAGCGCAACCTAGATGCTCATATTGGTTCCTACATATTCTATGAAGATATTTATCGGTTAAACCGCACAACAACATGCGTTGTTCCCTTTGTCCTCGGTATGTTACTTGCCCGAGATTCAATCATCGGTATCATCATACCTAGTTCAATCTCGTCACCGGCAAGTCTGTTTACTCATTCCATAATGCATCATCCCGCAACTAACTCATTAGTTGCATTGTTTGCAAGGCTTATAGTGATGAGTATTACCAAGAGGGCCTAGAGATACCTCTCCGATATTCGGAGTGACTAATCCTAATCTCAATCTATGGAAACTCAACAAACACCGTTGGAGACACCTGTAGAGCATCTTTATAATCACCCAGTTACATCATGACATTTGATAGCACACTAAGTGTTCCTAAGGTATTCAGGAGTTGCATAATCTCATAGTTATTGGAACATGTATAAGTCATGAAGAAAGCAATAGCAATAAACTAAACGGTCAGAGTGCTAAGCTAGCGGATGGGTCTTGTCCATCACATCATTCTCTAATGATGTGACGCCGTTCATCAAATGACAACACATGTCTATGGTCAGGAAACATAACCATCTTTGATTAACGAGCTAGTCAAGTAGAGGCATACTTGGGGCACTTTGTTTGTCTATGTATTCACACATGTACTAAGTTTCTGGTTAATACAATTCTAGCATGAATAATAAACATTTATCATGATATAAGGAAATATAAATAACAACTTTATTATTGCCTCTAGGCAATATTTCCTTCAGTCTCCCACTTGCACTAGAGTCAATAATATAGTTCACATTATCATGTGATTTCACACCAATAGGTCACATCTTTATATGATTAGTTTCACATCTTCATGTGACTAATACCCAAAGGGTTTACTAGAGTGAATAATCTAGTTCACATCTCTATGTGATTAACACCCAAAGAGTGATCATGTTTTGCTTGTGAGAGAAGTTTAGTCTACGGGTCTGCAACATTCAGATCCATATGTATTTTGCAAATTTCTGTGTCTACAATACTCTGCACGGAGCTACTCTAGATAATTGTTCCCACTTTCAATATGTATCTAGATCTCGAGACTTAAGAGTCGTCTAGATCGGCATCAAAAGCTTGCACGACGTAACTCTTTACAATGAACTCTTTTATCACCTCCATAACCGAGAAATATTTCCTTAGTCCTCTAAGGATAATTTTGACCGCTGTTCAGTGATCTACTGCTAGATCTCAATTGTACTCCCTTGCCAAAATCATGCTAAGGTATACAAATAGGCCTGGTACACAACATAACATACTTTATAGAACCTATTGATACGTCTCTAATGTATCTATAATTTTTTATTGTTCCATGCTATTATTTTATCATCCTTGGATGTTTTATATGCCTTTATATGCTATTTTATATGATTTTTGGGACTAACCTATTAACCTAGAGCCCAGTGCCAGTTTCTGTTTTTCCTTGTTTTAGAGTATCACAGAAAAGGAAAATCAAACGGAGTCCAATTGACCTGAAACTTCACGGAACTTATTTTTGGAAGGAAAGCAACCCGGGAGACTTGGAGTCCACGTAAGGGAAGCAACAAGGAAGCCACGAGGCAGGGGGGCGCGCCCACCCCCCTGGGCGCGCCGTCCACCCTCGTGGGCCCCTCGTGGCTCCCCTGACGTACTTCTTCCACCTATATATCTCCATATACCCTAAAACGACCGGGGAGCACAATAGATCGGGAGTTCCGCCGCCAGAAGCCTCCGTAGCCACCGAAAACCAATATAGACCCGTTCTGGCACCCTGCCGGAGGGGACAATCCCTCTCCGGTAGCCAACTTAACCATCCCGGTGCTCTCCATGATGAGGAGGGAGTAGTTCTCCATCGGGGCTGAGGGTATGTACCATTAGCTATGTGTTTGATCTCTCTCTCTCTCTCATCTTCTTGAGGTGATACGTTCTTGATGTATCGCGAGCTTTGCTATTATATTTGGATCCTATGCTGTTTCTCCTCCCCCTCTACTCTCCTGTAATGGATTGAGTTCCCACTTTGAAGTTATCTTATCGGATTGAGTCTTTGAAGATTTGAGAACACTTGATGTATGTCTTGCCGTGCGTACTTGTGGTGACAATGGGATACCACGTGATCCACTTGATGTATGTTTTGGTGATCAACTTGCGGGTCCCGCTCATGAACCTATGCATAGGGGTTGGCACACGTTTTCGTCGTGATTCTCCGGTAGAAACTTTGGGGCACTCTTTGAGGTTCTATGTGTTGGTTGAATAGATGAATCTGAGATTGTGTGATGCATATCGTATAATCATACCCACGGATACTTGAGGTGACATTGGAGTGTCTAGGTGACATTAGGGTTTTGGTTGATTTGTGTCTTAAGGTTTTATTCTAGTACGGACACTAGGGTTGTTTGGGACACTTATAGGAATAGCCCAACGGATTGATTGGAAAGAATAACTTTGAGGTGGTTTCATACCCTACAATAATCTCTTCGTTCGTTCTCCGCTATTAGTGACTTTGGAGTGACTCTTTGTTGCATGTTGAGGGATAGTTATGTGATCTCATTATGTTATTGTTGTTGAGGGAACTTGCACTAGCGAAAGTATGAACCCTAGGCCTTGTTTCAATGCATTGCAATACCGTTTACGCTCACTTTTATCATTCGTTACCTTGCTGTTTTTATATTTTCAGATTACAAAAACTATTATCTACTATCCATATACCACTTGTATCACCATCTCTTCGCTGAACTAGTGCACCTATACAATTTACCATTGTATTGGGTGTGTTGGGGACACAAGAGACTCTTCGTTATTTGGTTGTAGGGTTGCTTGAGAGAGACCATCTTCATCCTACGCCTCCTACGGATTGATAAACCTTAGTTCATCCACTTGAGGGAAATTTGCTACTGTCCTACAAACCTCTACACTTGGAGGCCCAACAACGTCTACAAGAAGAAGGTTGTGTAGTAGTCATCACCTATGACTGAGGCATAGGGAATGACTTTTTCATTCTCTTTCTATTTTCTGTCGTGGTCGGGTTTTGATATCCATTTGCCAGATTTCATAAGATGCGGCAACTGCTAACATGATTTGGACTGACTTTTAAGCATTGATACGAGTGAGAAAATCTCATCATAGTCAACACCTTGAGCTTTGTAGATAGTAACACTACAATCAGCGTCCGTCTTCCTCTTGAAGATCCATTTATTTTGAATGGCTCACCGATCATCGGGCAAGTCAATCAAAGTCCATACTTTGTTCTCATACATGGATCCCATCTCACATTTCATGGCCTTAAGCCATTTCATGGAATCTGGGCTCATCATTGCTTCCTCATAGTTCATACGTTCGTCATGGTCTCGTAACATGACTTCCAGAACAGTATTACCGTACCACTCTAGTGCGGAACATACTCTGGTTGACCTACAAGGTTCGGTAGTAACTTGATCTGAAGTTTCATGATCATCATCATTAACTTCCTCACTAATTGGTGTAGGCATCACTGGAACTGATTTCTGTGATGAACTACTTTCTAATTTGGGAGAAGGTACAATTAGCTCATAAAGTTTTACTTTCCTCCCACTCACTTCTTTCGAGAGAAACTCCTTCTATAGAAACGATCCACTCTTAGCAACAAAGATCTTGCCTTCGGATCTGTGATAGAAGGTGTACCCAACAGTTTCTTTTGGGTATCCTATGAAGACACACTTTTCCAATTTGGGTTTGAGCTTATCAGGCTGAAACTTTTTCACATAAGCATCGCAACCCCAAACTTTAAGAAATAGCAGCTTAGGTTTCTTGCTAAACCATAGTTCATACGGTGTCATCTCAAAGGACTTTTAGACGGTGCCCTATTTAACATGAATGCAGCTATCTCTAATGCATAACCCCAAAACGATAGTGGTAAATCGGTAATAGACATCATAGATTGCACCATATCTAATAAAGTACGGTTATGACGTTCAGACACACCATTACACTATGGTGTTCCAGGTGGCGTGAGTTGCGAAACTATTCGACATTGTTTCAACTGAAGGCCAAACTCATAACTCAAATATTTCGTCTCCGCGATCAGATCGTAGAAACTTTATTTTCTTGTTACAATGATTCTCCACTTCACTCTGAAATTCTTTGAACTTTTCAGACTTATGATTCATTAAGTAGATATACTCATATCTGCTCAAATCAGCTGTGAAGGTCAGAAAATAACGATACCCGCAGCGAGCCTCAACACTCATCGGATGTCGGTGTACAAAAAGAGGGGTATGCTTTTTGTACCCCTATAACTATGCACAGGCAGTTTGAGCCACGGGCACCACCACACTGAGCAAGGCAAGGGAGGTGAGCCAAGGTAAGGCTGAAGCCCAGGGGAAGCAAAACGACGCCAAAACCAAGACCACAAAGAGCAAAGGGGACGAAGCAACCCCCCCCCCCTGGCAAGATCCTTGCCGGGAGGCGGTTTTAGCAAACCCGGCAAGACCCTTGCCGTGGCAGCTCGCCCCACACCTGTGAAGTGAGTCACCCTTGAGTCCACTACCCCCATAGGGCAAGGATTCGGGAGACATCCCCGTGGTGGCATGCAGATCTTTGTGAAGACATTCAAGATCAGATACACCCTTCAGAAGATGATGATCCTTGGCGGGATCCCAGCCAAGGAGGACCACAAGGCCCCCGGCAAGAGCTTTGCCGGGGATGACAGCAGGCGCCACGGCAAGACCCTTGCCGGGGCCCCGGCAAGGCCCTTGCCAAGAACACCCGTTGGGCCACCATCAGGCCCACGCCAGTCAAACCTCCACCGTCGTTCACATGCAGCTACCGACCCAACCAGCTGGGCAGGCACCTGCGTGGCGGCATACAGATCTTTGTGGAGACCCACCACTGCGCCACCTCAGCTGCCTGCCTGCCTACATGGCACCGCGGGCGCCGCTGGCCAGGGCATGTGTCGACGCGAGAGGGAGCGGCGACGGACGAGACAGGGCTCTCCCCCGTCCCCGATAAAGCAAGGACACCTGGGCAAGATGCATTAAATGCGCCTTGTCATGTAATGCGAGGGATAACCTCACATCACTACTCCCTTTCCACGTCCTGGTGCTACTGTGGCAACCCCTTTTCCTATAAAAGGAGGCCCAAGGCGACCAGGAGGGGGATTTGGCTTTTTGGAGCTCCTCACGCCCCATAGCTAGCTCAAGAACACAGATATACAATCCACCAAAGGAGGAGTAGGGTTTTACGCATCCCCGTGGCCCGAACCTGGATAAACAAACCGTGTGCTATCTGTTTGATCCGCTCTTCTCACGACCCCGCGCCCCGCAACCGTAGTAGGGATTCTTGTGATCCCATAGGTGTCGTTCCCACCGACATCTTTGGCGCGCCAGGTAGGGGGGGCGCAATTGTGAGAATCGGCTCTAGCAGTTAGCCCGACACTCCTTCATCTTCGTGACCCTTGAAGAAGAAAGGAGGCTAGAAGATCGACACTCGAGCGATCGCAAACAGAAGCAAGTTGCACTGAACCCTTATTTGTGCTACCCTTCTTATTTGAGGTTATTCCCCCCGGAGATATTTGCTTTGTATGAGAAACCTGCACGCCAGGGCGCTCTACCACGATCGGCAACGCCCTTACCCTGTTTCGAGTCTGCTCAATAGCTCAAGCGGCTGCGTCGAGAATGGCAGAGTAGCCTTCCACGATCTGCAACACCCCCGATTCTGGCTCGAGTCAAACTCGACAGTTCGAGCAGCCGCGTTCAGAACGAAAAGGTGGCTCGTCCGGCAGCACGCGTACCCGGCTGGCCATGGGGATCCGTCCCCAAAATGCCGCTAGCTCCACCGGCGGAAACAAGAAGCCTAGGGCCATACCGCTGGGAACCAAGAAGGTTTCTGTCAATGAGGACGGCACGGGAGGGGCTTTCACCATAAGCTCCACCCTTGACGACAAACAGGAAGACGTGCTCGTCACCTTCCTATGGGCGAATGTCGATGTGTTTGCATGGCAAGCTTCCGACATCCTCGGCATTCCCAGGGAGGTGATTGAGCACCACCTTGCTGTCTGTCCTCATGCGTGGCCCGTCAAGCAGAAGGTCAGAAAGAAAGCTTTGGAATGACAAGAGTTCATCACAGAGGAGATCCTGAAACTAGAAGCAGCGGGTTTGGTAAGAGGACTGCTCCATCCAACGTGGTTGACCAATCCGGTCATAGTGCGCAAGGCTAATGGGAAGTGGAGGCTGTGTATTGATTACACAGATATCAATAAGGCTTGTCCTAAGGACCCCTTCCCGTTGCCGCGCATTGACCAGATTGTTGACTCCACAGCTAGGTGTGATCTGTTGTCATTCCTCGATGCCTACTCCGGCTACCACCAGATCATCATGACAAGAGAAGACGAAGAGAAAAGAACATTCATCACCTCATGTGGTACGTATTGTTTCATGTGGATGTCTTTTGGGCTGAAGAGTGCTGGTTCGACGTTTGCAATGGCGGTCCAGATTGGTTTTGAACCCCAGCTCCATAGAAATATGGAAGCTTATATGGATGACATAGTGGTCAAAACCAAGGACAGGGCAACCCTCATACCGGATTTGCAAGAAACATTTGCAAACCTGCGCAAGATCAATCTCAAGCTGAACCCTGAGAAGTGCGTCTTTGGCGTCCCGTCCGGCAAGCTTCTTGGGTTCTTTGTGTCACAGCGTGGAATAGAGGCCAATCCGGACAAGATCAAAGCTATAGAGCAGATTGAAGCACCCAAGCGAATCAAGGATGTGCGTCGGCTTGCTGGTTGTGTCGCCGCCATGGGCAGATTCATTTCCAAGTCTGCCGAGCGCGCCCTTCCCTTTTTCAAGATCCTGAAAAAGGCGGGCCCGATGGAGTGGACGCCAGAAGCCGAAGCAGCATTGCAGGATTTGAAGAAGTACCTCTCCTCCGCGCCAATACTAGTTGCACCTAGGCCACAGGAGCCGTTGCTGCTATACCTGGCGGCAACGAACCAGGTGGTCAGCGCCGCACTAGTGGCGCAGAGAGAGGTTGACGACGAGGTAATGGCAGCGACAGAGCCCGACACCACCAATGCAGAGACGACACAGCTAGTTGAAGTGTCGCCGAAGAAGAAAATGATGCAGCACCCGGTCTACTTTGTTAGTTCCCTCCTGCAGGGAGCTAGATCAAGGTACTCCAGCGTGCAGAACCTGCTCTTCGGCCTTCTTATGGCCTCGAGGAAGCTGCGTCACTACTTCCAGGCACACAAGATCACTGTCGTCACTCGCCTCCCTCTGCAACGGATATTGCACAATCCAGATGCAATGGGAAGAATTGTGGAATGGGCACTGGAGCTTTCCAGCTTTGGCCTCAAGTTTGAAAGTACTTCGATGATTCAGAGCCGAGTCCTGGCGGAGTTCATTGTAGAATGGACCGCAATGCCTGACGAAGAAGCCCAAGAGACTGCTCTCCCCGGCAAGGAGGCAAGTTGCAGTTGGATCATGTACTTTGATGGAGCTTTCTCCTTACATGGCGCCGGGGCTGGCGTACTGCTTGTCGCGCCCACCGGTGAGCACCTCAAGTACATGATCTAGATGCACTTCCCCAGGGAGGTGTCAACAAACAATACGGCGGAGTACGAAGGGCTGCTTGCCGGTCTTAGGATCGTGGCAGACCTCGGAATCAAGAAGCTCATCGTCAAGGGCGACTCGTAGCTCGTCGTCAAGCAAGTCAACAAGGACTACCAGAGCCCGCTGATGAAGGCCTACGTCGATGAAGTGAGAAAGCTGGAAGAGCGTTTCGACGGTATACACGCTGAATATGTTCCCCGAGCGGAGTACGATATCGCTGATTACCTGTCAAAACGCGCTGCTCTCAAGCTACCTGTGGAACCAGGTACCTTTGTGCTCCAGCTAACTCAGCCATCCGTTGATCCATCAACAGAGCAGAACAAGAGGAGGAAATAAGGACCCAGCAAGTACTTTCCCGCCGAGCTCCCCGGAGCCGCCGGCAAGGATGTTGCCAGGTACACTGAGCCCGCCACGGGACGGCTAGCTCCGGCGGAGCGTCAAGCTCTTGTCGTCGAGACAGCCACTCCTATAGCAGAGGAAATGCCTTTAGTCCTCGCCGCCGAGCCCTGGGCTCCAGCGTGGGCACATCATACCGTCTGATTCCTCCAAACAGGTGAACTTCCTGAAGAGCGGGAAGAAGCGGAAAAAGTAGCCCGTCGCTCTATCATGTACCAGTTCGTCGATGACGTCCTGTATAGAAAGAGGTTGAACGGTGTGAAATTGAAGTGTATCCCTCGGGATGAAGGACTGGAGCTGTTGGCGGAGATACACGAAGGTATATGTGGGTCCCACATCGGGTCAAGGGCCCTTGCCGGCAAGGCATTTCGGCAAGGCTTCTTCTGGCCCACCGCCCTCCAGGATGCGATGACACTAGTCACCAGGTGTGAAGCGTGTCAGTTCCATTCAAAGAAGCTTCATCAGCCAGCTCAAGCTCTTCAAACCATTCCTCTCTCCTGGCCCTTCTCGGTCTGGGGGCTTGACATACTGGGCCCTTTCCCCCGCGCTTTCGGGGGCTTTGAGTACTTGTACATTGCAATCGACAAGTTCACAAAGTGGCCGGAGGTGGAAGCAGTGAGGAAGGTCACAGCTCTGTCAGCCGTCAAGTTCTTCAAGGGACTAGTGTGCCATTTTGGTGTACCCAATAGGGTCATCACCGACAATGGCACACAGTTCACAAGCCGCACCTTCATGCAATATGTCCAAGACCTTGGCAGCAAAGTCTGTTTCGCTTCCGTTGCTCACCCACGAAGCAATGGTCAAGCTGAGAGGGCAAACGCTGAAGTACAGCGAGGCTTAAGGACCAAGACCTTTGACAAGCTGCACAAGAGTAGAAGGCGCTGGATTGATGAGTTGCCGACGGTTCTTTGGTCGATCAGGACGACGCCAAATCGAGCCACCGGCCAGACACCTTTTGCCCTGGTATACGGGGCAGAAGCAGTTCTCCCCACTTAACTCATATACGGGTCACCTCGAGTGCTCGCTTATGATGAGCTTGAGCAAGAGCAACTGCGGCAAGATGAGGCAATGCTCCTTTCGGAAGATCGTCTTCGGGCGGCTGTGAAAGCAGCACGCTACCAGCAAACCTTTTGCCGCTACCATAGCCGCAAGGTTCATGCCCGAAGCCTTGAGGAAGGTGACCTTGTCCTTCGGCGCGTTCAATCGGCCAAGAATTCCAACAAGTTGACGCCAAAGTGGGAAGGCCCTTATCGGGTAATACGAGTCACCAGGCCCGGTGCAGTCCGCCTGGAGACCGAAGATGCCATTCCGGTGAGTAACTCCTGGAACATTGAGCATCTTTGCAAGTTTTACCCGTGAGGCATGGCTTGCCGGGCCCCCCGGCAAGCCACATTTTGTACACGCATTGCCGATGATGCATGTAACCCTTTGTGCAAAGCCAGGCGCAGGCCCTGAGCATAAATAAATGAAGCGCTGGCGCCCTAAGTTATAGCGTGCATGCTAGGTCGAGTCCCATCCTTGGTTAGGGTTGATAGTGCTTAGCGGCGACTAACCCCTAGCTTAGAGGTCGAGTGTGCGTCTCTTTGCCATTCTTTCGTCTTCTTTTGTTTGCAGGACTCACAGGTATCCTTGCCGGATCACTTGAGGGCGAAAAAGAGAATAGGGACAGAGCAGCATCTAGACCCCGGCAAGCCAGTATTGCCGGGGGCTGCAAGAGCAAAGATTCACCCACGGCAAACCAGAGTTGCCGGGGGCTACAGCTTCAGATAAGTTCTTCATCCCTTATCATGCATTCCCTTATGGACTGAGGTATGTGAAACCTCGTTTTTTCCTAAAACTACCGTGCTCCCCTAACTCTAGGCCCTAGGGCTCGTTAATGGGGCCAGGTTTGGTAGTAGTCGTGGCAGCGAGAGGATGAAACAAGGGGCCTGAACCCACCTCATCCCTGCCTCCGCCAAAGGTGTGAGAAAGGTCGAGCGAAGTGGGGAGACGGCAAGGCCTGTTGCTGGGCAAGGAAATGTTTATCTTAAGGATATCAAGGATTTACTCCTTGTCATGGGTTCTACCCACAAACAAATGACCCGGAAAGCATCCCTTTTTCATTAAAAACATTCCACTTAGGTACAGTCCATAGGGAATGAAAAACATGAATGATGGGATTATAAGTTTTAAATTCAGCTAAGGCCCGAAGGCTTACAAACTTAAAAGAGATAAAGTGCCCGTAATCCCTTTCTTGTCCCTCTCCTCAGGAGGCAGGTCAAGGAGGCGAAAAGGGCAAAAGGGGCGCCTAGGCGAGCTACGAGTGGCAGAAGACACCAAGAGAACATCCCGGTGGCCGTCCGAAGGCTGGATGGTGATGGCGGTGCCGGAAGCAGAGCTCGAAGACGAGGCAGCAGGACGTCAGCACGCGTCGAAGGCGTCGGTGCCCGCATACTCCGACTTGACGGCCTTGCCGCCCACCCTCTTCCTCTTCCGCAGCCTCCCAACGCCAGCCGCCCAAGGAGACGACCCCGAGAAGTTCAGGGAGACGGCGACGCGGATGATGGGGTCGCCGGTGCCGCACGGAGCGGCGCCCGAGACCTAATCGGACCCGTCATCCAGCCGCCTACTACCCTCGTTGTCGCTGCTGCTATCCTCCTCATCACTCCCGCACGAGGAGGAGTCTTCACTATCAGAAGAGCTCTCCACGCAGCACCTTGCACGGGTCCCAATGCACCCAAAGACCTTGACGGAGAGAAGGCCACCCTCCGTCAGCTTAAAATGGAGAGTGAGCCCCTCCGTAAAGCGGTGGATATGGGCAAACGTCTTCCATCCCCGACGGAGATACATCACGTGAGGGGCGGGGAAATTGACGCGGGCCCGCGTGCCACTGATCGCGCAGCCCCTCATGTGCAGCCACAACGACTCCGGCGGATCCAGCTCCATCTCCCGCGCGAATGGAGTCGGGAGACGAAGGCGACGGCGAAGCGGCCGGCGTAGCCTGACGAAGAACTCGCAAGGGTCATCCCCAACGTGGCCCTCCACGGGGGGAAGAACTGCTGGTGGAGGCGAGGCCGGCGCACCGCCCCGTCCTCCTCTTTCCTGAGCGCCTCGGCCTCGCCCACGGCCTCGCCCCCTCCCCCTTCCCCTTGCGGCTGTCTCTGCCATCGCGGGTGCAGGAGAAGGAGGGACGCGTTGTCGAGCGGCGACCCTCGCCACCATCGTTGAAGGACCAGGATTCCCACTCTCCATGACGGATGGAAGGGGGGAGCAGAAGCTGAAGAAAGGAGAAAATGAAGGAATGCGGGACACCATCCCCCCCTCCCGCTCTTTATAAAGGAACGGGGTGGGGGTTCAGCCGCCCCGCTCAGCCAATCAAGACGCGGAAGGCGCAGGGAACTGGGACCGACCCACCGCCGCAGCCCGCGGCGGCCCGGTTTCCCGCCTCCACCGTTCACCACCCCAAGCACATGAGAGCCACGTGCCAGGCGTGCAGGAACAAGACGACGGGTGAGGCGACCTCTCCCCACCCCGTGATCGTGGGGAGTGGATGCCTTGAAGACCACGCCTTGGCCCCGTTCAGTAAATGGGCCGCGCCTCCACGCCTCCCTCCGTTTATGGGGAAGGCGTAAACCGCCCCCTTTACTACGACGTGACGCATGCATGCAGAGCTCAGCCCCACGCATGCCGCCCACGTCACACACGCCTCTCGAGGCCGTGCCACACGCGGGAAGCATGGGACGCGCAGCGCGTGAAGAGACATACCACGGTAAAAACCGCCCCGCCTGCCCGCGCACCGTTTTTGGGCCTAGTCCAACGACGTGATTGCGCTTACATGTGGCCCAGGCCCAGGGGCTCCTATCGGTGTACAAAAAGAGGGGTATGCTTTTTGTACCCCTATAACTGTGCACGGGCAGTCTGAGCCACGGGCACCACCACACTGAGCAAGGCAATGGAGGTGAGCCAAAGTAAGGCCGAAGCCCAGGGAAGCAAAACGACGCCAAAACCAAGACCACAAAGAGCGAAGGGGATGAAGCAAACCCCCCCCCCCCCGGCAAGATCCTTGCCGGGAGGCGGTTTTATCAAACCCGGCAAGACCCTTGCCGTGGCAGCTCGCCCCACACCTACGGAGTGAGTCACCCTCGAGTCCACTGCCCCCATGGGGCAAGGATTCGGGAGACATCCCCGTGGTGGCATGCAGATCTTTGTGAAGACATTCAAGATCAGATACACCCTTTAGAAGATGATGATCCTTGGCGGGATCCCAGCCAAGGAGGACCACAAGGCCCCCGGCAAGAGCCTTGCTGGGGATGACAGTAGGCGCCACGGCAAGACCCTTGCCGGGGCCTCGGCAAGGCCCTTGCCGGGGCCCCGGCAAGGCCCTTGCCATCAACACCCGTTGGGCCACCATCAGGCCCAAGCCAGTCAAACCTCCACCGCCGTTCGCATACAGCTGCCGACCCAACCAGCTGGGCAGGCACCTGCGTGGCAGCATGCAGATCTTCGTGGAGACCCACTGTAACACCCCGGATGTAACTTTCCCAATTTGTACTCCAACTCTTGTCGTTTCCGGCGTTAAGTTATTTATTTTTTTCTTCTCGGGTTCGGGTTTGTCTCCGTGTGTTGTTATCGTTGTCATGCATCTCATATCATGTCATCATGTGCATTGCATTTGCATACGTGTTCGTCTCATGCATTCGAGCATTTTCCCCGTTGTCCGTTTTGCATTCTGGCGCTTCGTTCTCCTCCGGTGGTCATTTCTAGCTTTCTTCGTGTGTGGGGATTAAACATTTCCGAATTGGACCGAGACTTGCCAAGCGGCCTTGGTTTACTACCGGTAGACCGCCTGTCAAGTTTCGTATCATTTGGACTTTGTTTGATACTCAAACGGTTAACCGAGGGACCGAAAAGGCCTCATGTGTGTTGCAGCCCAACACCCCTCCAATTTGGCCCAAAACCCACCTAGACCTGCTCCATCATCTAGACCGTTCGATCACGACCGCGTGGCCGAAAACCGCACCTCATTTGGACTCTCCTAGCTCCCTCTACCTCTATTTAAAGTCCCCTCCCGAAATTCGCGGATCTTCCCCTTCCTCTAACCCTAAAAATCCACCGCGCCGCGCCGGACACGTCCGTGCCGGCCGGACACCATCCGCTGCCCGCCCGCACCAGTGGCAGGCTGCCACGTGGCACCTCTGCCGCAAGCCGCCGCCGCGGCCCGGGAGCCCGGAGCCGGCCCCCGCGGCCCGGATCCACCGCGCCGCCCCGCGCGTCGCCCCGCCGCCGCCTCCTCCAGCCCGGCGCCGCTACCCGCTTCTCCTGCTGCCCGGAGCTCGCCGCTCCGCCGCGGGC
>NC_041390.1:578636726-578644630 GCF_002162155.2 Triticum dicoccoides
CGCGGGCCTCCATCGACCGGAGCCAAGCCCGGCGCCGCTAGCCGCCGCCCCCACCGACCTCAGTCGCGCCCCGCCGCCCGGTCCTCTCCGGCGAGCCCTCCTCCGGCCGCGGCCACCTCACCACCTCCGGCCGCCGTCGTCTTCAACTCCGGCGAGGTTGGTGTCGAACCTCGAAGAGCGTGCCGCGATCCAGATCTGGCCGTGAACAGTAAACCCTAGGTCGAATTTTTCTTCCAAGTCCCGAAATCCCAGATCCATGTGCCCACGTTCGTCATGTCGTAACTTTGCATCCGTAGCTCCGATTCATGCATATGGCATATCAAAATGTTCATCTCAGAGAGTATATCATTTCATTCCATTGCATCATTTTCTTTTGAGTTCATATTGATGCCCGAAATGTTGTTAGAAGAGGGCTACTTGAGATAATTGTCAAATCTGCTGCTCCATTTAGCTTTTTGTCATTTTTGCCATGATTAATGTGTGCATGCTATGCCCTGATGTTCTACATATGTTTTTTAAGGGTTTTGTCATCTTTCCAGAGGTGCCACCCATGTATTTTTGTGATGTGTGTGGTGACTAGTACAAGCTTGCCAAGTGAGGCACTTATTAATTCTGTTTTCAGGGACTTAGCATTTCCACTAAGTCCTTGAGCTGTTTATCTCACGATGCCATATGTTCATGTTGTTTCCGAGTGATCCGTGCCTATTTTGAGGATGATCAGTAAGGATGTTTTGTTAATCTTGTAGTGCTCTATCCATCCATGTCTTTGTTTGCAATTTTGGAGCAACCTAGCTTGCGCCAATCGAGCTCTACTTTTGCTACTTCGTGAATCTGGGCAGATTGTCAACTTTTTTGCAATTTTGCCGGTGTTGTTGTAGTTGATCCGTGCATGCTATGCTATTGTTCTTGACATGTCTAGCTTGTATTTTGTGTTTTCTTAATGGGTGCATGCTTAGTTTGTCATGACTTGCACCGTAGTGAGTGCATCGAGCTCGTAAACATGCCTACTTGAGTTATGTTTCAGCATGTGCCAGTTTTCACTAAGTCTAAAAACTGATTATGTTTTTGCTATGTTCACCTGCTTGCAATTGTATTTTCTGATCCCTTTTGGCTCAAGGTCACTAAGGGACTTTTGTTAAGATCTTTGAGTAGCTCCATGCCAAGCTTTACTTTGCCATGTTCAGGTCCTGTAGCATGTAGTTTCGTTGCTCCGAAGAGTGCTACCTGATCTGAAATTCCAGACAAGTGTTAATTTCACTAAGTCTGAGATCTGTTTGCCATATGCATTTTTGCCATGCTTGTTTGAACCTGTTAATGGATGAATTGGCCGTAGCTCAGTGCTAGACTTTTGTTAAGCATCTTGAATGCATCCCTTCCATGTATTTTGTTGTCATGTTTGAGTGCTGTAGCATGTTCATCTCATTGCATTTAGATGGCTACTTGCTGTAATTGCAGACCGGTGTCATTTTTTAATCGCTTGCCATTTCCAAACCGTAACTCCGATTTCGGCGTTCTTTATATCGTTTTCAAGCGATTTCATCTCATCTTTCCAGTGGCACACTTGGATTTCCAAGTTGAGGCCAGGTTCATGCATTCCTTGCCACATCTCGCATATGCATCCCGCATCGCATCCCGCATAGTATATCATCATTGCATCTTGTTGGTTGATCCTTGCACGTGGTTGATTGTGTCCTTGTTGCTTGTTTGTCTTGTTTGGGTAGAGCCGGGAGACGAGTTCGCTAATGAGGATCCCGTTGAGTTTGATTTCGAGGATCCAGTCAACTCTGACAACTGTGCAGGCAAGATGATCATACCCTCGAAATCACTAGTATCTTTGCTATGCTATTTTGCTCGCTCTTTTGCTATGCCAATGCTACGATCCCTACCATTTGCTTTCAAGCCTCCCAAATTTCCATGTCAAACCTCTAACCCACCATGTCCTAGAAAACCATTGATTGGCTATGTTACCGCTTTGCTCAGCCCCTCTTATAGCGTTGCTAGTTGCAGGTGAAGATCGAAGGCCGTTCCTTGTTGGAACATTTATTTACTTGTTGGGATATCATTATATTGCTATGTTATCTTAATGCATCTATATACTTGGTAAAGGGTGGAAGGCTCAGCCTCTCGCCTAGTATTTTGGTCCACTCTTGCCGCCCTAGTTTCCGTCATATCGGTGTTATGTTCCCGGATTTTGCGTTCCTTACGCGGTTGGGTTATAATGGGAACCCCTTCATAGTTTGCCTTGATTAAAGCTTTTCTAGTAATGCCCAACCTTGGTTTTACCATTTGCCACCTAGCCTTTTCTTTCCCTTGGGTTCTGCAGACTCAAGGGTCATCATTATTTTAACCCCCCGGGCCAGTGCCCCTCTGAGTGTTGGTCCACCTGTCAGCTACCGGTGGCCACCAGGGGCAACTCTAGGCTGGCCTACCCGTATGCCCAACACCTGATTGCATAACCGGAAAGGTTCGGGAGTTTCATAGGTGGGAATTCTTGTAGCTCTAGTTCCTCTTCCACGGATATTGGTTTGAGATTGGGATTTCTAACCGATTATTCGTTCTTGATCCGTACCTTGTTGATTTATTTCTCTACCTTAATTCTACGTGGCTTCTCAATTTATGGATATGTGACCATTTCAAGAGGAATGCATTCGTTCACTTTGTTCGGATGTGAAGACTATATGTTGCAATTTTCATTCCGTTGGATTCAGCTTCAATAATTGTCTATCAATGTGCTAATGGTGGTCAACCTCTTCAGGATGGCTCCTCCAACGCGCACGATTCCGAATCCTAATCCGTCACCACCTCCCCCTCCTCCGGAGGCATGGCAAGCTGTGATGGCCGCAACCAATGCAAACACACAGTTGATCATGCAAATTCTTCAAGAGCGCAATCAAGGCAACAATCAGAATCACTTTGCTACACTCAACCAGTTCCTTGCTAACGGGCCAAAGACTTTCAGCAATTGTGTTGAGGCAACCGATGCTGACGATTGGCTAGTGGATCTGTGCAAGAATTTCGAGTGCAGTAACGTCGGGCCTGAGGACTTCGTCAAGTTCGCTTCCTTCCAACTCAAAGATCAAGCTGCAGAATGGTTCCAGCAGTACAAGGATTCCAAGGGTGGACGTGTTATCACTTGGGATGATTTCCGTCGAGATTTCCGAGCTCATCATATTACCTAGAGCATGGTTGAAAGCAAGCGTGAGGAATTCCGCAACCTGAAGCAAAGCTCTTTGTCTGTCTATGACTACAACAAGTTGTTTCAGAAGCTAGCCCGCTTGGCCAAGCAGGACGTACCTGATGAGAAGAGCATGATATACCAGTTCAGGGGTGGTCTCAGACAAGAAATCCAGCTAGCTCTTGTTCTTTTCGAGCCCTTGAGATACGATGAGTTCTACAACATGGCACTGAAGCAAGAGGCTGCTCAGTTGAGGTGTGATGCTTCAAAGAAGCGAGTCAGAGATGTTACTCCTTCTTCCTCTACTCAAGTGGCCAAGCAGCAGAAGTATTGGCTTCCTCCTCCTCCGTTTCGTCAGCCGTTTCAGCAGAAGAGCAAAGGTGGCAGTGGTTCTTCCCACCCACCCAACCCTGGCTTTCAGAACAAGACTTCGTCTCAAGCTCCAAGATCGAGTGCTCCGTACCACCATCCGCTTTTAGAGGTTACGTGCAACAAGTTCCAATAGAAGGGTCACTATGCCAACAAGTGTTTCAACCAGAGGCGTCTTCCTCCTCCTCCTCCTCTTGTGAGATCGGCAAGTACAGCTGTGGTCAAGCACAACCCCAAGCACGCCAAGGTCAATCTGATGAATGCACCCCAGGCAGAGGATTCATCAGATATCATCATGGGTAACCTTCCAGTTTACGATATTCCTGCAAAAGTTCTTTTTGACACAGGTGCATCGCATTGTTTCATCTCGAGACCGTTTTCATCTAGGCATGGTTTGGCTTTGCAAATTTTGCCTAGTCCATTAGCAGTTGTATCTCCCGGTAGGCGCATGCATGCTAACTCCATTGCTCCGGATGTTACTATCACCTTGGGTGACTACAAGTTTCTGGCTTCTCCTACGGTTCTTGGTAACTCGGATATTGATCTTATTCTCGGAATGGATTGGCTTTCTAAGCACAAGGCTCAGCTTGATTGTGCAGCCAGGCAGATTCAATTGACTCATTCGTCTAAGGATGTAATCATCTTTGCCGCTCGTGATGATACCATCCGTCAGTTTTCTCTCAATGAGAAGGGTGAACTGGATGCTATCTTGCAGATTCCAGTCGTTTGCGAATATCAAGATGTCTTTCCAGAAGAGCTTCCAGGAATGCCTCCGCACTGGCCAGTTGAATTCGTTATTGATCTTGAGCCTGGCACGGAACCAGTGGGCAAACGTCCTTACAAGCTCGGACCTGAAGAGTTGAAGGAGCTAAAGAAGCAACTCGATATTCAAGAGAAAATGGGTCTCATCCGGCCTAGTTCTTCTCCATGGGGTTGTGGTGTTCTTTTCGTGAAGAAGAAGGATGGAATGGACCGACTTTGTGTTGATTACCGTCCATTGAACAAGAAGACCATCAAGAACAAATACCCACCTCCCAACATCAACGAGCTGTTCGAACAACTCAAAGGTTCCCAAGTATTCTCCAAGCTTGATCTCCGTATGGGTTATCATCAGATTCGAATCCGTGAGCAAGATATTCCCAAGACGGCTTTCAGGACAAGCTATGGTTCATATGAATAAACTGTCATGTCTTTTGGCCTCGTCAACGCTCCTCCGACGTTCTCTCGCATGATGAACTTCATCTTCAACGCCTACACCAATGACTTTGTTTTGGTCTATCTCGACAACATTCTGGTTTTCTCCAAGAATAAGGAAGATCATGCCAAGCACTTGCGTTTGGTTCTTGATAAGCTCAGAGAACATCAGTTCTATGCCAAGTTCTCCAAGTGTGAATTTTGGCTCGATGAGGTTCTTTATCTTGGTCATATCATCTCTGCCAAGGGCATTGCCATGAATCCTGAGAAGGTGTCTGCAATTGTGAATTGGGAATCTCCTCAGAACGTGAAGCAACGCCGTAGCTTCCTCGGTCTCGCAAGCTATTGCCGAAGATTCGTTGAAAACTTTTCTAAGATCGCGAAGCCTCTCTCTAATCTTCTCCAGAAGCATGTCAAGTACGTTTGGTCTCCGGAGTGTGACATTGCTTTCAACACTTTGAAAGAGAAATTGATCACTGCTCCAGTTCTGACTCCGCCTGATGAATCCAAGCCGTACGAGGTCTTTTGTGATGCCTCTATCCAAGGTCTTGGCGCAGTATTGATGCAAGAGAAGAAAGTTGTTGCATATACCTCTCGCCAGTTGAAGCCTAATGAGAAGAACTACCCCACTCATGATCTCGAGTTGGCGGCAGTTGTGCATGCTCTTTTGACTTGGGGACATCTTCTATTGGGAAGAAAAGTGGACATTTTCACTGATCACAAGAGTCTCAAGTACATCTTTACTTAGCCTAATCTCAACCTCAGGAAAACCCGATGGGTCGAGATGATTCAAGAGTATAATCCGAGTATCGAGTATACTCCAGGCAAGGCCAATGTGATTGCTGATGCATTGAGCAGAAAGGCTTACTGCAATAGTCTGATTCTCAAGCCTTATCAACTCGAGCTTTGTGAAGCTTTCCGCAAACTTAATCTGCAAGTTGTTCCTCAAGGTTTCCTCACCAACCTTCAAGTCTCTCCTACCTTGGAAGACCAGATTCGCCAAGCCCAGCTTCTTGATGCTATGGTGAAAAAGGTGAAGATTGGGATTGCCAAGAGTCAACCCAAGTACAAGTGTTACCGCCTTGATGACAAGGACACTCTCTTCTTCGAGGATCGTATTGTTGTACCCAAAGGTGACCTCCGTAAAGTGATCTTGAACGAGGCTCACAATTCTCTCCTCTCCATCCACCCTGGGAGCATGAAGATGTATCAGGACCTTAAGCAAGCTTATTGGTGGACTCGAATGAAGCGCGAGATTGCTCAATTCGTGAATGAATGTGATGTCTGCAGAAGAGTGAAGGCAGAACACCAAAGGCCAGCAGGTCTCCTCCAACCTCTTGCCATTCCAGAATGGAAGTTTGACCACATTGAGATGGACTTCGTGACTGGGTTTCCAAAGTCCAAGCGTGGCAATGATGCTACATTCGTTGTCATCGACAAACTCACCAAAGTGGCTCATTTTCTATCTATCAAAGAGTCGATCACTGCAGGTCAATTGGCGGAACTATATACCTCTCGTATTGTCTCTCTGCACAGTATTCCACAAGTGATCTCTTCAGACCATGGCAGCATCTTTACATCCAAGTTTTGGGATTCTTTTCAGAAGGCCATGGGCACCAACATCCGCTTTAGCACAGCTTTCCATCCTCAAACTCGCGGTCAAGTCGAGCGTGTCAACCAGATTCTTGAAGATATGCTCAGGGCTTTTGTGATCTCCTTCGGCATGAAGTGGGAGGATTGTCTTCCTTATGTTGAATTCTCCTACAACAACAGTTTTCAAGCAAGTTTGGGCAAGGCCCCTTTTGAAATTCTGTATGGCAGGAAGTGCCATACCCCTCTCAACTGGTCTGAAACCGGTGAATGTCAGCTTTTGGGTAATGACTTAATCATAGAGGCGGAGAAATTGTGCAAAGTCATTCGTGATAACCTCAAAGCAGCCCAATCCCGTCAGAAGAGCTACTATGATAGTAAGCACCGTGATTTGGCTTTCAAGATCGGAGATCATGTTTACCTCCGCGTCTCTCCTATGAAAGGTACTCGTCGCTTCGGTATCAAAGGGAAGCTTGCCCCCAGATACGTGGGACCCTTCAAGATTGTCAGCAAGAGAGGCGACCTCGCCTATCAACTCGAGCTTCCTTCAAACTTTGCAAATGTTCATGACGTGTTCCATGTCTCTCAGCTTCGAAAGTGCTTCAAGACTCCTGACCGCACCGTCAACTTCGAGGACATTGAGCTCCAAGAAGATCTCTCTTATCGTGAGCACCCAGTTGCTATTCTTGAAGAGACTGAACGCAAGACTCGCAACAAGTCAATCAAATTTCTCAAAGTCAAGTGGTCACACCATTCCGACCGTGAAGCTACCTGGGAACGCGAGGATCACCTCCATTCTGAGTACCCGGTGTTCTTTCAGTCCTAGATCTCGGGACGAGATCCTTTCGTAGTGGTGGAATGTTGTAAAACCCCGGATGTAACTTTCCCAATTTGTACTCCAACTCTTGCCATTTCCAGCATTAAGTTATTTATTTTTTTCTTCTCGGGTTCGGGTTTTTGTCTTCGTGTGTTGTTATCATTGTCATGCATCTCATATCATGTCATCATGTGCATTGCATTTGCATACGTGTTTGTCTCATGCATTCGAGCATTTTCCCCGTTGTCCGTTTTGCATTCCGGCGCTTCGTTCTCCTCCGGTGGTCATTTCTAGCTTTCTTCGTGTGTGGGGATTAAACATTTCCGAATTGGACCGAGACTTGCCAACTGGCCTTGGTTTACTACCGGTAGACCGCCTGTCAAGTTTCGTATCATTTGGACTTCGTTTGATACACCAACGGTTAACCGAGGGACCGAAAAGGCCTCGTGTGTGTTGCAGCCCAACACCCCTCCAATTTGGCCCAAAACCCACCTAGACCTGCTCCATCATCTAGAGCGTTCGATCACGATCGCGTGGCCAAAAACAACACCTCATTTGGACTCTCCTAGCTCCCTCTACCTCTATTTAAAGTCCCCTCCCGAAATTCGCGGATCTTCCCCTTCCTCTAACCCAAAAAATCCACCGCGCCGCGCCGGACACGTCCGTGCTGGCCGGACACCGTCCGCCGCCCGCCCGCACCAGTGGCAGGCTGCCACGTGGCACCTCTGCCGCCAGCCGCCGCCGCGGCCCAGGAGCCCG
>NC_041390.1:578645436-578729417 GCF_002162155.2 Triticum dicoccoides
GTGCCGCCCCGCACGTCGCCCCGCCGCCGCCTCCTCCAGCCCGGCGCCGCCGCCTACTTCTCCGGCTGCCCGGAGCTTGCCGCTCCGCCGCGGGCCTCCACCGACCGGAGCCAAGCCCGGCACCGCTAGCCGCCGTCCCCACCGACCTCGGCCGCGCCCCGCCGCCCGGTCCTCTCCGGCGAGCCCTCCTCCGGCCGCGGCCACCTCACCACCTCCATCCGCCATCATCTTCAACTCCGGCAAGGTCGGCGTCGAACCTCGAAGAGCATGCCGTGATCCAGATCTGGCCGTGAACAGTAAACCCTAGGTCGAATTTTTCTTCAAAGTCCCGAAATCCCAGATCCATGTGCCCATGTTCGTCGTGCCGTAACTTTGCATCCGTAGCTCCGATTCATGCATATAGCATATCAAAATGTTCATCTCAGAGAGTATATCATTTTGTTCCATTGCATCATTTTCTTTTTAGTTCATCTTGATTCCCGAAATGCTGTTAGAAGAGGGATACTTGAGATAATTGTCAGATCTGCTGCTCCATTTAGCTTTTTGTCATTTTTGCCATGATTAATGTGTGCATACTATGCCCTAATGTTCTACATATGTTTTGTTAAGGGTTTTTTCATCTTTCTAGAGGTGCAACCCATGTAGTTTTGTGATGTGTGTGGTGACTAGTACAAGCTTGCCAAGTGAGGCAGTTGTTAATTCTGTTTTCAGGGACTTAGCATTTCCAGTAAGTCTTTGAGCTGTTTATCTCATGATGCCATATGTTCATGTTGTTTCCGAGTGATCCGTGCCTCTTTTGAGGATGATCAGTAAGGATGTTTTGTTAATCTTGTAGTGATCTATCCATCCATGTCTTTGTTTGAAATTATGGAGCATCCTAGCTTGAGTCAATCGAGCTCTACTTTTGCTACTTCGTGAATCTGGGAAGATTGTCAACTTGTTTGCAATTTTGCCGGTGTTGTTGTAGTTGATCCGTGCATGCTATGCTATTTTTCTTGTCATGTCTAGCTTTTATTTTTTGTGTTCTTAATGGGTGCATTCTTAGTTTGTCATGACTTGCACCGTAGTGAGTGCATCGAGCTTGTAAACATGCCTACTTGAGTTATGTTTCAGCATGTGCCAGTTTTCACTGTCTGAAAACTGATTATGTTTTTGCTATGTTCACCTTCTTGCAATTGTATTTTCTGATCCCTTTTGGCTCAAGGTCACTACAGGACTTTTGTTAAGCTCTTTGAGTAGCTCCATGCCATGCTTTACTTTGCCATGTTCAGGTCCTGTAGCATGTAGTTTTGTTGCTCCGAAGAGTGCTACCTGATCTGAAATTCCAAACAAGTGTTAATTTCACTAAGTCTGAGATCTGTTCGCCATATGCATTTTTGCCATGCTTGTTTGAACCTCTTAATGGATGAATTGGCCGTAGCTCAGTGCTAGACTTTTGTTAAGCATCTTGAATGCATCCCTGCCATGTATTTTGTTGTCATGTTTGGCTGCTGTAGCATGTTCATCTCATTGCATTTAGATGGCTACTTGCTGTAATCGCAGACTGGTGTCATTTTTGAATCGCTTGACATTTCCAAACCGTAACTCCGATTCCGGCGTTCTTTATATTGTTTTCAAGCGATTTCATATCATCTTTCCAGTGGCACACTTGGATTTCCAAGTTGAGGCCAGGTTCATGCATTCCTTGCCACATCTCGCATATGCATCCCGCCTAGCATCCCGCATAGCATATCATCATTGCATCTTGTTGGTTGATCCTTGCACGTGGTTGATTGTGTCCTTGTTGCTTGTTTGTCTTGTTTGGGTAGAGCCGTGAAACGAGTTCGCTAACGAGGAGCCCGCTGAGTTTGCTTTCGAGGATCCAGTCAACTCTGACAACTGTGCAGGCAAGATGATCATACCCTCGAAATCACTACTATCTTTGCTATGCTAGATTGCTCGCTCTTTTGCTATGCCAATGCTATGATGCCTACCATTTGCTTTCAAGCCTCCCAAATTGCCATGTCAAACCTCTAACCCGCCATGTCCTAGCAAACCGTTGATTGGCTATGTTACCGCTTTGCTCAGCCCCTCTTATAGCGTTGCTAGTTGCAGGTGAAGATCGAAGGCCATTGCTTGTTGGAACATTTATTTACTTGTTGGGATATCATTATATTGCTATGTTATCTTAATGCATCTATATACTTGGTAAAGGGTGGAAGGCTCGGCCTCTCGCCTAGTGTTTTGTTCCACTCTTGCCGCCCTAGTTTCCATCATATCGGTGTTATGTTCCCGGATTTTGCGTTCCTTACGCGGTTGGGTTATAATGGGAACCCCTTCATAGTTCGCCTTGATTAAAGCTTTTCCAGCAATGGCCAGCCTTGGTTTTACGATTTGCCACCTAGCCTTTTCTTTCCCTTGGGTTCTGCAGACTCAAGGGTCATCATTATTTTAACCCCCCCGGGCCAGTGCTCCTCTGAGTGTTGGTCCACCTGTCAGCTGCCGGTGGCCACCAGGGGCAACTCTGGGCTGGCCTACCCGTACCTAAGACAATCTGAGTGTGCCCTGAGAAAGAGATATGTGCAGCTCCTATCGGGATTTGTCGGCACATTCGGGCGGTGTTGCTGGTCTTGTTTTAACCTGTCGAAGTGTCTTGAATAATCGAAATACCGAGTCTGATCGGAACGTCTTGGGAGGAGGTCTATTCCTTCGTTGACCGTGAGAGCTTGTCATGGGCTAAGTTGGGACTCCCCTGCAGGGATTTGACCGTGAGAGCTTGTCCGGTTCTAGATAACTTGAACCTTAACTTAATTAAAATGAATCAACTGAGTGTGTTACCTGATGGCCTCTTCTCGGCGGAGTCCCGTAAGTGGACACGGTGTTGGAGTAATGCTTGCGCAGGTTGTTCTCTAGTTTCTCGCTCGCGCTTTGCCTCCTCTTCTCGCTCTCTTTTGCGAATAAGTTAGCCACCATATTTGCTAGTCGCTTGCAGCAGCTCCACATATTTACCTTGCCTTACCTATAAGCTTAAATAGTCTTGATCGCGAGGGAGCGAGATTGCTGAGTCCCTGTGGCTCACAGATTACTATTACACCAGATGCAGGGCCTGATGATTCCGCTCCAGGAGACACGTTTGAGCTCAAGTGGGAGTTCGACAAGGACTCTCAATGTTACTATGTTTCTTTTCCTGATGATCAGTAGTGGTGCCCAGTTGGGGGTGATCGGGACCGTGTCGCTTGTTGGGTTATCTTTTATTTTGGCGGCATAGTCGGGCCATGAGTGTTTGGATGATGTAATGTTATTTATGTTCTTGATTGACGTGGCGAGTGTAAGCCAACTATGTTATCTCCCCTTTATTATTTATATTACATGGGATGTTGTGAAGATTGCCTAACGTGCGACATATGCCTTCAATGCGATTATGTCTCTAAGTCGTGCCTCGACACGTGGGAGCTATAGTCACATCGAGGGTGTTACAAGTTGGTATCAGAGCCTTCCCCGACCTTAGGAGCCCCATTGCTTGATTGTTTTTAGCAGCCGAGTTGTGTCTAGAAAAATGTTTTGAGTCATTTAGGAATTATATATCGGAGAGTTTAGAATTCTTTTTACTTCCCAGTCTCCTCATCGCTCTGGTAAGGCATCCTGACGTAGAGTTTTGACTCTTCTCTTCTCAAATTTCACTAAAAAAAATTTAGGATCACGCGGGTATCTTGGAATTGTTCTGATGGTTTTATGATGAGAACATTGTCTTGGTGCCTCCTGTCAGGGGTTTAGTGGAAGTGTCCCGGGGAGTTGAGCTCTGAGGTGTTGTCGTCATAATTTTATCGTTGCAATTCTGGAATACCTGAGTTTAGTACGCCAACATCAAAAATATCTTTTATGCAGTTCGTTGGTGAGATAACCTCGACGCCACCCAGTACTGGGGTGGGAGTTCGGGAGTATCGCCATAACTTGTATAACGGATGCTTTTCGAAGGTTGAGGTAGATGGTTTCCGAAGGTTTCTTGGTTATGTGTTGAAGGATGGATACAGCTGGATGTAGGATTTGCTAGTTTGGGTGAGATATTATGCTTCCCCTGTATCCCCAACACCTGATTGCATAACCGGAAAGGTTCGGGAGTTTCATAGGTGGGAATTCTTGTAGCTCTAGTTCCTCTTCCACGGATATTGGTTTGAGATTGGGATTTCTTACCGATAATTCGTTCTTGATCCGTACCTTGTTGATTTATTTCTCTACCTTAATTCTACGTGGCTTCTCAATTTATGGATATGTGACCATTTCAAGAGGAATGCATTCGTTCACTTTGTTCGGGTGTGAAGACTATATGTTGCAATTTTCATTCTGTTGGATTCAGCTTCAATAATTGTCTATCAATGTGCTAATGGTGGTCAACCTCTTCAGGATGGCTCCTCCAACGCGCACGACTCCGAATCCTAATCCGTCACCACCTCCCCCTCCTCCGGAGGCATGGCAAGATGTGATGGCCGCAACCAATGCAAACACACAGTTGATCATGCAAATTCTTCAAGAGCGCAATCAAGGCAACAATCAGAATCACTTTGATACACTCAACCAGTTCCTTGCTAACGGGCCAAAGACTTTCAGCAATTGTGTTGAGGCAACCGATGCTGACGATTGGCTAGTGGATCTGTGCAAGAATTTTGAGTGCAGTAACGTCAGGCCTGAGGACTTCGTCAAGTTCGCTTCCTTCCAACTCAAAGATCAAGCTGCAGAATGGTTCCAGCAGTACAAGGATTCCAGGGGTGGACGTGTTATCACTTGGGATGATTTCCGTCGAGATTTCCGAGCTCATCATATTCCCCAGAGCATGGTTGAAAGCAAGCATGAGGAATTCCGCAACCTGAAGCAAGGCTCTTTGTCTGTCTATGACTACAACAAGTTGTTTCATAAGCTCGCCCGCTTTGCCAAGCAGGACGTACCTGATGAGAAGAGCATGATATACCAGTTCAGGGGTGGTCTCAGAGAAGAAATCCAACTAGCTCATGTTCTTTTCGAGCCCTTGAGATACGATGAGTTCTACAACATGGCACTGAAGCAAGAGGCTTCTCAGTTGAGGTGTGATGCTTCCAAGAAGCGAGTCAGAGATGTTACTCCTTCTTCCTCTACTCAAGTGGCCAAGCAGCAGAAGTATTGGCTTCCTCCTCCTCCGTTTCGTCAGCCGTTTCAGCAGAAGAGAAAAGGTGGCAGTGGTTCTTCCCACCCACCCAACCCTGGCTTTCAGAACAAGACTTCATCTCAAGCTCCAAGATCGAGTGCTCCGTACCACCGTCCGCTTTCAGAGGTTACATGCAACAAGTGCCAACAGAAGGGTCACTATGCCAACAAGTGTTTCAACCAGAGGCGTCTTCCTCCTCCTCCTCCTCCTGTGAGATCGGCAAGTACAGCTGT
Source organism: Triticum dicoccoides (assembly GCF_002162155.2). Lineage (NCBI taxonomy): Eukaryota > Viridiplantae > Streptophyta > Magnoliopsida > Poales > Poaceae > Triticum > Triticum dicoccoides. The sequence continues at coordinate 578,650,825 of NC_041390.1, forward strand.
GGTCAAGCACAACCCCAAGCATGCCAAGGTCAATCTGATGAATGCAGCCCACGCAGAGGATTCATCAGATGTCATCATGGGTAACCTTCCAGTTAACGATATTCCTGCAAAAGTTCTTTTTGACACAGGTGCATCGCATTGTTTCATCTCAAGACCGTTTTCATCTAGGCATGGTTTGGCTTTGCAAAGTTTTCCTAGTCCATTAGCAGTTGTATCTCTCGGTAGGCGCATGCATGCTAACTCCATTGCTCCGGATGTTACTATCACCTTGGGTGACTACAAGTTTCTGGCTTCTCCTACGGTTCTTGGTAACTCGGATATTGATCTTATTCTCGGAATGGATTGGCTTTCTAAGCACAAGGCTCGGCTTGATTGTGTTGCCAGGCAGATTCAATTGACTCATTCGTCTGATGATGTAATCGTCTTTGCCGCTCGTGATGATACCATCCGTCTGTTTTCTCTCAATGAGAAGGGTGAACTGGATGCTATCTCGCAGATTCCAGTCGTTTGCGAATATCAAGACATCTTTCCAGAAGAGCTTCCAGGAATGCCTCCGCACCGGCCAGTTGAATTCGGTATTGATCTTGAGCCCGACACGGAACCTGTGTGCAAACGTCCTTACAAGCTCGGACCTAAAGAGTTGAAGGTGCTGAAGAAGCAACTCGATATTCAAGAGAAAATGGGTCTCATCCGGCCTAGTTCTTCTCCATGGGGTTGTGGTGTTCTTTTCGTGAAGAAGAAGGATGGAATGGACTGACTTTGTGTTGATTACCGTCCATTGAACAAGAAGACCATCAAGAACAAATACCCACTTCCCAACATCAACGAGCTGTTCGAACAACTCAAAGGTGCCCAAGTATTCTCCAAGCTTGATCTCCATATGGGTTATCATCAGATTCGAATCCGTGAGCAAGATATTGACGGCTTTCAGGACAAGCTATGGTTCATATGAATACACTGTCATGTCTTTTGGCCTCGTCAACGCTCCTCCGACGTTCTCTCGCATGATGAACTTCATCTTCAACGCCTACACCAATGACTTCGTTTTGGTCTATCTCGACGACATTCTGGTTTTCTCCAAGAATAAGGAAGATCATGCCAAGCACTTGCTTTTGGTTCTTGATAAGCTCAGAGAACATCAGTTCTACGCCAAGTTCTCCAAGTGTGAATTTTGGCTCGATGAGGTTCTTTATCTTGGTCATATCATCTCTGCCAAGGGAATTTCCATGAATCCTGAGAAGGTGTCTGCAATTGTGAATTTGAACCTCCTCAGAACGTGAAGCAACTCCATAGCTTCCTTTGTCTCGCAAGCTATTGCCGAAGATTCGTTGAAAACTTTTCTAAGATCGCGAAGACTCTCTCTAATCTTCTCCAGAAGCACGTCAAGTACGTTTGGTCTCCGGAGTGTGACATTGCTTTCAACACTTTGAGAGAGAAATTGATCACTGCTCCAGTTCTGACTCTGCCTGATGAATCCAAGCCGTATGAGGTCTTTTGTGATGCCTCTCTCCAAGGCCTTGGCGCAGTATTGATGTAAGAGAAGAAAGTTGTTGCTTATACCTCTCCCCAGTTGATGCCTAATGAGAAGAACTACCCCACTCATGATCTCGAGTTGGCGGCAGTTGTGCATGCTCTTTTGACTTGGAGACATCTTCTATTGGGAAGAAAAGTGGACATTTTCGCTGATCACAAGAGTCTCAAGTACATCTTCACTCAGCCTAATCTCAACCTCAGGCAAACTCGATGGGTCGAGATGATTCAAGAGTATAATCCGAGTATCGAGTATACTCCAGGCAAGGCCAATGTGATTGCTGACGCATTGAGCAGAAAGGCTTACTGCAACAGTATGATTCTCAAGCCTTATCAACCCGAGCTTTGTGAAGCTTTCCGCAAACTTAATCTCCAAGTTGTTCCTCAAGGTTTCCTCGCCAACCTTCAAGTCTCTCCTACCTTGGAAGACCAGATTCGCCAAGCCCAGCTTCTTGATGCTATGGTGAAAAAGGTGAAGATTGGGATTGCCAAGAGTCAACCCAAGTACAAGTGCTACCGCCTTGATGACAAGGACACTCTCTTCTTCGAGGATCGTATTGTTGTACCCAAAGGTGACCTCCGTAAAGTGATCTTGAATGAGACTCACAATTCTCTCCTCTCCATCCACCCTGGGAGCATGAAGATGTATCAGGACCTTAAGCAAGCTTATTGGTGGACTCGAATGAAGCGCGAGATTGCTCAATTCGTGAATGAATATGATGTCTGCAGAAGAGTGAAGGCAGAACACCAAAGGCTAGCAGGTCTCCTCCAACCTCTTGCCATTCCAGAATGGAAGTTTGACCACATTGAGATGGACTTCGTGACTGGGTTTCCAAAGTCCAAGCGTGGCAATGATGTTATATTCGTTGTCATCGACAAACTCACCAAAGTGGCTCATTTTCTGCCTATCAAAGAGTCGATCACTGCAGCTCAATTGGCGGGACTCGATACCTCTCGTATTCTCTCTGCACGGTATTCCACAAGTGATCTCTTCAGACCGTGGCAGCATCTTTACATGCAAGTTTTGGGATTCTTTTCAGAAGGCCATGGGCACCAACATCCGCTTCAGCACAGCTTTCCATCCTCAAACTAGCGGTCAAGTCGAGCGTGTCAACCAGATTCTTGAAGATATGCTCAGAGCTTGTGTGATCTCCTTCGGCATGAAGTGGGAGGATTTTCTTCCTTATGTTGAATTCTCCTACAACAACAGTTTTCAAGCAAGTTCGGGCACGGCCCCTTTTGAAATTCTGTATGGCAAGAACTGTCGTACCCCTCTCAACTGGTCTGAAACCGGTGAATGTCAGCTTTTGGGTAATGACTTAATCACAGAGGCAGAGTAAATGTGCAAAGTCATTCGTGATAACCTCAAAGCAGCCCAATCCCGTCAGAAGAGCTACTATGATAGTAAGCACTATGATTTGGCTTTCGAGATCGGAGATCATGTTTACCTCCGCGTCTCTCCTATGAAAGGTACTTGTCGCTTCGGTATCAAAGGGAAGCTTGCCCCCAGATACGTGGGACCCTTCAAGATTGTCAGCAAGAGAGGCGACCTCGCCTATCAACTCGAGCTTCCTTCAAACTTTGCAAATGTTCATGACGTGTTCCATGTCTCTCAGCTTCGAAAGTGCTTCAAGACTCCTGACCGCATCGTCAACTTCGAGGACATTGAGCTCCAAGAAGATCTCTCTTATCGTGAGCACCTAGTTTCTTTTCTTGAAGAGACTGAACGCAAGACTCGCAACAAGTCAATCAAATTTCTCAAAGTCAAGTGGTCACACCATTCCGACCGTGAAGCTACCTGGGAACGCGAGGATCACCTCCATTCTGAGTACCCAGCGTTCTTTCAGTCCTAGATCTCGGGACGAGATCTTTTCATAGTGGTGGAGTGTTGTAACACCCGGATGTAACTTTCCCAATTTGTACTCCAACTCTTGCCATTTCCAGCGTTAAGTTATTTATTTTTTTCTTCTCAGGTTTGGGTTTTTGTCTTCGTGTGTTGTTATCGTTGTCATGCATCTCATATCATGTCATCATGTGCATTGCATTTGCATACGTGTTCGTCTCATGCATTCGAGCATTTTCCCCGTTGTCCGTTTTGCATTCCGGCACTTCGTTCTCCTCTGGTGGTCATTTCTAGCTTTCTTCGTGTATGGGGATTAAACATTTCCGAATTGGACCGAGACTTGCCAAGCGGCATTGGTTTACTACCGGTAGACCGCCTGTCAAGTTTCGTATCATTTGGACATCGTTTGATACTCCAACGGTTAACCAGGGACCGAACAGGCCTCGTGTGTGTTGCAGCCCAAAACCCCTCCAATTTGGCCCAAAACCCACCTAGACCTGCTCCATCATCTAGAGCATTCGATCACGATCGCGTGGCCTAAAACCGCACCTCATTTGGACTCTCCTAGCTCCCTCTACCTCTATTTAAAGTCCCCTCCCGAAATTCGCGGATCTTCCCCTTCCTCTAACCCTAAAAATCCACCGCGCCGCACCGGACACGTCCGTGCCGGCCGGACGCCATCCGCCACCCGCCCGCACCAGTGGCAGGCTGCCACGTGGCACCTCTGCCGCCGGCCGCCGCCGCGGCCCGGGAGCCTAGAACCAGCCCCCGCGGCCCGGATCCACCGCCCTGCCCCGCGCGTCGCCCCGCCGCCGCCTCCTCCAGCCCGGTGCCGTCGCCCACTTCTCCGGCTGCCCGGAGCTCGCCGCTCCGCCGCGGGCCTCCGCCGACCGGAGCCAAGCCCGGTGCCGCTAGCCGCCGCCCCCACCGACCTCGGCCGCGCCCCGCCGCCCGGTCCTCTCCGGCGAGCCCTTCTCCGGCCGCGGCCACCTCACCACCTCTGGCCGCCGTCGTCTTCAACTCCGGCGAGGTCGGCGTCAAACCTCGAAGAGCGTGCCGCGCTCCAGATCTAGCCGTGAACAGTAAACCCTAGGTCGATTTTTTCTTCTAAGTCCCGAAATCCCAGATCTATGTGCCCATGTTCGGCATGCCGTAACTTTGCATCCGTAGCTCCGATTCATGCATATAGCATATCAAAATGTTCATCTCAGAGAGTGCATCATTTCATTCCATTGCATCATTTTCTTTTGAGTTCATATTGATGCCCGAAAGGCTTTTAGAAGAGGGCTACTTGAGATAATTGTCAGATCTGCTGCTCCATTTAGCTTTTTGTCATTTTTGCCATGATTAATGTGTGCATGCTATGCCCTGATGTTCTACATATGTTTTGTTAAGAGTTTTGTCATCTTTTCAAAGGTGCAACCCATGTATTTTTGTGTTGTGTGTGGTGACTAGTACAAGCTTGCCAAGTGAGGCACTTGTTAATCTGTTTTCAGGGACTTAGCATTTCCACCAAGTCCTTGAGCTGTTTATCTCATGATGCCATATGTTCATGTTGTTTCCAAGTGATCCGTGCCTCTTTTGAGGATGATCAGTAAGGATGTTTTGTTAATCCTGTAGTGCTCTATCCATCCATGTCTTTGTTTGCAATTATGGAGCAACCTAGCTTGAGTCAATCGAGCTCTACTTTTGCTACTTCGTGAATCTGGGCAGATTGTCAACTTGTTTGCAACTTTGCCGGTGTTGTTGTAGTTGATCCGTGCATGCTATGCTATTGTTCTTGCCATGTATAGCTTGTATTTTGTGTGTTCTTAATGGGTGCATGCTTAGTTTGTCATGACTTGCACCGTAGTGAGTGCATCGAGCTCGTAAACATGCCTACTTGAGTTATGTTTCAGCATGTGCCAGTTTTCACTGTCTGAACACTGATTATGTTTTTGCTATGTTCACCTGCTTGCAATTGTATTTTCTGATCCCTTTTGGCTCAAGGTCACTAAGGGACTTTTGTTAATCTCTTTGAGTAGCTCCATACCATGCTTTACTTTGCCATGTTAAGGTCCTGTAGCATGTAGTTTTGTTGCTCCGAAGAGTGCTACCTGATCTGAAATTCCAGACAAGTGTTAATTTCACTAAGTCTGAGATCTGTTTGCCATATGCATTTTTGCCATGCTTGTTTGAACCTGTTAATGGATGAATTGGCTGTAGCTCAGTGCTATACTTTTGTTAAGCATCTTGAATGCATCCCTGCCATGTATTTTGTTGTCATGTTTGGGTGCTGTAGCATGTTCATCTCATTGCATTTAGATGGCTACTTGCTGTAATCGCAGGCCGGTGTCATTTTTGAATCGCTTGCCATTTCCAAACCGTAACTCCGATTACGGCGTTCTTTATATCGTTTTCAAGCGATTTCATCTCATCTTTCTAGTGGCACACTTGGATTTCCAAGTTGAGGCCAGGTTCATGCATTCCTTGCCACATCTTGCATATGCATCCAGCATAGCATATCATCATTGCATCTTGTTGGTTGATCCTTGCACGTGGTTGATTGTGTCCTTGTTGTTTGTTTGTCTTGTTTGGGTAGAGTCGGGAGACGAGTTCGCTAACGAGGAGCCCGTTGATTTTGCTTTCGAGGATCCAGTCAACTCTGACAACTGTGCAGGCAAGATGATCATACCCTCGAAATCACTACTATCTTTGCTATGCTAGATTGCTCGCTCTTTTGCTATGCCAATGCTACGATGCCTACCATTTGCTTTCAAGCCTCCCAAATTGCCATGTCAAACCTCTAACCCACTATGTCCTAGCAAACCGTTGATTGGCTATGTTACCGCTTTGCTCAGCCCCTCTTATAGCATTGCTAGTTGCAGGTGAAGATCGAAGGCCGTTCCTTGTTGGAACATTTATTTACTTGTTGGGATATCATTATATTGCTGTGTTATCTTAATGCGTCTATATACTTGGTAAAGCGTGGAAGGCTCGGCCTCTCGCCTAGTGTTTTGTTCCACTCTTGCCGCCCTAGTTTCCATCATATCGATGTTATGTTCCCGGATTTTGCGTTCCTTACGCGGTTGGGTTATAATGGGAACCCCTTGATAGTTCGCCTTGATTAAAGCTTTTCCAGCAATGCCCAACCTTGGTTTTACCATTTGCCACCTAGCCTTTTCTTTCCCTTGGGTTCTGCAGACTCAAGGGTCATCATTATTTTAACCCCCCCGGGCCAGTGCTCCTCGGAGTGTTGGTCCACCTGTTAGCTGCCGGTGGCCACCTGGGGCAAATCTGGGCTGGCCCACGCGTACCAAAGACAATCTGAGTGTGCCCTGAGAAAGAGATATGTGTATCTCCTATCGGGATTTGTCGGCACATTCGGGCGGTGTTGCTGGTCTTGTTTTAACCTGTCGAAGTGTCTTGAATAACCGAGATACCGAGTCTGATCGGAATGTCTTGGGAGGAGGTCTATTCCTTCGTTGACCGTGAGAGCTTGTCATGGGCTAAGTTGGGACTCCCCTGCAAGGATTTGAACTTTCGAAAGCCATGCCCGCGGTTATGGGCAGATGGGAATTTGTTAATGTCCGATTGTAGATAACTTGAACCGTAACTTAATTAAAATGAATCAACTGAGTGTGTTACCGTGATGGCCTGTTCTCGGCGGAGTCCGGGAAGTGGACACGGTGTTGGAGTAATGCTTGTGCAGGTTGTTCTCTAGTTTCTCGCTCGCGCTTTGCCTCCTCTTCTCGCTCTCTTTTGCGAATAAGTTAGCCACCATATTTGCTAGTCGCTTGATGCAGCTCCACATATTTACCTTGCCTTACCTATAAGCTTACATAGTCTTGATCGCGAGGGTGCGAGATTGCTGAGTCCCTGTGGCTCATAGATTACTATTACACCAGATGCAGGGCCTGATGACTCCGCTCCAGGAGACGCGTTTGAGCTCAAGTGGGAGTTCGACGAGGACTCTCAACGTTACTATGTTTCTTTTCCTGATGATCAGTAGTGGTGCCTAGTTGGGGGTGATCGGGACCGTGTCGCTTGTTGGGTTATCTTTTATTTTGGCGCCGTAGTCAGGCCATGAGTGTTTGGATGATGTAATGTTATTTATGTACTTGATTGACGTGGCGAGTGTAAGCCAACTATGTTATCTCCCCTTCATTATTTATATTACATGGGATGTTGTGAAGATTGCCTAGCTTGCGACATATGCCTTCAATGCGATTATGTCTCTAAGTCGTGCCTCGACACGTGGGAGCTATAGTCGCCCCGAGGGTGTTACACCCACCACTGCGCCACCTCAGTTGCCTGCCTGCCTACATGGCACCGCAGGCGCCGCTGGCCAAGGCGCGTGTCGACGCGATAGGGAGCGACGACGGACGAGACAGGGCTCTCCCCCATCCCCGATAAAGCAAGGACACCTGGGCAAGATGCATTAAATGCGCCTTGTCATGTAATGCGAGGGATAACCTCACATCACTGCTCCCTTTCCAGCTCCTGGTGCTACTGTGGCAACCCCTTTTCCTATAAAAGGAGGCCCGAGGCGACCAGGAGGGGGATTCGGCTTTTTGGAGCTCCTCACGCCCCATAGCTAGCTCAAGAACACAGATATACAATCCACCAAAGGAGGAGTAGGGTTTTACGCATCCCCGCGGCTCGAAAATAGATAAACGAACCATGTGCTATCTGTTTGATCCGCTCTTCTCACGACCCCGCGCCCCGCAACCATAGTAGGGATTCTTGTGATCCCATAGGTGTCGTTCCCACCAACATCGGACCGCATACATTGGTATGTATTATTTCCAATAAGTCAATGGCTCGCTCCATTGTTCTAGAGAACGGAGTCTTAGTCATCTCGCCCATGAGGCATGGTTCGCAAGCATCAAATGATTCATAATCAAGTGATTCCAAAAGTCCATCCGCATGGAGTTTCTTCATGCGCTTTACACCAATATGACCTAAACAGCAGTGCCACAAGTATGTTGCACTATCATTATCAACTTTGCATATTTTGGCATCAATATTAGGAATATGTGTATCACTACGATCGAGATTCAATAAACCATTTATATTAAATGTATGACCATAGAAGGTTTTTCTCATGTAAACAAAACAACAATTATTCTTTCACTTAAATGAATAACCGTATTGCAATAAACATGATGCAATCAAATTCATGCTTAATGCAATCACCAAATAACATTTATTTTAGGTTCAACACTAATCCCGAAGGTAAAAGGAGTGTGCGATGGTGATCTTATCAACCTTGGAATCATTTCCAACACACATCGTCACCTTGCCCTTAACTAGTCTTTGTTCATTTTGCAAATCATGTTTCGAGTTACTAATCTTAGCAACTAAACCGATATCAAATACCCTGGGGTTACTATGAACACTAGTAAAGTACACATCAATAACATGTATATCAAATATACTTTTGTTCACTTTGCCATCCTTCTTATCCGCCAAGTATTTGGGGTAGTTCCGCTTCCAGCGACCATTCCCTTTGAAGTAGAAGCACTCAGTTTCTGGCTTAGGTCTAGCTTTGGGCTTCTTCACGGGAGTGGTAACTTGCTTTCCATTCTTCTTGAAGTTCCCTTTCTTTCCCTTGCCCTTTTACTTGAAACTAGTGGTCTTGTCAACCATCAACCCTTGATGCTTTTTCTTGAGTTCTACCTTCGCTAATTTCAGCATCGCGAAGAGCTTGGGAATCGTTTCCGTTATCCCTTGAATATTATAGTTTATCATGAAGTTCGAGTAACTTGGTGATAGTGACTAGAGAACTCTGTCAATCACTATCTTATCTAGAAGATTAACTCCCACTTGATTCAAGTGATTGTAGTACTCAGACATTATGAGGACATGCTCACTAGCTGAGCTATTCTCCTCCATCTTGTAGGCAAAGTACTTGTCAGAGGTCTCATACCTGTTAACACGGGCATGAGTCTGAAATACCAATTTCAGCGCTTGGAACATCTCATATACTCCATGGTGTTCAAAATGTGTTTGAAGTCCCGGCTCTAAGCCGTAAAGTATGGTGCACTAAACTATCAAGTAGTCATCATACCGAGCTTGTCAAACATTCATAACGTCTGTTTCTACTCCTGCAAAAGGTCCGTCACCTAGCGATGCATCAAGGACATAATTCTTCTGTGCAGCAATGAGGATAATCCTCAGATCACGGATCCAGTCCGCATCATTGCTACTATTATCTTTCAACTTATTTTTCTCTAGGAACAAATCAAAAATAAACGGGGAGCTATAATGTGAGCTATTGATCTACAACATAATTTGCAAATACTATCAGGACTAAGTTCATGATAAATTAAAGTAAATTAATCATATTACTTAAGAACTCCCACTTAGATAGACATCCCTCTAGCCATCTAAATGATCACGTGATCCATATCAACTAAACCATGTCCGATCATCACGTGAGATGGAGTAGTTTTCCATGGTGAACATCACTATGTTGATCATATCTACTATATGATTCACGTTCGACCTTTCGGTCTCAGTGTTCCAAGGCCATATCTGCATATGCTAGGCTCGTCAAGTTTAACCCGAGTATTCTGCGTGTGCAAAACTAGCTTGCACCCGTTGTATGTGAACGTAGAGCTTATCACACCCGATCATCACGTGGTGTCTCGGCATGATGAACTGTCGCAATGGTGCATACTTAGGGAGAACACTTATACCTTGAAATTTAGTGAGGGATCATCTTATAATGCTACCGCCGTACTAAGCAAAATAAGATGCATAAAAGATAAATAGCACATGCAATCAAAATATGTGACATGATATGGCCATCATCATCTTGTGCCTTTGATCTCCATCTCTAAAGTACCGCCATGATCTCCATCATCAATGGCATGACACCATGATCTCCATCATCTTGATCTCTATCAATGTGTCATCACATGGTCATCTCGCCAAGTATTGCTTTTGCAACTATTGCTACCGCATAGCGATAAAGTAAAGCAATTATATGGCGCCTGCATCTTATGCAATCAAGAGACAACCATAAGGCTCCTGCCAGTTGCTGACAACTTTAACAAAACATGATCATCTCATACAACAATTTATATCTTATCACGTCTTGACCATATCACATCACAACATGCCCTACAAAAACAAGTTAGACGTCCTCTACATTGTTGTTGCAAGTTTTATGTGGCTGCTACGGGCTTCTAGCAAGAACCGTTCTTACCTACGCATCAAAACCACAATGATTTTTCATCAAGTGTGTTGTTTTAACCTTCAACAAGGACCGGGCGCAGTCAAAATCGATCCAACTAAAGTTGGAGAGATAGACACCCACTAGCCACCTGTGTGCGAAGCACGATCGGTAGAACCAGTCTCATGAACACGGTCATGTAATGTCGGTCTCGGCCGCTTCATCCAACAATATCGCCGAATCAAAGTATGACATGCTGGTAAGCAGTATGACTATTATCGCCCACAACTCTTTGTGTTCTACTCATGCATATAACATCTACGCACAGACCTGGCTCAGATGCCACTATTAGGGAACGCGGTATTTCAAAAAAAATCCTACGATCATGCAAGATCTATCTAGGAGATGCATAGCAACGAGAGGGGAGAGTGTGTATATGTACCCTCGTAGACCGAAAGCGGAAGCGTTTAGTAACGCGGTTGATGTAGTCGAATGTCTTCGCGATCCAACCGATCAAGTACCAACGCACGGCACCTCCACGATCTGCACATGTTCAGCTTGATGATGTCCCTCGTACTCTTGATCCAGTTGAGGCCGAGGGTGAGTTGTTTCAGCATGACGGTGTGTTGACGGTGATGATGAAGTTACCGACGCAGGGCTTCGCCTAAGAAATAAGACAATATGACCGAGGTGGAAAACTGTGGAGGGGGGCACCGTACATGCCAAAAGATCAACTTGTGTGTCTATGGGGTGCCCCCTTCCCCCGTATATAAAGGAGGGGAGGAGGAGGAGCGCCTGCCTCAAGGGGCACGCCTAAACGGGAGATTCCTACTCCTAGTAAGAGTAGGTTTCCCCTTTCCTAGTCCAATTAGGAGAAGAAGGAAGGAGACGGAGAGGGAGAAGGAAAGAGGGGGGCGCTGCCCCCTCCTAGTCCAATTCGGACCAGCCCATGGGGGCACGCTGCCTCCCCTTGTGGCCCTTCTCTCCTTTCCACTAAAGCCCAATAAGGCCCAATACTTCCCGCGGTTAATTCCGGTAACTCCCCTATTGTCCAAAAAAATACCCGAATCACTCGGAACCTTTCCAATGTCCGAATATAGCCTTCCAATATATGAATCTTTACCTCTCGACCATTTCAATACTCCTTGTCATGTCTGTGATCTCATCCGGGACTCCGAACAAACTTCGGTCATCAAATCACATAACTCATAATACAAATCATCATTGAACGTTAAACGTGCGGACCCTATGGGTTCGAGAACTATGTAGACATGACCGAGGCACATCTCCAGTCAATAACCAATAGCCGAACCTGGATGCTCATATTGGTTCCTACATATTCTACGAAGATCTTTATCGGTCATATCGGACAACAACATACATTGTTCCCTTTGTCATCGGTATGTTACTTGCCCGAGATTCGATTGTCGGTATCATCATACCTAGTTCAATCTCGTCACCGACAAGTCTCTTTACTCGTTCTGTAATTCATCATCTCGCAACTAAATCATTAGTTGCATTGCTTGCAAGGCTTATAATGATGAGCATTACCGAGAGGGCCTAGAGATACCTCTCCGACATTCGGAGTGACAAATCCTAATCTTTATCTATGCCAACTCAACAAACACCATTGGAGACACCTGTGGAGCATGTTTATAATCACTCGTTACATTGTGACGTTTGAAGGCACACTAAGTGTTCCTATGGTATTCGGGAGTTGCATAATCTCATAGTTATAGGAACATGTATAAGTCATGATGAAAGCAATAGCAATAAACTAAACGATCATATTGCTAAGATAACGGATGGGTCTTGTCCATCACATCATTCTCTATTGATGTGATCCCGTTCATCAAATGACAACACATGTCTATGGTCAGGAAACATAACCATCTTTGATTAACGAGCTAGTCAAGTATTGCATACTAGGGACACTTTGTTTGTCTATGTATTCACACATGTACTAAGTTTCCGGTTAATATAATTCTAGCATGAATAATAAACATTTATCATGATATGAGGAAATAGAAATAACAACTTTATTATTGCCTCTTGGGCATATTTCCTTCAAAAGTACCATCATATCAAAAAATAAGTACCACCATGTTTATGTTGTTCTCATGTGATTTAGGATAACTGAAACTCCATTATATTTGGCAGATGTCCTGCCATTCCATTCAAACACTGGTTGGGCTCAAAATTCCTACTACTTGGCTTCCTTAGGGATGCAGATGATATGATGAATTTTGACTCTATCAAAAATATTTGAGGATGATGAAGTGGGTTTCATGTACGACCTCTCACGATGTTCTACCATATTTTCTCCAAATCCCTCAATGTTGTGGGCATATGTAGTCTTGGTTTTGCCATAGATATTGATGTTAAGGTTCATCGCTTGTTGCATCAGCGCCTTTCCATCAAACATTGGGAAATTATTCATGCAACAAATGTGAGGCTCAAATAAGGTTTCATGACTTGTGTTTTTTCAAGCCAACACAAAATACCCCTCAACGGTAAATGTTCATGTGAATTTATATTTCCATGTTTTATGTATTCACATATTTAAATGATTCCTATCATTATATTGTAAAATGGAAAGGCATAGCAATGGACACCATCAATGACCTAGTATTTTAATACAATAAGTTGTGTTTAAGCCGACTCTACACACAGAGCACTAGATATGATGGCATAAAGTGTCAATGATGGACATGGAGTTCTACACTATGGCTCAAATGCAGCATCATGAACGGTAAAATAAAAAAACATGGTAAAAATAAGATATTATTTCGCAACGATTATTGTTGAATTTTGTGCATACCTGCAAATTTTCATGAATAAATAACATTTCTAGTGCTCTAGACAAAAAAGACAAATCTGATGCTCCAAAATACTGTTATTTAATGCATTTTGGAGTGCTGATTTTATTATTTTTGCCCACACCTCCATGAATGTAATTTCATCATGAAAATTTTCACGCGTGAAGAAAACTAAGCAATGTTTGTTGTAAGGAAAAAAACAGAAATTTTGAAGAAAAAAATGAATTTTACTGCTCATAGTAGGAGCATTTGAGGTTGGCATTAGAAGAACACTTTCGCGTCAATGGTCCACTATTAATATGACTTTTAAATGTGAGCCCAATCTTAACAAAGGGTTTGTCACTCTCCCTCCTCCTGGATGTATTAATGGCTAGCTTATGTAACACCTATGTAGATGCACTTATTGATTTAACCGTAGAAGATAATTCTAAGTCTAAAACTTCAAAGCTGATTGTGATTCCAGATCCTTCTGAAACAACGCATCATCGTCGCAATTTCTGCACCAATATAAATATTGGATATATTGATATTCAATTTATGAATCTATTTGTTATACATGATGATTTCTTCCCACGTGGTAATTTTTGCACTACTAATGAGTATTTGTTTTACTCACCTGAAAAAAGTTGCGGAATATATGTTAGTATGACCTTAATTAGGCATAGAAACATGTACCATGTGCTAAGAAAACTAAAGGTGAATAATAATAAAGAGATGCCTTGTTGAAGGTTCATTATATTTTTTGTATTACAAGCAAAGCTTCAGTAGCAATAAAATAAAATGGTGTATCACATATCTCGTTCTTTGCGGGAATCTCATATATTTCTTGATTGAATAGAATATTTTTTGTTTAAAGAATGACAATTTAACTCATGACTGAGATTATCACACAGAACAAGAAAATAAATATTGCGCACATACTAGAGAAAACACAAATGATAAAATAATGTATTTCACGCCTATCCCACACGTATGAAGACATGGTACACAAGGGAGAGGGATAAATGATGTATTTTTTTTCTAGAAGGGCACAAGGAAACCCAGATGTGCAATTAATCAAAATCATTGTCACATTATTCCTTTGTGTATGTTTATTATCTAATATTTCATACATGTGCTTCCTACATAGAAAGCGCACTGAATTGTGTAGTAAATCGTGTTCCGTAGTTTTATCTAGGCTTATCGACTCGTGAGGCAAAGGCAACATAGTCGGTGATGTTATAAATCATCAAGCTTCTTGTTGAATCTTCGTTGTGGCAAAACTTAATTTACTACAAAAGAGCAAACAACACAGATAAATCGTGGACTAAAATGGTTGTAATCAAATAATAAAAATGGACCTAAGATGTAGTTTCACCTGCAACCTTGCTATTAATAATAGATAAAAATAACAGAATAGAAAAGTAAATATTTGTAGCAATGAGAGATGAAATTGCACAAATGTGAATAATTCTTCACCAAGTCCAAATGACACCATGGTTGAAAACTGGAAAATGATTAATTGGCCAACCTGGTGCATACAAACATACTAGGTTACATAGGTTACCAATTAAGGCGCGCGCCTGATATGTGTCTTAGAATTTCGTGACTATCAAGTGACTTTCCAGGAATTGCATCGATCATCCTAATTCGCTTGGCTACCTCTAGTTTCAGAGTTTATTCTTCCATGCCTTCTTTTCAATTGCCTCATTCTTGTACCAAACATCAAAGCATTATGTACAACCTAATCCTATGTAGAGGCGTTGCAAAAAAAACAAAACAGATAATGTAAATCAATCATACCATTGATCCCTTCTTTAATGTTTACATGAATTGTGAAGCTATGACCTGCCCTTAGCCCATGGAAACTACCTGTGTATCTCGCAATCACCATAAACCCAACATACATTGTGAAATAGTCTTTAAAAATGAATTGTTGAACATGACCATAGAGTCTACAAGAATCACATTTGTAGAGTACAAGGACTTGATCTAATGGAATTATGTTTACGGTGGTGAAAATGTTGGGAGCGGTCGCATAGGTTCTCAAGACATTATGGCACGGAAACTCCTTTGTGGGTGGCGGTTGAGGAATCATGAACTCCTTCAGATTTATGGTTACGTGTAGCTAGCTTTTCTCCTAACCCCTTCACAAAAAATATTTTTGAAATAAGGGACCTGAATGCGTGTGGAATGACCTAGAACGGCACTAGAGGTTGGCTTGAACTCTAGATTGGCCCCTGATAACATGCCAAATATGAAAAATGATTTGTTCCACAAGTGGATTATTGAAACATTTTCCACTCTTTGTTAGATATGCACTAACACCACCAAACAAAGAATTCACACATCCAACAATTAACGAGTCATTAGTGGGCATCCAAAATCATAATATGAGATAAATCTCAAGAATATGAAGATTAAACTTATAAAATGATGAGTCCAAAATGCACTATCCATTGTGGCAATGTTTTTGCCATGGATGGAACACAGACAAGAATGCGGTGGAGCACAACGACATACATCATGTACTATGGTCTGCAGTTGAGTTAGTGAGGGCATATACCCCATTAGATCTTGTTTGGTTCATAGGATAGGTATATTGGAATAGGAAAAGCATAGGAAGTGAGATGACGTGTATCTCAATTCCTATAGTAAAAGATATACCATTTGATGCATAGGATAGGGCCTCCTTTTGTTTGTAGGAATTTTGTAGGTATTCCATAGGACATGATTTTCAAAGGAAAAATCCTTTGGAACCCTTTGGTTTGTAGGAACGGATTGCTATTCCTATGTAGGACGGGAACAATCCTTCACGTCTCAAACGAAAAAAACAATAGCCTAGACTCAATGGAAAACTCATATCCTATGCATCAAATGACATCTCTTTCCCTATAGGAATTGAGATAAGCGCATATTTCTTCCTATGTGGTTTTGGTGATTGATGAAAGTGCATTTGCGGGCTAATCGTGTGCATTGAGCATTTCAGATATCAAATTCCTAGGCACAAGACGATTCGGTGCCCCTCGGAACCTAGCGAAGACGGCGGTTCTCTATGTTTCTTTTCAGTGGATTTGAGTCGTAGGAAAGCCATACTATTAAGAGGGGGTCCGCTTCAGAAAGGTTAGGGTGGAATCAACACGTACACATAAGTTCCTTTACACCACCTTTCCTTCAGTTCAATGGTGCACCATCCGGTTATTCTTGTCTCTGCAATATGAAGGCTGACATATGCTATAGTTTCTGTGGGGTGCAGTGGTACTGCTCAAGGGAGCAGTAGTGCCACAGGGGTCCGCGGTAGTACCACTCAGGCGAGCGGCAGTACCGCTCCTCACGGGCGGTAGTACCGCTGCCTCCAGCCCAGACCGTGGCGCATGCGGAAGTAGACGTGGAAGTAATTTTATACTTCCGCTCCGACGCGGTAGTACCACTCCCTGTGAGCGGTAGTACCGTGCCGGATTTTCTCACAGTAAAAAACTCAGTGGAAGTAGTCACAGACGTTATTTACTTAGTCTGTGCTTTTTCCAGCCCAGTAGAGCCCCGCCTTGCGGTAGTACCACAGGGGCGCGCGGTAGTACCACTCCGGTGGTTCTACCGCTCGTTGCCATGCGCAATAGGGCCTCGTCTGGTCACTACCGCGCAAGCGGTAGTATCGCACCGTCCAGTGGTAGTACCACAACCCCTTGCGGTGTATCGCAAGCATGTGCGGTAGTACCGCATGTCACGGGCTGGGTGGGGGGTAATGGTTGGATCTTTTCCCCACTATATAAAGGGGGTCTTCTTCCCCAAGATCACCTCTTCCTCCCCGAGCCCCATTGTTGCTCAAAGCTCCATTTTCGCCCGATCTCTCTCCCTAGCCAATCAAACTTGTTGATTTTTGAGGGATTGGTTTAGAAGTCCCCGACCTACACTTCCACCAAGAGAAATTTGATTCCCCCCACTAATCCCTTGTGGATCTTGTTACTCTTGGGTGTTTGAGCACCCTAGATGGTTGAGGTCACCGAAGAGCCATATTCTATTGTGGTGAAGCTTCGTGGTGTCATTGGGAGCCTCCGATTAAGTTGTGGAGATTGCCCCAACCTTGTTTGTAAAAGTTCGGTCATCACCTCCAATGGCACCAATAATGGAATCACAGCATCTCGCATGGTGTGAGGGCATGAGGAGAATGCAGTGGCCCTAGTGGCTTCTTGGGGAGCATTGTGCCTCCACACAGCTCCAACGGAGACGTACTTCCTCTTAAAGGGAAGGAACTTCAGTAACACATCCTCGTCTCCACCGGCTCCAATCTTGGTTATCTATTACCTTTACTTGTGCAAGCTTATATTGTGATTCTATCCCTTGCTTGCTTGTGTGCTTGTTGTTGTTGCATCATATAGGTTGCTCACCTAGTTGCATATCTAGACAACCTATTTTGATGCTAAGATTGATTTGGTAAAGAAAAACTAAAAATTGTTAGTTACCCATTCAACCACCCCCCTCTAGTCAACCATATCGATCATTTCAATTGGTATCAGAGCCTCGTCTCTTTATTAAGGACTTTGCTGTCTGAAGAGTATGGTTGACACCACAGACGAGATGGAGGAGCACGCCGGTGTGAGTCCCACTTTGTCTGTGGCTGATGGGGGATCCTCGGTCTCTCGTGAGGAGTTAAATGTGGCCTTGGACACATTGAGAACCTCCATGACGACCGAGGTCAAAGGCATGCTTAATAATTTTCTTGATGGTCTGAAATTATCCACCGCACCATTGGAAGTGGTCAATCCCACTAACAAGGTGACGGATGGTAACTCCAACAAGGGGAAAGCTACTAGTGATCAAGTTCCTTTGACTAGTGGTAGAAGTGGGAATGGCATCTTTGCCCATGTTGAAACTCCACTTACTTATGGAGGACCGGTTCCCTCCATGCATATGAATCATGTTGGTCCTCCTACTAAGCTTGTGAAAATGAGGATTTTGCCTCTTGGGTGTATCGCTTTAAATGACATTTAAATCATAGTTCTACTAATCTTTGGAGAATTATTGAGCAAGGTTCTACCCGTACGACCCAATCAACTTCACTCCTAGAGAAGCCGCGGACCATCAATTCAACGAGTCCGCTCTCTTCATTCTCCAAGAAGCTATTCCTCCCAAAGATATTGCACACCTCCAACCTTTCATCGTGGCCAAGGAAGCATGGCAACATGTTGTTTGCATTTCCAAGGGAGGCGCAAGAATTCAACGCTCCAACCTTGAAGTGGTGCAAGATGAAGCTGATGAGTTTGCGATGAATGAAGATGAAGAGCCTCGTCAGCTTTACCGGAGATTAACCACTCTCACGGTCTCACTCTGAGATCATGGGAGCAAGGGTATGGATGACAATTGGATCAAGAACAAGTTTCTCAAGGCCATGATGCCCTACCACAAGGCCATGTCCTCCATCATCCGTCAAAGGACAGAATTTCACGCCTTGTCCTGAAGTGCAGTGTTAGATGAGTTTGTTGCTATGAGGATCTTGGACAAGAATGCCAACAATGCGGTCTTGCGTTCTCAATGATCAAAGAACCCCAACCTTGCTTTGAAGGCCAAGGCTAGTGTGGAAGAAGAGGGTGAAGAGGAAGAAGAGGAGTGTTGTCCTGAAGATACCAAATATGCTTATCATGAGCACATGGCTCTCGCTTCACGACAATTTTGGAGCAAGAAGAAGTCAAGGCCCAACTTCAACAAGAACAACTCAAGTGGCACCAAGGGCAAGCAATGTGTGAGGACATGCTATAATTGTGGCAATGTGAGCCACTTTGTTGCGGAATGCCCGTACAAGAAGAGGGAAGACAATGGTGGCAAGCTTATCCGAAAACACAAGGCCAAGTCCTTCCCAAACAAGAACAACTTCACCAAGAAGACTCCTCCCAAGGGGATGGTGGCAAAAGAAGAGTACAATAAGGATGATGATTATGAAAACGGTGAGACGGTTGCCATGGCCTCCGTTGCCATTTCAACAACTCCACGGTTGTCCCTCTTCGACTCACCCAACGAGAACATCAGCGTCACGTGCCTCATGGCCAAAGCCACCAACAAGGTAACCCCCAACATCAAAACCACCATCACTACTAATCCTTCCTTGACAGATTGCATTAATGATTGCAAGGGGTAGAAGGAGGAAGAAAATGAATTTGAGTCTTTTATGAGTAAGCTCAAGGGTAAACCCAAGAAGCACTTCGTTGCTCTCTTGGAATAACTTGGTGAAGCCAATGACATGATCGAGGATCATGAAGAAACCATCTCTAAGATGGAACGGCATAGTCTTGACTTTGTCAATGAGATATCGGATCTCTCTAATGCGCTTGTGGAAGTGTGTGGTCATCATTTGGCTCTTGAGGAGTCACACAACGGTGATCATGCTAAATTAAATAAAGATCTTGTTCATGCTCTTGTTGTGTCTCCTGTGCTCAATTCCGAGAAGGCTAAACTTGGAGTTGACCATGCTAGACTCAAGGAGGAGTTTGATATACTTGACAAGGCTCACAAGGCCTTGAAGAGTGCTCATGCTAGCCTCAACGAGTATCATGATCAACTCCAAGTGAAGCTAACCAAGGAGAAAGCCACATTTCCTCATATGGTTTTAATTGATAATGCAAATGCTACTAACCCGTGTTCACTACTGCAGGATGCTGCTAACGCGACACTACGATCAGAGACCCTTCGACGAAACTATGTGCGATGCCATAATCGCAGATGGTGTTTGAGGGAGTCCTGGATTAGGGGGTATCCGGACAGTTAGACTATATCCTTTGGCCAGACTGTTGGACTATGAAGATACAAGACTGAAGACTTAGTCCCGTGTCCGGATGGGACTCTCCTTGGTGTGGAAGGCAAGCTTGGCAGTATGGATATGTAGATCTCCTTCCTTGTAACCGAATCTGTGTAACCCTAGCCCCCTCCAGTGTCTATATAAACCGGAGGGTTTAGTCCGTAGGACAACAACAACAATCATACCATAGGCTAGCTTCTAGGGGTTTAGCCTCTCTGATCTCGTGGTAGATCAACTCTTGTACTACTCATATTATCAAGAACAATCAAGCAGGACATAGGGTATTACCTCCATCAAGAGGGCCCAAACCTGGGTAAACATCGTGTCCCCTGCCTCCTGTTACCATCCGCCTTAGACGCATGGTTCGGGACCCCCTACACGAGATCCGCCGGTTTTGACACTGACATTGGTGCTTTCATTGAGAGTTCCTCTGTGTCGTCATTGTTAGGCTTGATGGCTCCTTCGATCATCGATAGCGATGCAGTCCAGGGTGAGACTTTTCTCCCCGGACAGTTCTTTGTATTCGGCGGCTTCGCACTGCGGGCCAACTCGCTTGGCCATATGGAGCAGATCGAGAGCTACGCACCCGGCCACTAGGTCAGGTTTGGAAGCCTAAACTACACGGCCGACATCCGCGAAGACTTGATCTTCGACGGATTCGAGCCCCTGCCGAGTGTGCCGCACGGTCACGATGAGCATGATTTAGCTCTACAATCAGACAGTGTTCAGTAGATCGCACCGGCAACCGCTCCGACCCTCAATTCAGAGACAATTGCGCCATCCATGGACGGGTGGATAGACCCCGCCACGGAGGCCGCATTCTCAGCGGCGATCGAGTCGAGTATCGACCTTACCCTTCACGAGAGCCGTGACGCCAAACTGCAGGATTCTTCCCTGGCCACGGACTCTGAACTGCGCCCGTGCCTATCGAATCCGACTAGGCGCCGATCATGGAGTTCGCCTTCATGGATATCTTTCAGCACTCGCCCTTCGGCAACATACTGAACTCATTAAGGTCTCTGTCGTCGGTGTCAAAACCGGCGGATCTCGGGTAGGGGGTCCCGAACTGTGCGTCCAAGGCGGATGGTAACAGGAAGCAGGGGACACGATGTTTTACCCAGGTTCGGGCCCTCTTGATGGAGGTAAAACCCTATGTCCTTCTTGATTTATTCTTGATGATATGAGTATTACAAGAGTTGATCTACCACGAGATCGGAGAGGCTAAACCCTAGAAGCTAGCCTATGGTGTGATTGTTGTGATTGTGTCCTACGGACTAAACCCTCTGGTTTATATAGACACCGGAGGGGGCTAGGGTTACACAGAGTCGGTTACAAGGAAGGAGATATTCATATCCGTATTGCCAAGCTTGTCTTCCACGCCAAGGAGAGTCCCATCCGGACACAGGACGAAGTCTTCAATATTGTATCTTCATAGTCCAACAGTCCGGCCAAAGGTTATAGTCCGACTGTCCGGAGACCCCCTAATCCAGGACTCCCTCAGTAGCCCCTGAACCAGGCTTCAATGATGATGAGTCCGGCGCGCAGTATTGTCTTCGGCATTGCAAGGCAGGTTCTTCCTCCGAATACACCACGAAAGAATTTGAATACAAGGATAGTGTCCGACCCTGCAAAATAAGTTCCACATACCACCATAGAGAGAATAATATTTCCACAAATCTAATTTGCTGACTTGTTTTGGCAACATGACATTAAGCCATGGCCCGGTGATTATCCGAACTGTTTCCTTTAACTAGCCCCGCACATAACGTGAGGCAGTTTTTGGACACGTCTTGTCAAATAAGAGATTATGTCCCCCTTATTACGGTATTCTCATCTATACGGGCATGGGTAGCCCAACTGCGCCATCGATTACGGCGCTTGGGGGATAAGCGAGTTTTACCAGGCTAGTGGGGGCGCATAGTTTCGGCCGCCCTTATAAAGGGACAAGGTTTAAGCTTTTTCTACCCATGCCTTCTTCCTCCTTGCTCATCCACTCTTGCGCACTCGAGCTCCAACGCCCAAGCCCACATCCTTCCCCTCAACCTTCTCCAATCATGTCCGGAGCGGGAGGCAAACGGATGGCTTCCTCCGTTACGGAGGGACACATCAAGAAGCTGCGCGGAGCCGGATACTTGGCCGCGAATATCGCGCATCGGCTGCCCGCTGTGGGGCAGATCGTTCCTACCCCTGAACCTCATGAGAGGGTAGTCTTCCTCACCACTTCCTCCACGGACTGGGGTTTCCCCTCCATCCATTCGTTCGTGGTCTCATGTTCTACTATGGGCTGGACTTCCATGATCTGGCCCCGAACTTCATCCTCAACATTTTGGGGTTCATCGTCATGTGTGAGGCTTTCCTCCGCATCCGGCCCCACTTTGGCCTATGGTTAAAGACCTTCAATATCAAGCCGAAGGTGGTTAGCGGCTAACAAGCAGAATGTGGCGGAGCCATGGTGGGCAAGATGCCTAACGTTATATGGCTTGAAGGCTCCTTCGTGGAGACCATAAAGGGGTGGCAATCGGCGTGGTTCTACATCACCGAGCTGCGCAACGCCAAATGGGTGGCTGCCCCCAAGTTTCGATCTGGAATCCCCACGCGGCTCACCTCCTAGAAAGAGAAGAGCCTGTCCTGGGGTTCATCGATAGAGCTGGACGGACTCTAGAAATGTATCTAGAATATGGCCGGCAAGAAGTTCAAGCTTGTCAATATAGTCCAGGTCCTGCTCATCCGCCGGATCCTCCCGTGCCAACAATGGGACTTCAACTTGTGGGAGTTCGACCCAGCCCAACACCAGACTCTGAGCGAGCTCTTCGACACAATGCACAAGGACGTTTGGAAGGTGTTGTTCAAGGACGCCGAGGTCCCTCCCTCCCTCAACGAGGACCGCGGGCTAAGCGCGAAGCGCCAAGCGCATTCGGTGAGTTCTATACATCCGGTAGAATATTTATTTCCCCTAGCTTAACCATGTGCGGGGTCTGAGCTCCATGCCTTTGATAGGACTGGGTGGAGATGTCGGGGCAGATTAACTGTCCGGCCCCTCTGCCCGAAGACACTGTGGACGCTCTCCTAATGGAGATGCTGACTCTGGCTCCTTACAAGGTGCCGGAGAAGACCAAGAAGGCCAAGGGAACCCGAAAGAGTTCCCGACGCCAGGCGTTATCGGACTTATCGTCCGATAACTCCGCGACACCCTCCTCCCCCGAAGACGAGGAGGAAGATGAAGATGCTCCCCCTCCGGTCGGGGGAGACAAGAAAAGGAAGGCCGCCCCAACCAGGGGGCCAAAGTGTCCAAGAAGGGAAGGACTCTCCTTCCGGACTTCTCCACCACCGCCGCGGAAGGCGAAGACAAGTGGCTGCTCAGGGCCAAGCCCCTGGCGAAGTCGTAAGTATTCGGATGCCAGAGTAACTCATAGCATACATTTGTCGCACTGCCTCTC
Source organism: Triticum dicoccoides (assembly GCF_002162155.2). NCBI lineage: Eukaryota > Viridiplantae > Streptophyta > Magnoliopsida > Poales > Poaceae > Triticum > Triticum dicoccoides. The sequence goes on from NC_041390.1 coordinate 578,674,382, forward strand.
CTAACGCCGAATTATGACTATGCATACCGCCACGAGCCTGTATCGACGTATCGCCGGACGGCTCCCTGGGCTTGTTGGATATGGATAGCGATCCACTTCCGACCGCCACCTCCCCTTTCCCTACGGACAACGCCGAGGTATTGTCTCAAGAGGCACCGGGTCGAGGGGAGACAGTCCTGGTGGCGCCTCAAGGAGACCTTCCGGACTCCGGGAGCAGAGGGAGCAAGGCTCCCGAGGGCTCCGAGTTCGGCCCTCAGCCGAACAACGCGCCGGAACCCCCAGTGGTTCCGAACACGGGCAGGCGGCTTCCTTCCAAAAGGGCCAAGACGCCTGTGCCGGTGACCTCTGTCCATCCAGAGGCACCGGACAATCTGCTGGGAGCGCTTCGCAGCGCTTCCATCGGCGAAGAGCACCGCACTATTATGAGTGCGGTGGTCCAGAAGGTTCAGTCCGCCAAGAGCGGACTGACTGAAGCCTGTGCCAGCCTTCTAACAGGCTTTGAGGTAAGTTTTTGAAATATGGGGAAAAAATATTACTGCGTAGACAGTAGCCCCTGATGCTCTGTTCGGTGTTCACAAAGAAAAGCCGAACAGAAGATCAAACAATATCGCAGGAGTCTAATATAAGTATGTCAATATGCGTATGCAGGCTTCGCTGCTGGCATCTGCCGCACTGACTGCGGAGGTCGCCGCACTGAAGCAGGACCTTAAAGGGTCCAAGGACGAGCTCAGCCTTGCTAAGAGGCAGCTCGAGGAGAACAAAGGTAAGTAGTACCTAGTCTATGGATATGTATAAAAAGAATGCGATTGCAAAATGATAGCATCATCGTAAATTTTGCAGGGGCCACGAGCGAGGTGGCGACCCTGAAGCAAGCGCTATCCGAGGCCGAAAACAAAGTGGCCAAGGAGCGCACCGAGCGGGAAAGGCATAAGGCATGGGTGGGCGAGGTGCAGCAAGAGCTCCACGCTCTCGTGACGAAGCACAAGGCGTTGGAGCTTGACTTGAAGACGCGAGAGTCTGAGCTTTCCGCGGCCCTCGAGAGCGCAAAGAGTGCCAAGGCCGAAGCCCAAAAGGCCCTCCAGGAGATTGATGCGATGAAGAAGATAGCGGCGGGTAAGGTATTCTATATGCAAAGCAAGCATGTGAAAGTAAATTACCTATTACTTACCCGAATCCGGAGCTCTCCAGGAGCATTCGCAGATTTGCCCCGAAGTGTGTCGGATGTCATACAGTTTTACCAGGCCGAGGAGGGAAGCTCAATGAAGAAGCTATTCTGGTCTCAATATACTGGGACCGAACACCCGATGCCTCTGAGCGACCAGCTGAAGCAACTGGTCGAGCTGCACAAGGCGGCCGAACAGGCCATGAAGGGCTTTATAGTCCGAATGTGGCCTAGCGACGCCCTTCCCAACAGCTACTTCGGCCTGGTGAGGCGGCTTGTGGATGCCTGCCCACGGCTGGAAGTCATCAAGCGGTCTGTCTACATCGAAGGTGCACGCCGGGCTTTCGCCCGTGTGAAGGCGCAATGGGCCAAGCTGGACGCCGTGAAGCTGATTAAGGAAGGGCCGCCGGAGGGCAAGGAGCATCGCCACCCCGAGATGTACTATGAGGGTGTCCTGAAGGGTGCTCGTCTCATAGCGGACGAGTGTACGAAAGATATAATATTCGAGTAAACTCGCTCGTGTAATCCTGTAGTTATGAAAACTTGTTCATATGCGCTATGCAAAGCTTGTTTGAATTTAAAATATTACCTCCTGTTCGGCTGTTTATCAAATCTGAGAGATGGCTAGTCGTCTGCTTCTGCCCCCACGCCACGAGTGCTGGGGTGTTCGCGATAAACCTAAGCACTCTTGTTCCCATTGTTGGGTCCCTCAAGGGAGGTGCTCAGCACAACGAACAAGGCAATCGGACTATAATGCGTTATCACTCTCACTTAGCCATAGAATTCTATAATTTTAAATTTCGGCGAAGCCCCTAGTATTCGGAAGGCCGAATTCGGGGCGTGATACATGCCTTAAGCCAGACAGGGCCGGCACCTCTCTCTAAGCGGCATAAGCCTTTAGGGACTCGAAATCTCTCAAACAGCGACCAGTCTCTCGCCTTATCATGATAGTCAGTTTTAGCTTTCCCTACTGAGGTGCTTAGCCCAGCAGAACCGGGGCACAATCGCAGTAGTTCTCCCAGTGCTACCTTAGCCGATATAGCGGAACGTAAGGTAGCAAAACATGGGAGCCGGGCAAACCCAACTATTGACCCAAGACATGATTCGGAGCTGATGCATATAATGCTATAAGTTCAGGGTGCCGCACTTGTGAAAGTATTCAGACTTCTCACACCATATTGTGGGGTACTTAAGCCCCTGGTGTATTGGCCGTACCAAAGTGTACGGTTGCAAGGTGTCATTAATGAACACATATATAGAAGAAAAATGCAAAAATAGACTGAAGCTATGCATTGTTTATTCAAAAAGATGCATTGAAGCAAAACGATACAAGTAGTGCGATAAGCAGAAGGTGGGACTATTTGACATGTCCCCTCTACGGGCGAGCTGCGGGATAGTATTTAGGACAGGTATTTTGCTCGTTATGGACACCGCCTGGGATTTCCACAGTGTGATGTAGCTTTCTGCCTCCATGGTTGTTGTATCGTGTGTGCGGCAATTGTACTGCCGTACAGGTCTTCCGGAGAGTAAAGTCCTAAAAGTAAGAAAAAAATGGTAAAATTGACAGCCCCTAGTGCGGTTGAGCCGCGTTTTTGGGGCGTGCCATGGTCGTGCCCCTCCCCCTGTGCCCATGGTATTTTCAGAGCGTAATTATGTACGCGTCGCACGGATTTCGCCATTTCACGAGGGCTCGGGTTGGGGCCGTATTGCGACGCTCACTCGGAACGTGCCAGACGGTCTTGTTGAAGGTTACTCCGGGCACGTTTAACGGTGTCCAGACGTTTTATCGCCGAACTAGAGAATTGCCTTGAGAGGCTGCTTTGGACTTCCGCTGCGAGGGCCGCCGTGTGCTCCTCCGTTTGAAGAGAGCGCTCGGTGTTTCCATTGACTGTAATGATTCCCCGAGGTCCTAGAATCTTGAGCTTGAGGTATGCGTAGTGCGGCACCGCATTGAACTTTGCAAACGCGGTTCGCCCGAGCAGTGCATGGTAGCCACTGCGGAACGGGACTATATCGAAGATTAACTCCTCGCTCCGGAAATTATCCGGGGATCCGAAGACCACTTCAAGTGTGACTGAGCCTGTGCAATGGGCCTCTACAACTGGTATGACGCCCTTAAAGGTCGTTTTTGTGGGTTTAATCCTTGAGGGATCTATGCCCATTTTGCACACTGTGTCCTGATAAAGCAGGTTCAAGCTGCTACCGCCGTCCATAAGTACTTGAGTGAGGTGAAATCCGTCAATGATTGGGTCTAGAACCAATGCGGCAAAGCCGCCATGGCAGATACTAGTGGGGTGGTCCCTGCGATCGAAAGTGATCGGGTAGGAGGACCATGGATTGAACTTTGGGGCGACTGGCTCCAACACGTATACGTCCCTTAACGCACGCTTCCGCTCCCTCTTGGGGATGTGGGTTGCGTATATCATATTCACCGTCCGCACTTGTGGGGGAAACCCCTTCTGTCCTCCGGTGTTCGGCGGTCGGGGCTCCTCCTCGTCGTCGCTATGTAGCCCCTTGTCTTTGTTTTCGGCATTTAACTTGCCGGCCTGCTTGAACACCCAACAATCCCTGTTGGTGTGGTTGGCTGGCTTGTCAGGGGTGCCATGTATCTGACACGAGCGATCGAGTATACGGTCCAAACTACACGGGCCCGGAGTGCTTCTTTTGAATGGCTTTTTCCGTTGACCGGGCTTAGAGCCTCTGAATCCGGCATTAACTGTCGTATCCTCGGTATTGTCACTGTTAATGTGGCGCTTGTGCTTGTTGCGACATGACCTGCCATTGCTGTCCTTGGTATCCGAATTACCAGGGCTCTTTGACATGTTATTGCTACGAGCTAGCCAGTTGTCTTCTCCCGCGCGAAAGCGGGTGATGAGTGTCGTGAGGGCTGCCATAGATTTCGGCTTTTCCTGTCCAAGGTGTCGGGCAAGACACTCGTCGCGGATGTTATGCTTGAAAGATGCTAGGGCCTCTACATCCGAACAGTCGACGATTTGATTTTTCTTAGTTAGGAACCGTGTCCAGAATTGCCTGGCCGATTCCTCTGGCTGTTGAATTATGTTGCTCAAGTCATCGGCATCTGGTGGTCGCACATAGGTGCCCTGGAAGTTGTCGAGGAATGCGGCTTCCAGGTCCTCCCAACAACCTATGGATTCTGCTGGCAAGCTGTTGAGCCAATGCCGGGCTGGTCCTTTAAGCTTGAGTGGGAGGTATTTGATGGCGTGTAGATTGTCACCACGGGCCATGTGGATATGAAGGAGATAGTCCTCGATCCATACCGCGGGATCTGTCGTACCATCATATGATTCGATATTCACGGGTTTGAAACCCTCTGGTATTAGATGATCCATTACTTCATCTGTGAAGGATAACGGGCGCCGCTCTAAGTCCCGCCAAAGCAAAAAACGGTGATTCCGGCACAGGAGATAATAACACCCCGGACAGTGCCGAAGACAACTCCCTCCAGCAAGATTCAGCACAGGAGGATGGAGAAGCCAGCCCTCAAGAGAGAGCGGCAGATAGAGAGGAAGAGGATGATAATTATATACCTCCCTCCCAAGACGAGGAAAGCCTCGGCGACGACGAATTTGTCGTGCCTGAGGATCCCATTGAACAAGAGCGCTTCATATGATGGTAATGGATCACCAAATCCCAGAGGGTTTCAAACCCGTAAATATCGAATCATACGATGGTACAACAGATCCTGCGGTATGGTTCGAGGACTTCCTCCGGCACATCGACATGGCCCGCGGTGACGATCTACACGCCATCAAATACCTCCCACTCAAACTCAAAGGACCAGCTCGGCATTGGCTCAACAGCCTGCCAGCAGAATCCATTGGCTGTTGGGAAGATCTGGAAGCCGCATTCCTCGACAATTTCTAGGGAACTTATGTGCAACCACCAGACACCGATGACTTGAGCCACATAATTCAGCAGCCAGAGGAATCGGCCAGGCAATTCTGGACACGGTTCCTGACAAAGAAAAATCAAATCATCGACTGTCCGGATGCAGAGGCCCTAGCAGCTTTTAAGCACAACATCCACGACGAGTGGCTCGCCCGGCACCTTGGCCAGGAAAAGCCGAAATCTATGGCAGCCCTCACGACACTCATGACCCACTTTTGCACGGGAGAGGACAGCTGGCTGTCTCGAAGCAATAACATTTCAAAGAACCATGGTACTTCGGATACCATGGATAGCAATGGCAGGTCACGTCGCAACAAACACAAGCGCCGCATCAACAGCGACAATACCAAGGATACTGCAGCCAATGCCAGATTTAGAGGCTCTAAATCCAGGTTAGCGGAACAAGCCATTCAAAAGAAGCACTCTGGGCCCGTCCAGTTTGGACCGTATATTCAATCGCTCGTGTCAAATACACGACACCCCTGACAAGCCAGCCAACCACACCAATAGGGAATGTTGGGTGTTCAAGCAGGCCGGCAAGTTAAATGCCGAAAATAAAGATAAGGGGTTACATAACGATGACGAGGAGGAGCCCCGGCCGCTGAACACCGGAGGACAAAAGAGGTTCCCCCCACAAGTGCAGACGGTGAACATGATATAGGCAACCCACATCCCCAAGAGGGAGCGGAAGCGTGCGCTAAGGGACGTATATGCATTGGAGCCAGTCGCCCCAAAGTTCAACCCATGGTCCTCCTGTCCGATCACCTTCGATCGCAGGGACCACCCCACTAGTATCCTTCATGGCGGATTTGCCGCACTGGTCCTCGACCCAATCATCGATGGATTTCACCTCACTCGAGTCCTTATGGACGGCGGCAGCAGCTTGAACCTGCTTTATCATGACACAGTGCGCAAAATGGGTATAGACCCCTCAAGGATCAAACCCACAAAAACGACCTTCAAAGGCGTCATACCAAGTGTAGAGGGCCATTGCACAGGCTCAGTCACACTGGAAGTGGTCTTTGGATCCCCGGATAACTTCTGAAGCGAGGAGTTAATCTTTGATATAGTCCCGTTCTGCAGTGGCTATCATGCACTGCTCGGGCGAACCGCATTTCCGAGATTCAATGCGGTACCGCATTACGCATACCTCAACCTCAAGATGCCAGGACCTCGGGGGGTCATCACAGTCAATGGAAACATAGAGCGCTCTCTCCGCATGGAGGAGCACACTGCGGCCCTCGCAACGGAAGCACAAAGCAGCCTCTTCAGGCAATCCACCAGTTCGGTGATTAAACACCCAGACACCGTCAAGCGCGCCCGGAGTAATCTGCAACAAGGCCGCCTGGCATGTTCCGAGCTCGCATAGCAATGCGGCCCCCACCCCAGTCCCAGCCAAACGGCGAAATCCTAGCCACGCATACATAATTAGGCATTGAAAATACCATGGGCATAGGTGGGGGCACGACTACGGCACGCCCCAAAACGTGGCTCAACCGCACTAGGGGCTTCCCGCTTTGTTATTTTTTCTCTCTTTTCAGGACTTTACTCTCTGGAAACCCCCTCTGGCAGTACGATTGCCGGACACATGATACAACAACCAAGGAGACAGCAAGCTACGTCGCACCATGGAATTCCCAGGTGGTCTCTGATAACGAATGAAATACCTGCTTTAAATAACATTCCTCAGCTTTCCCTTGGAGGGGACATGTCAAATAGTCCTACTTTTTTCTTATCGCACTACTTGTATCATTATGCTTCGATGCACCTTTTTGAATAAACACTGCATAGCACTAGTCTATTATAGCATTCTCTATTCCTTTTTATATATATGTTCATTCATGACATTCAGCACCCGTACACTCTGGTACGACCAATACGCCAGGGGCTTATGCATACCCCATAATACGGCGTGAGAAGTACGAACACTTTCGACAGTGCGGCACCCCGAACTTATAGCATTATATGCATCAGCTCCGAATCATGTCTTGGGTCAATAGTTGGGTTTGCCCGGCTCCCATGTTTTGGTACCTTATGTTCCGCTATATCGGCTAAGGTAGCACTGGGAGAACTACTGCGATTGTGCCCCGGTTCATCTGGGCAAGCACCTCAGTAGAGAAAGCTAAAACTAACTGTCATGATAAGGCAAGAGCTGGTCGCTGTTCGAGAGGTCTCGAGTCCCTAAAGACTTATGCCGCTTAGAGCGAGGAGTCGGCTTTGTCTGGCTTAGGCGTGTATAGCGCCCCGAATTCGGCCTTCCGAATACTAGGGGCTTCGCCAAAATTTAAAATTGTAGACTTCTATGGCTAAGTGAGAGTGATAAAGCATTATAGTCTGATTGCCTTGTTCGTTGTGCTGAGCACCTCCCTCGAATGACCCAACAATGGGAAAAAGAGTGCTCAGATTTATCCCGAACACCCCAGCACTCGTGGCATGGGGGCAGAAGACGACGACTGGCCATCTCTTAGATTTGATAAACAGCCGCACGGAAGGTAATATTTTAAATTCAAACAAGTGTTGCATAGCGCACATGAACAAGTTTTCATAGTATAGGATCACCCGATCAAGTTCATTCAAAAATTACATCCTTCACACACTCGTCCGCCACAAGACGGGCACCCTTCAGGACACCCTCATAATACATTTCAGGGTGGCGATGCTCCTTGCCCTGCGGCGGCCCCTCCTTCACCAGCTTCTCGGCGTCCATCTTGGCCTAGTGCACCTTCGCGCGGGCAAAAGCCCAGCGTGCAACTTCAATGCAGACGGACCGCTTTATGACTTCCAGCCGTGGGCAGGCATCCACAAGCCGCCTCACCAGGCCATAGTAGCTATTGGGAAGGGAGTCGCCAGGACACATCCGGACTATAAGGCCCTCATGGCCTGTTCAGCCGCCTTGTGTAGCTCGACCAATTGCTTCAGCTGGTCACTCACACGCATCGAGTGTTCGGTCCCAGTATATTGAGACCAGAACAACTTCTTCATTGAGCTTCCCTCCTCGGCCTGGTAGTACTTTGCGGCATCCGACACGCTGCGGGGCAAATCTACGAATGCTCCTGGAGAGCTCCGGACTCAGGTAAGTAACAAGTAATTTACTTTCATATGCTTGCTTTGCATAATGAAAGCCTTACCCACCGCTATCTTCCTCACCACCTCAATTTCCTGGAGGGACTTTTGGGCTTCAGCCTTGGCATGTTTTGTGCTCTCGAGAGCCGCGGCAAGCTCGGACTCTCGCGTCTTCGAGTCAAACTCCAAAGTCTCGTGCTTCTTCACAAGAGCCTAGAGCTCTTGCTGCACCTCGCCCACCCGTGCCTCTTGTTTTTCCCGCTCGGTGCACTCCTCGGCCGCTTGGTTTTCGGCCTCAGACAGCGTTTGCTTCAGGGTTGCACTTTGGTCGTGGCCCCTGGCACATCCATGATGATCCTATCATTTTGCAACCACATCTTATATATATAGACAAGGTATTACTTACATTTGTTCTCCTCGATCTGCATCTTGGCAAGGTCGAGCTCTTTCTCGGACCGCTCGAGGTTCTGCTTCAGTGTGGCGACCTCCGCAGTTAGTGCGGCAGAGGTCAGCAGCGAAGCCTGCGTACGCATATAGACATACTTGTATTAGACTCCTGCAGATATTATTTGATCCTCTATTTGGCTCTTCTTTGTGAACACCAAACAGAGCATTAGGGGCTATTGTCTATGTGGTAATATCTTCCTATATTTTAAATACTTACCTCAAAGCATGTTAAAATGCTGGCACAGGCTTCAGTCAGTCCACTCTTGGCGGACTAAACCTTCTTGATCACCACACTCATAATAGTGCGGTGCTCTTCGTCGATGGAAGCGCCGCGAAGCACTCCCAGCAGGTTGTCCGGTGCCTCTAGATAGACAGAGGTCACCGGCACGGGCGGCTTGCCCCTCTTGGAAGGGGGCCGCCTGTCGGAGTCCAGAACCACTGGAGGTTCCGGTGCGGTGTTTGGCTGAGGGCCGAACTTGGAGCCCTTGGGAGTCTTGCTCCCTTGGCGCCTTAAGTCCGGAAGGTCACCTTGAGGCGCCTCCGGGACTATCTCCCCCCGGCTCGGCGCCCCTTGAGACAATACCTCGACATTGTCCGTAGGGCGAGGACAGGAGGCGGTTGGAAGTGACTCGCTATTCATATCCAACGAGTCCAAGGAACCGTCCGACGAGGATATGTCGATACGGGCTCAGGGCGGACTGCATGATCATATTCGACGTTAGGAGAAGTAGTGCAATAAAAGTATGCTATGAGTTACTCTGGTATTCGAATACTTATGACTTCGCTAGGGGCTTGGCCCTGAGTAACCACTCATTTTCGTTGTCGCCGGCGGTGGTGGAACAGTCCGGAAGGAGAGTCCTTCCCTTCTTGGACCCTCCGGCCTCCCCAGTTGGGGCAGCCTTCCTTTTCCTGTCTCCCCCGGCTGGAGGGGGAGAACCATCATCTTCCTCCTCCTTGTTTTCATGGGAGGAGGGCATCTCGGAGTTATCGGACGATGAGTCCAATACCACCTGGCGCCGGGAACTCTTTCGGGTTCCCGTGGCCTTCTTCTTGATCTTCTTCTCCGGCACCGCATAAGGAGCCGGAGTTCACATCTCCGTCAGGAGAGCATCTGCAGGGTCTTCGGGCAGAGGGGTCGGACAGTTAATCTTCTCCGATGTCTCTACCCAGTCCTGTCAAAGGCATGGGAGCTCAGACCCCGCACATGGTTAAACTATGGAAAATAAATACCCTACGAGAGGTATAGAACTTACCGGATTCGCAGGGCGCGTCGCGCTTAGCCCGCGGTCCTCACTAAGGGGACGGGGGACCTCGGCGCCCTTGAACAGCACCTTCTAGACATCCTTATGTGTCGTGTCGAAGAGCTCGCGTAGAGTCTGGTGTTGGGCCGGGTGAACTCCCATAAGTTGAAAGCCCGTTGTTGACACGGGAGGATTCGGCGGAAAAGCATGACCTGGACTATGTTCACAAGCTTGAGTTTCTTGCCTATCATGTTCCAGATACACTTCTGGAGTCCGTCCAGCTCCATCGATGAGCCCCAGGACAGGCCCTTCTCCTTCCAGGAAGTGAGCCGCGTGGGGATTCCGGATCAAAACTCGGGGGCCGCCACCCAGTTGGTGTTGCGCGGCTCGTTGATGTAGAACCACCCCGATTACCACCCCTTTATGGTATCCATGTAGGAGCCCTCGGGCCATGTAACATTGGGCATTTTGCCCACCATGGCTCCGCCGCATTCCGCTTGTTGGGTGCCCACTACCTTCGGTTTTACATTGAATGTCTTCAGCCACAGGCCGAAGTTGGGCCGAACGCGGAGGAAAGCCTCGCACACAACGATGAACGCCGAGATGTTGAGGATGAAGTTCGGGGCCAGATCATGGAAGTCTAGCCCATAATAGAACATAAGGCCACGGACGAATGGGTGGAGGGGAAACCCTAGTCCGCGGACGAAGTGGGTGAGGAAAACCACCCTTTCGTAAGGTTCTGGGTAGGGACCATCTGCCCCGTGGCTGGCAGCCGGTGCACGATATCCGTGACTAAGTATCTGGCCCCGCGTAGATTTTTGATATCTCCCTCCGTGACGGAGGAGACCATCCACTTGCCTCCCGCTCCGGACATGTTTGGAGAGGGTTGAGGAGAAGGATGTGGACTTGGGCGCTGGAGCTCGAGTGCGCGCGAATGGATGAGCAAGGAGGAAGAAGGTGTGGGTAGAAAAAAGGTGAACTCTTATCCCTTTATATGGGTGGACGGAACTATTCGCCCCCACCAGCCTGGTAAAACTCGCTTATCCCCCAAGCGCCGTAATTGATGGCGCGGTTGGGTTACCCACGTCCGTATTGATGGGAATCCCGTAATAAGGGGACACGATCTTTGCTTCGACAAGACGTGCCAAGGAAACCGCCTCGCGAAGCACGCTGAGGTTGGTTGTGAAAAACGATTCGAATGGTGACCTGGCTGTGGTGTGATGTCACACTGCGGAATGCGTCGGCAGATTAGATTTGTGAAAATATGATTCTCTCTACGGTTGTATGTGGAACTTGTTTTGTAGAGCCGGACACGATCCTCGTGTTCAAAATCTTCTATGAAGTATTCGGAGGAGGAACCCGCCTTGCAATGCCAAAGACAATCTGCGCGCCGGACTCATCGTCATTGAAGCCTGGTTCAGGGGCTATTGAGGGAGTCCTGGATTAGGAGGTCTCCGGGCAGCCGGACTATATCCTTTGGCCGGACTATTGGACTATGAAGATACAAGATTAAAGACTTCGTCCTGTGTCAGGATGGGACTCTCCTTGGCATGGAAGGCAAGCTTGGCAGTACGGATATGTAGATCTCCTTCCTTGTAACCGACTCTGTGTAACCCTAGCCCCCTCCGATGTCTATATAATCTGGAGGGTTTAGTCCGTAGGACAACAACAACAATCATACCATAGGCTAGCTTCTAGGGTTTAGCCTCTCTGATCTCGTGGTAGATCAACTCTTGTACTACTCATATTATCAAGAACAATCAAGCAGGACGTAGAGTATTACCTCCATCAAGAGGGCCCGAACCTGGGTAAACATCATGTCCCCTGCCTCCTGTTACCATCCGCCTTAGACGCACTGTTCGGGACCCCCTACCCGAGATCCGCCGGTTTTGACACCGACAGTGGTGTAAAAAACCGTCAAAAAGGTACAAAACATTTGCGATGGAGGATGCATCAAACACGGTTCAAATTTTAGTTGCGTGTGCGATGTAGGGCATATGGTTCAGTTCAATTAACTTTTTGCGATGTGGAGGAACAAAAGAAACGGGCAGCCAGATGGAGGTGTGTGCAATATACAGCATACGGTTCACTCGGATGAACTGTTTGTGATTAGGCAACACAAAAGAAATGGTCGGCCAGATCAAGGTGTGTGCGATATACGGCATGCGGTTCACTCAGATGAATTGTTTGCGTTGAGACATGAGAACAGAAACGGTTCAACTTAACAAGATGTGTGTGATACGCGGCAAACAAGTATGTAATCAGAAATGTGTGTGAAGACCGATAATAACACAAACAGTTGTTGCTAATAAGACGTGTGTGTTGTGCGATGGGATTGCATACAGAACAACATATATATATATATATATATATATATATATATATATATATGTATATGTGTGTGTGTGTGTGTGTATATATATATATATACACACACACACACTTAAGGACATGCTTGCATAACCAAATTAAACATCCACTTACATAGGTGGCTACTACAACCATGGCATTTGCACACACCAAAGTAAACTATTACATGCATAATTACATAAGTGGCTACTACACACATGACATTTCCACACACCAATAAAGTAAACTATATATTACATGCATGATTAACTAGCATAAATGATCATCTAATCATCATCTACTTCTTGTGACGCTTGCTCTGCTCGTGGCTCGATTCAGACTCGTCGATTTTGGTAATGAGGCACTTCCTCATGTCAACGATCCTCCTGTGCATCTCATAGCATGTGTACACGCTCTTGGCCGCGAACCTGAGGTGAGGTTCATCTAGTTGCCGCATCCAGGCCCTGTGCCAGGATAGGGGACTTGTTCTCTAGGCATCATGCTTCATCTTTTTGTAGTAGGGGTCGATGATGGCTAAGGCGAGTTCAACCAGGGAGTCCTTCATGCTGAACCAGACCCTATAGTGGTCACTAATTTCGACAAAGTTCTGGCACGCCAAGCCCGTAACACGGAGCGCGTTTACATCATCGGTGGATGGCGAACATGTAGTCGGTGCAGTTGACAAACCTATTGAAACGGTCGCAAGGCTCTGTGGCCATGCAGTAGTGGTAGATGAGGACATGATGGCCCATGCACAACAGGGCGATGGCAGCCTTCTAATCTATGTCGGGATGACTGGTGGTGGTGTACTGGAGGTCGATGCCGACCACCTTGTACTTGTCTCGAGCAAGCAACTGCTCAACGCTGTTGATGTAGTTGTCCACCATGGGTGGGTCGATGGTGTACACCACCGAGAGATCCGTCTCCCTCGCGTGGGTCTTCACTGTACGCTCGCCGAACTCCATTAGAGCGCCGATAGACATCCCGTCTCTATGTGTCATCGTGGGTGTGCTTGTTCTGTTGTGGGGCGCGATCGAAAGGTTGAAGAGACTAAGGTTATAATGGCCACGGCAATTAAAGGGGAAGCTGGACGGCCAGGAATATCGGTAGGCCCTGATGGGAGTTCTAATTTGCAGCGCGTAACTCCATCGTGCCACACGTAACTGCATCACGTGGAAATGCGTGTGGCGCAACCGCATGCATATGGGGCCCCCGACGTGATCGTGTGCACGCCTAACCGCTGGCAGAGCGCGCGTGTAGGGACGCGAGCAGAGCACTCCGCTGTCGCCTCAACGGCGAGAAACCATATAGCAGTTGAACGCGCAAGGAAAAACTATCCACAAGCTAGGCGCCCCGACGGATGCAAGCAAAGCGCATCAACGGACGCGAGCAGAGCGCGCTGTGGCGCCTAACGGCGAGCAGAGGCTGGCACGGTGATACGTGACAAACAAGACGAACTGTGTGAGCGATGCCGGAGACATCAAGCATGAATCAGATTAGAGTTGCGTGTGTGATACGTGGCATACAGTTGATCCATCTTAGTTGTTTGTGGTGGAATAAGCCATGTGTGTTGCAGGCAAACGCTTGCTGGTATATAACCTTAAATTTAACCAAAAAAGTGTTAATGCATGTTACAAAAATTGTATAGCTGGAAACTATGTTCAAATACGACTCCAACGATATAATCTTTGGCGACATGCGTTCGTATTTTATTAGTTAAATCGTACTTATAAACCAAGGCGGGGGTATAGTAGGTAATTAAATTGCAAAAATTATTTTTGTATTAACCATATGTGTACGTGTTCTTTCATCCTCCTCTCGCACGTCTTGTCACCCCGCTGTCGCAGACAGCTTATAGCGCAAGCTTGCGCATCGTGCGGGGGCGTTCTTTTAGCCAAACGGTGGCGCCAATGAATCGTCGGTGAGCCCGTTCCCGGGCATCCTCGTATGTTACCGCGCAAGCTTCCTGCCCGACTCGGTGAAATCCCCCAAAATCCCAATGCTTACCGGCCTGCTATAAAAACCCTCACGGCCGGCGAGTCCTGCGTCGCATTTTCCCCTCCCTCCCTGTACCTTATCCCACAATCGCCAATGGCACCGGTCCATCGACGTTGCTCAGCCACTCCGTCGTCACCAGAGGACAGCTCCAGCTGGGAGGCTACACCATGGCAGCGACGCAGTCCCCGGTGTAGTGTAGTGTGTGTGTCATGCATGTTGGGTGTGCGCGGAACACCCATCACACGCTCCGCCACCGGTGCCCGTCGGCAGCTGTTGCCGTCCGCCGTTGCCTCCACACCACCGTCGAAAGCCAGGGCCATCTCCCGCTCAGCCGCCACGACTCGAAGGCGGTAGGTGGCCGCCACCCCACTGCTGGCCACCGTGGCCATCACCCGCTCTGCCACCGCGACCCGAAAGTGGGAGGTGGTGGTCATGGCCGCCACCCCATCGTCGGACGCCATGGCTGCCAGACACCATCGACCGCCGGGATCATCACCCGCTCCGCCACCACCGCCTGAAGGAGGGAGGCGGAGGTGGAGGCTAGCACGTGCGTCAGCGACCTTGCGTGCAACATCGAGTTCTTGCGGGAGGAGAAGGAGCGCCTCGTCGAGCATGCAAAGAGATCGCAGTCATGGCCGCAGTACATGCTAACCCAGAGGCGAGGAATCAGGAGATCTATGAGAAGTCTGGCCGCTTCGAGAGGGATTATCTGGAGCGGTAGTGGGCGTTCGAGCTGGCGAGCGTCGCTGAATGTGTAGCAGTGGTTGGCATCATATTGCATTTCTCCAGCTCATCGGTAGGCTCCTCCTCCTCCCTTACCTCTAAATGAGCGCGCTCGGGAGAGGAGAGGCTGTCGGAAGTAGCACAAAGCCCCTCCGTGGTAGTAGTAGTAGTATTTAGGGGCTATTTTGTTTAGTTCATCTGACTATAGATGTGTGGTCGAACTGTACAACGTACTTAAAATTAGCTAGTATATATAGTTGAACTAGCTATTTCAGTACGTGGTTGGCAACAATTGGGGAAAAGTTTGGTCAATTCAGCTGTCGAGTTGAACTATTTGTATAAATTATTAATGACTGCTTAATCTATGAATGAAATCCATGCTTAATTATTGAATGTTAGTTGCAAAAATTAGATAGTGCTAGTGATTTCTAGCTGCATATTTTGACAAATTGTAGTGTTACAAGGATTGATAAATGGCAACGTTACTAGATCAACAAATGCCAATCTTTCCAGTTTGACAAATGGCAACATAGCCCATATGACAGATGCAAATCTTACCAAATTGTTTGTACATGGTTGCACACGGGTCATCCAAAACAACAGTTTGCGTTGAAGGGATGCACAAACCCTGCGCGCGGATTTTCCCTCAACTCAAGGGGGAAGACCATAGCTCTCACTTTGCATAGGGTGTTCTATCTAAAACGTCTGTGATCAAGAGCTGCAGAAATCCAGCTCCACACATTTTCTCTTGGCTTCCTAGGGAAGCTGTCGGCATGCCTTCCATTTAGTCAAGCACTCAATCACCTGTCCGCACGGCACCTCCTAGCCATTAAAAGAGTGAGGCGTGGCATCACGTGAATGGTTAAAAGAACGCACACAATTTAAATTATACAAAACGTTTGAGATGTTACAATGGCAGCTATTTGTTTCAAAATACGTTTATTGGTTGTTATATGAGTGCGCCTTCTCTCAAAATGGACACGAAAAATACCACAGGATGTCAGGTGCCATTCCATTATAGCATGCCAAGTTTCATGAATTTCAGACAATTTTGGATTTACTAAAATTTAAAAACAAAGTATCTCAACGTTTTGCCGGCAATCAACAGTGCCCTTGTGTTTGAAATTCATTCCCATTTCTTCCATGTGACCAAAGCATACCCCGAAGGACACATATTTGATTTTTCAACCAATTTATATGCACTCGAGCTTGTGCATGTGGTTCAAATTTGAATTATGCACATGAAATGCCTAGAAAACCCAGTTAATGTATAAAAATGTCCAAACAAACCCCGAAAAATTTCAAAAGTAAACACAACACTCTTGTTGCTCTATGTTTGACACTAGAAATTTTTTGAAAGCAATAACAGGCAACGGATATCGTTTTGTCCCTAAAGGTGGCATGTTCCCTACCGAAACCATCACGCTTGTTGTGAGAAGCTTATATCCAAACCTGCGCCAAATGGGACAAATTTTTAACCACGACATGTTGATGCCGCTCCATGATAGTATGCCAAGTTTCACAAATTTCAGACGGGTTTTGGATTTACTGGAATTTAAAAACCAAGTATCTCAATGTTTTGCCAGCAATCAACAGTGCCCTGGAGTTTAAAATTAATTCCCATTTCTTGCATGGGACCTAAGCATGCCCCAAAGGACACATATTTGATTTTCCAACCAATTTATATGCACTGGAGCTTGTGCATGTAGTTCAAATTTGAATTATGCACATGAAATGCCTGGAAAACTCAGTTAATGTATAAAAATGTCCAAACGAACACCGAAAAATTCCAAAAGTAAACACAACATCCCTGTTGTTCTATGTTGACACTAGAAAAAAATTGAAAGCAGTAAGAGGCAACGGATATCGTTTCGTCCCCAAAGGTGACACGTTCCCTACCGAAACCATCACACTTGTTGTGAGAAGCTAAGGTTTATGAGAAGCTTATACCCAAACCTGCCCCAAATGGGACAAATTTTGTACCACTGCATGTTGATGCCGCTCCATGATAGCATGCCAAGTTTCATGAATTTCAGACGAGTTTTGGATTTACTAGAATTTAAAAACCAGGCATCTCAATGTTTGCGGCCGAGTGACGGTGGCAGGGTGTTTGAAATTCATTCCCATTTCTTGCATGGGACCTAAGCATGCAACCAAGGACACATATTTGATTTTTCAACAAGTTTATATGCGCTAGAGAATGTGCATGTATTTCAAATTTGAATTATGCACATAAAATGTCTGGAAAACCCAGTTAATGTATAAAAATGTCCAAACGAACACCAAAAATTCCAAAACTGAACACAACACTCCTGTTGTTCTATGTTGACCCTCGAATATTTTTGAAAGCAATAAGAGGCAACGGATATCATTTCATCCCCAAAGGTGGCACGTTCCCTACCGAAACCATCACACTTGTTGTGAGAAGCAAAGGTTTGTGAGAAGCTTATACCCAAACCTGCCCCAAAAGGGACAAAATTTTTACCACGGCATGTTGATGCCGCTCCATGACAGCATGCCAAGTTTCGTGAATTTCAGACGAGTTTTGGATTTACTAGAATTTAAAAACCAGGTATCTCAATGTTTGTGGGTGAGTGACGGTGGTAGGATGTTTGAAATTCATTCTCATTTCTTGCATGGGACCTAAACATGCAACCAAGGACACAGATTTGATTTTTCAACCAGTTTATATGCACTGGAGAATGTGCATGTAGTTCAAATTTGAATTATGCGCATAAAATTCCTGGGAAACCCAGTTAATGTATAAAAATGTCCAAACGAACCCCGAAAAATTCCAAAATTAAACACAACACTCCTGTTGTTCTATGTTGACACTCGAAAAAAAATTAAAGCAATAAGAGGCAATGGATATTGTTTCGTCCCCAAAGGTGGCACGTTCCCTACCGAAACCATCATGCTTGTTGTGAGAAGCTCTGGTTTGTGAGAAGCTTATACCCAAACCTTCCTTAAATGGGACAATTTTTTTTACCACAGCATGTTGATGCCGCTCCATGATAGCATGCCAAGTTTCATGTATTTCAAACGAGTTTTGGATTTACTAGAATTTAAAAACCAGGTATCTCAATGTTTGCGGCCGAGTGATGGTGGCAGGGTGTGTGACATTCATTCCCATTTCTTGCATGGGACCTAAGCATGCAACCAAGGAAACATATTTGATTTTTCAACCCGTTTATATGCACTGATGCATGTGCATGTAGTTCAAATTAGAATTATGCACCTGAAATGCCTACAAAACCAAGTTAATGTATAAAAACGTACAAATGAACCCTGAATTATTCCATTTTTTGATGACACACCTATAGTTTCATGTTCACTGCAGATAAAAGTTCTAGAAATTCAAACACCATCCTTGCAGACTAAGGCATAGCCTAGTGGTGGGAAGGGGCTGATGCCTTCCCACCCACCCAGGTTCAAGGCATGGTACTTGCAATTTGGGTTTGTTGTACCAATTATACTGTAAGGGGTTTCCTTACTGTCTTTCTGTAAAAAATTCAAACACCATCCTTTGTAGCTGTGACCCCATTACGTAATTCAAATCAAGATGATAAATCAAGTAGATCGCACACAGTTTATTATCACCAACCGTGTGAGATGCAACACAAAATATCTTGGAGCACCGTCGGTGTATAGTACGCCTATGGCTTACGCAAGAAGGTGTGTCGACTGCAGTCCACAGTCGGTGTGTCAAGCACACTAACTCACTCCCTAAATATCATTTCACTATTCATTCATCGACGGTGAAAGATGGGGACGTGGACCGACGTTGTGTAGCGACCTGACCCGAATGGACCAAGTCTCTGTGCTTAAGTGTCATCCCTGGATCGGTATGCTGACACACACAGTACACGAGGATTTATAACAGAGGTAAATCACATGTATAAAATAACGTAAATACTATTACCTCAATCCAAAAATAGCGGAAGCAACAAGGTTGTGGATTCCCATCAACACCAACCACAAAGTTGAGTGTAGAATCGTAACCCTAACGTATCACTTTACTCGTCGTAAGAAACCTGCAACATGAGACGTTGCAGCCCGAAACGGGTCAGTACATTGAATGTACTGGAAAATTCACATCATAGAGAAAAATGATGAACAATGGCTATCACTATATGCATATATGGCTGGTGGAAAAGCTCTATGGTTGTAATGTTTTTACGAAAAGCCAATTTTTCCTACTGCAAAGGAATAAATTTTATTTAACTATCATGGTGGTTGTTGAACATTGAGAATGGTTGACAGCATTCTCAATCCCAATTAAGTAACATCATTAAAACCCAACAATATTCATTTAAAGTAACGTGATGAGATCAACAGGATAATCCAAGAACTAGATACTCAAGATGTCCATAACCGGGGACACGGCTAATCATGATTAGTTTATACACTCTGCAGAGATTTGCGCACTTCTCCCCACAAGACTCGATCGCCTCCGTTGGATTTCTCGCACTACATGGTGTTTGAGAAACGGATGACCGAGACACAGTCTTTCAGAAGCGCTAGCACCTTACGATGGATAGACCGGTACACCTACTTTCCCCTACATCTGCTAGTCTACCCTGTAAGAGTTCGCACGACTTAATCAACTATGCCAGAGCCCATAATGGCTTGTGGCTGCACACGGAAGTTTCTAGTTTGAAAAATCTCATGATCCCTTTGAGCCTGGGTGGCGGTCCAAAAGAAAACAGGCAAGTCCTGGATTACCCAGGTGCCTAGACAAGCAATCCTAGAATAATCAGGTGCCTCAATGCACCCAGATGTGTGTTTAAGTTGCCACCTTAAGTAAACCATTAATTAACAATCTCACATCTGTCATGGATACTCTCAAAATCCAATCCACATCTACTAGCATAGCATGGCATAATAAGCAAACGTAGAAGTAACTCCCAAAGGTTTGATAACAAACAGGTAATAGGTACTACCTCATCTACTTCCCATCCCACAGTTTAATTAGATCCTAATCATGCAATGTGTGAAGATTGATCTAATGCAAAAAAACTGGGTATGGAAGGGGATATGATCAAAGTGTGAACTTGCCTGCAATGTTGATGAAGATGATTCGCACTCAAAACTCTTGATAGCTCTACTCGTCACACTCCGGTCAATCTATCGTAAGCAAGCAATAGTAACCACACATAAGCAATCACTCAAAAGATCAAAAAGATCGAAGAAGACAATTCGGAAAACATCAAAACCAAGAAGATAGCTCTTGCAACATAAAACAATTTCCAACAGTACCAAAATTATGTGAATTTGGCCTTATTAGAATGTTTAGGTCAAGAGCTTTGATTTGCAAAAAGAATCAACTCAAACGGAGCTACGAAACTCAAGTTATGATCAAACGAAGTTTGAATTCAAATCTGCTCTAATTCAAATTTTTAAACTTTTCAAAAACATGTTTGAGTTGGATTACTGGATAGAGGAGATCATAACGAAGACGTGAGCGTTGGTTTCGTTGGATTTGGATTAACGAGTAAAAAGTTATGCTTGTTTGAAGAACAGGGACTATTCTGTAAATAAAGTATTCACATCTAGGTCCCTGGCCAAAAATAACAGAAAAAGAAAAGGATAAAAAGTGAACATTCGCTAACTAGTTCTTAAACAGAGAACGTTCTCTAAATAGATCTAAAAAAACTAAACTATTTTTTTAAACGAAAACCGAACCCTAAAAAAAATCGGCGAACCGGGCGGTTTTATTACCGGTTTACAGCGGTTCGTGGATTGGGCGGATCGGACCGGCGTCGAAGGTCAACTCCGGCAAGACGGGGCAGCGGCGACGGCGAGCTCCAGCGCGGTGCGGCTTCGCGACGAGGGCGAGGGCAGCGCGGGGCGATGGCAGCACGGGGAGCGAGGGCGGCGAGGTGGTGGCGGTGGCGCGCGGGGTGGAGGCGCGGTGAGGCGGTGGCGCAGAACAGCGACGGCGGCGGTTGAACGGCGACAGCGGAGGCGGATCTGGCGATGGGCGGCAGCGGCGACGGATCTGGCGATGGGCGGCGGCGGCGGCGAAAACGGGACCCAGGGGTCCCGGGGTGGCCTTTTAAAGAGGGCAGGGGAGGGCGGTGGCGTGGGGGAGGGGCGAGGTCGATGCGGAGTCCGGCCGGACTCCGGCTGGCGGCGGCGATGCTCGGGACTCTGTCCCGAGCTTGGGGGCGGTGCGGCGCGGCTGGGCTGCGGCCTAGCCCGGTTGGCTGGGCCGGCCCAGTCGGGGAAGGAGGTTCTTTTTTGTTTTTTTTTAAACATTATTTTCCAGACAAATAAAATAATAAAAGCAAAATAATTAAAAATATTATATAGGCATATAATATATCAAAATTTTCAAAAAAAGATTTTCTACGAGATGAACATTTTTATAACTTCAAATAAAATCCACACAATTTCAGATAAATCGAAGAGTGCTACTGGTCTACTAAAATCCAACAAAAATCATTTTTAAAATATCAAAATGATTTCAAATTTATTCCTCTCCATTTTTCTGTTGTAGGGAATCATGTTACCCTAATTTCCATATATTTTATTTTTGGAGAAAAATAATTTGAATAAAACTCAAATAACTCCAAATTGAAAATAAATTCAAAAGAACTTTGAATTTAATTCTTTGAACTCCCAACTCATATTTCATATAATTTGAAGAAGTCATTTTATCTTCTCTCATGAAAATCATTGAGATGCATGAAGTTTATGAATTGAAATATTTCCAAATGAAATTCAATTATTTTCAAATACCCTTTCATTTAATTTTTTAAATGGAAGAAGTCATACCATCTTCGCTCAAGGGTTTGTATTTGAAAAGAATTTGAATTCATGAAGATCAGAAAGCAAATATGAAAGTTTGGGAAAGTCCTTTTATTCCCTCTCATTTAACTTTCAAAAAGTTTCGAATTCGCTCACTTTCAGACAATCAATCAAACAATCAGTCAAATCTATCTATTTATTATAACATTCCAAAATTTAGAATTTTGGGATGTTACACGTTGTGAGGGCAACTTCGGCGGCCCACTCCGGCGAGAGCGCGACCGCAGCCGCCAGGCGCGTGCTAACAAGCTTCGTGAGGGCGACCATAGTCTACGTCCAGGCGGCCAAGGCAGCCCAAACGGCCGATGTTGCTTCTCAAGTGGCGGCAGCAGCATCTGCCTCGGGGATAGCAACTGGTGAGAGTGGCACAGCAGCTGTCCATTCTGCAGCGATGGCCTTAGCCTTGATGGAGGCTGCCCACTACCACGTCGAGGCCATCCACGCCCAGCTCGTGGCGGTCACCGCACAAATCGAACGAAACTTCTCCGACAACGGTCAGCAACCCACGGCCGAAGAGTTGGCAATCGCTGAGAGAGTTCGAGTAGACGTTTGTTCCTGCGCGGCATACCTTGCCATGATGGAGACCGCCAGAGCCCAGATCGCGGCCGCCCAGTAATAACCCACAAGTATAGGGGATCACAACAGTTTTCGAGGGTAGAGTATTCAACCCAAATTTATTGATTCGACACAAGAGGGGCCAAAGAATATTCTCAAGTATTAGTAGCTGAGTTGTCAATTCAACCACACCTGGAAACTTAATATCTGCAGCAAAGTGTTTAGTTGCAAAGTAATATGATAGTGGCGGTAATGATAGCAAAAGTAATGGTAGCAAAAGTAATGTTTTTGGTATTTTGTAGTGATGATAACAATAGCAACGGAAAAGTAAATAAGCAGAGAACAATATATGGAAAGCTCGTAGGCAATGGATCGGTGATAGAGAATTATGCCGGATGCGATTCATCATGTAACAGTCATAACCTAGGGTGACACAGAACTAGCTCTAATTCATCAATGTAATGTAGGAACGGCATGTATTTTCGAATATAGTCATACGTGCTTATGGAAAAGAACTTGCATGACATGTTTTGTCCTACCCTCCCGTGGCAGCGGGGTCCTAGCAGAAACTAAGGGATATTAAGGCCTCCTTTTAATAGAGTATCGGACCAAAGAATTAACACATAGTGAATACATGAACTCCTCAAACTACGTTCATCATCGGGAGTGGTCTCGATTATTGTCACTTCGGGGTTGCCGGATCATAACACATAGTAGGTGACTATAGACTTGCACGATAGGATCAAGAACACTCATATATTGATGAAAACATAATAGGTTCAGATCTGAAATCATGGCACTCGGGCCCTAGTGACAGGCATTAAGCATAGCAAAGTCATAGCAACATCAATCTCAGAACATAGTGGATACTAGGGATCAAACCCTAACAAAACTAACTCGATTACATGATAAATCTCATCCAACCCATCACCGTCTAGCAAGCCTACGATGGAATAACTCACGCACGGCGATGAGCATCATGAAATTAGTGATGGAGGATGGTTGATGATGACGATGGCGACGGATTCCCCTCTCCGGAACCCCGAACAGACTCCAGATCAGCCCTCCCGAGAGGTTTTAGGGCTTGGCGGCAGCTCCGTATCGTAAAATGCGATGAATCCTTTTCTCTTATTTTTTATCCCTGAAAGAGAATATATAGAGTTGGAGTTGAGGTCGGAGGAGCTCCAGGGGGCCCACGAGGTAGGGGGCGTGCCCCCACCCTCATGGCTAGGGCGTGGGCCCCCTGGCCTTGATCTTTTGCCAGTATTTTTCATTATTTCTAGAAAGACGCTCCGTGGAGTTTCAGATCATTCCGAGAACTTTTGTTTCTGCACATAAATAACACCATGGCAATTCTGCTGAAAACAGCGTCAGTCCGGGTTAGTTCCATCCAAATCATGCAAGTTAGAGTCCAAAACAAGGGCAAAAGTGTTCGGAAAAGTAGATACGACGGAGACGTATCAACTCCCCCAAGCTTAAACCTTTGCTTGTCCTCAAGCAATTCAGTTGATAAACTGAGAGTGATAAAGAAAAACTTTTACAAACTCTATTTGCTCTTGTTGTTGTAAATATGTAAAGCCAACATTCAAGTTTTCAGCAAAGATTATAAACTAACCATATTCACAATAATGCTTAGGTCTCATGTTCACTCATATCAATGGCATAATCAACTAGCGAGCAATAATAATAAACCTCGGATGACAACACTTTCTCAAAACAATCATAACATGATATAACAAGATGGTATCTCGCTAGCCCTTTCTGAGATCGCAAAACATATGTCGGAGTAAATAGCCATGGGTAGCCTAGCCGGCTTCCCCTGGCCCTTCTGAAAAAATTACGAGCTTGTCCGGCTCTCAAGAACCCAAGACATGGGGCCGCCTTCCCCTTGCTGGCTGTCATCCAGGCCGGCTTTTGGAAGGCGGCCCGACTTTAGCCCTCACGAAGAAAGCCACGGGAGGGCCAACTTCGGGAAGCCGGCCGCGAGAAGGCCGACTCCAAGAAGCCAGCTCCCATAAAGCGGACGAGACCGTACCCTCAAAGTTTGCATCCACCTAACGGCGATGTGACGGGGCGTGGCTACAGTGGAGCCTGCCACCCCCGAATCCCGGAGCATGCCTGGCACAGTGCGCCGTACGGAGTGGGCATGACCCGTCCGGCGCGGCACTGTTGCCATGTTGGCCCTGGTGTCACCCACGACGGGCCGCCAGCGCGGCCCACAGATGGTGGGCCCCTTCGGGCAAAGAGACACCCAAAGGCGGCCACGCCTCCCCCCAGTCGGCCCAAGACAGAGCCGGCTCCCCGCAGCCGGCTTGCCACCTCCCTCGAAGGAGACGCCCCATTAAGGAGACAAGACGCGGTGACGCTACAGCGATCGCCCGACGGGCGGCGGCACTGTAGCTGCGCCTACCACGACGAACCCCACGTCACCAAGATGAAGCCAAAGTAACCAGCCGCCGACCTGGCCCTGGACAGTGGGGCCTGCCTATCGACCAAGGGGCCGGCAGCTGGCGGGACCCACCAGTCGGCGGGCCCCAATAGCCGGCACAGAAGCCGGCGAGCGCAGTCACAGACGGCTGGGCCCCGCGCCTAGTCGGATTACCATTGTACCCCCGGGGGTAGGCCTATATAAACCCCCCGGGGCACCCATGCAAAGGGTTCGACCCCCTGCTAGTCCTAGACACCACACAAGGAGAAGAAGCAGGCTAGTCGTGCCCTTCTTCCTCCTCCCACCGAACAGCTCAAGGAGCATTGTGTAGCTACTTGTCCATCTAGTGATCATGCGGAGACCCTGCAGAGCAGCAGTAGGGGTGTTATCTCCACGGAGAGCCCCGAAGCTGGGTAAGATCCGCCGGCGTGCATGTCTTCGCCTTATCCCGTTTCCAGGCACCGGCGACGTCTTACTGGCTCCCACAATGATAAGCCATCCGTTGGCATATGTCGCACCTACCACCCGACATTTAGCGCCCACCGTGGGGCCAGGTGCACCATCGTCCGGAGACCTGTTCTGGACGGGAACCCTCTTCCTCCCCAGCGAGCGTAGCCAGCCCGGCACGCCCGATGGCGCTTGCCACGACGCGCTGCAAGGCGTCACCAGCGTCTGCGCGGCGAGCAGCCTCGCTGATCTCCTCGACAAGACCCTCATTTCCGACGAGCTCGCCTCTGATGCGGGCACCGACCACCTCACCAACCTCCTCGGCCAGCTCCATGTCTCCAGCGAGCCCGCTGTGGATCTGGAGTCGGTTGGCTCCACTGATCCGATGCCTGTCGACTCCGACACGGCCTCGTTCGACACCTTCCCCACCAACGTCACGATCTACAACAACCCGCTTCCCCGAGCCGGTGGATGCAACGTTATCACCACCGAGGTGATGGTCATCGTCCACGACGGCGCTGCTGACGAGAGCACCCACGACGCCCCGCACGCGGCGGCCCGCGACTTGTCCACCCCCCTCCCGGCTGATGCCGACAACGAAGCACTGGAGGCACGCCACTTCGCCCTCCTCGCAGAGGGCCGGAGGCTGGCTTCCGTAAGACGCCTCACTGAGGCCTACCAACGCGAAGCTGACCGCGCCGCCTTCAGCACGCCGGCCCCGGGCGGGCCAAGCCGGGCCGGCCTTGTCAAGCAACGCGGCGCCGTCATCGCCGACACGCTGGGAGTCGACCGCCCGTTCTATGCCACTCCGCTCGAGAACTTGTGTGCCGACCAGGCGGCCGTAGACGAGTTGGACGGCTTGGAGGCCGAAGACCTCCCCCACATGACACGGCGCATCCAGCAACTGATTGACGCAGCCGCGCAGCGACATGAAGCCGACGCCCGCGCGGGAAGCCCTCCCCCGCGCCGAGATCACGGTGCGACGTCCCGGACGCCGACTGCGGGCAGAGACCGCACGCGACGCGAGAAAGAGCCGGCTGCCAGCCGAAGCCAAACCCGAATCTCCATCGAGCGAGACGCGGACGGCCATCCCCGAGCCATGGAATGGCGGGGCAACCCGCCTCTGCCTCCACCCCGTGGAGAGAGATATCCCACCCCGCCGCCAGTGGCGCACCCGAGTCTCAGCGGCCGACTAGGTCGCCACGAAGGAGTCGGCGAGAATGACGCCCGTCATCGGATCGACCGCCTGGCGCGATCCCTGGCGCTGGAAGAAGAAGACGATGTCGGCCCGCCTTGCTTCGGCCCCCGCATCCGCGACGAGCCCTTCCCCAAAGGGTTCTCGCTCCCAAGAGACACACCCAAGTACAACGGCTCCGTGAAGCCGGAGGACTTGCTGATTGACTACTCCACTGCGGTTAGCATAGCCAACGGCAACCGGCGCGTTGCCGTGAAGTACGTGCCCCTCATGCTGCAAGGCACGGCGTGAACCTGGCTCAACAGCCTCAAACCACGCAGCATCAACAGCTGGCTAGACTTCACAGAAGCCTTCATCCGCAACTTCACCAGCACCTACAAGCGGGGTCCCAAGCCCAGACAGCTCTCCTTGTGCGTACAAGGCCCCGCTGAGTCCACTCGCGACTACCTCACGCATTGGGCCGAGCTCCGCAACTCTTGCGAAGGGGTGCACGAGGTGCAAGCCATAGAATACTTCACAGCCGGATGCCGAGAAGGCACCCTCCTCAAGCACAAGCTCCTCTGCGATGAGCCGACTACCCTCGACGAGCTTCTAGACATAGCCGACAAGTACGCCACCGCCGACTCCTTGATGAAGACCGAGCTTCGGGTAGACGCGTCCGGAAAAGTACTCAACCTGGCGCCCAAGACGCCGGCTGGGGATTCCGGTCGACGCCCACACTCGAACGACCACAAGCGCAAGGGCCCCGCGCCGCCTCCCGCCAGTCGGCAGGTGGCCATAGTTAAAGACGTGCCGCCTGAAGGGCGACCCGCACCCAAGAAGCCCAAGGGCGGCCGGCCGGCTTGGCAGCCGACCTTCTCCTATGAGCAAACTCTCGACATCCCCCTGCAAGTTCCACGGCGGCGCGAAGCCGTCCAACCACACAACCCGGAAGTGCCATTGGCTCACCCGAATCTCCAAAGGCGAGGGGCTCGCGCCGCCTCCGCCTGCCGGCCCGCCGCCTCCGGCTCCGCCGCCTCCGGCCGCTCGGCCCGCAGTCGGAGCCGTGCACGACGAATTCCCCAACGAGCAAGCAACCTACATCGTCTTTACAAGCCAGCCCGAAGACCGGCGCAGTAGACACCGAGAGCACCAGGAAGTCAGCGTGGTCGCTGCCAACCCCGCCAGACACATGCATTGGTCAGAAAAGCCCATCAGCTGGAGCCGGGCCGACCACCCAGAGGTGATGCCGTCTCCCGGCTCTTATGCGTTGGTCCTGGAAGCCACCCTCGCGACGGACAGACGCGCTGCCCGCTTCTCCCGTGTGTTGATAGACGGCGGGAGCAGCATCAACATCCTGTACCGTGACACCCTGGAGAAGCTAAATGTCAAGACGAAGCAGCTCATGCCGACTCGGACAGTGTTTCATGGCATCGTACCTGGCCTGTCCTGCGCCCCTATTGGCAAGATCAAGATTGATGTACTTTTTGGGGACAAGGAACATTTCCGCCGGGAAGCGATCTGGTTTGAAGTGGTGGACCTGGAGAGCCCTTAACATGCATTGCTTGGCCGACCTGCCTTGGCCAAATTCATGGCAGTTCCTCACTATGCATACCTCAAGATGAAGATACCGAGCACCAAAGGCGTCATCACCGTAGCCGGCGATTACAAGAAGTCTTCCAAGTGTGCGGCAGCCAGCAGCCGGCTGGCCGAGTCCCTTGTGATTGCCGAAGAAAAGAAGATGTTGGACCGAGTCGTGGCCATAGCCAGCAAGCAGTCGGCCGTGTCCCCCGACCCCAAGGAGCATGATGCTCAAGGATCTTTCCAGCCGGCCAAGGAGACGAAGAAGATACCTCTTGACCCCGAGCACCCGGACAGGTTTGCCGTCATCGGGGCAAACCTGAATAGAAAATAGGAAGGCGAGTTCGCTGATTTCCTCCGTGAGAATCGGGACATCTTTGCATGGTCCCCCAAGGACATGCCAGGTGTTCCGAGGAAATTTGCCGAGCACAAACTACACGTCCGAGAATACGCAAAGCCAGTCAAACAACCCCTTCGCCGACTGTCGGAGGAGAAACGCAGGACTGTAGGGGAGGAGATAGCCCGGCTTCTGGCAGCCGGCTTCATTATGCAAGTTTTCTTTCCAAAGTGGCTCGCCAACCCGGTCCTCGTGCTAAAGAAGACCAACAAGTGGCGCATGTGTATAGACTACACAAGCCTCAACAAGGCCTGCCCCAAAGATCCTTTTGCCCTGCCAAGGATTGACCAAGTGATAGACTCCACAGCCGGATGCAAGCTGTTGAGCTTCTTGGAAGCTTACTCCGGATATCACCAGATAAAGCTGGATCCGGACGACCGCCTGAAGACCGCCTTCATCACGCCATTTGGAGCCTTCTGCTACCTGACTATGACATTCGGCTTGAGAAATGCCGGTGCCACTTTTCAGCGTTGCATGCAGAAGTGCCTCCTCAAGCAACTCGGCAGAAACGCTCACGTTTACGTGGACGACATCATGGTGAAGACGGAGAAATGCGGCACCTTGCTGGGAGACCTCAAGGAAACGTTTGAGAACCTACGCCGGTTCCAAATCAACCTCAACCCCGAGAAATGCGTGTTCGGAGTGCCAGCCGGCCAGCTCCTAGGCTTCCTGGTCTCCGAACGCGGCATCGAATGCAACCCGGTGAAGATCAAGGCCATCGAGAGAATGGCGATCCCCACCAAGCTTCAAGACATTCAAAAGTTCACCGGGTGCTTGGCCTCCTTGAACCGCTTCATCAGTCGGCTCGGAGAGAAAGCTCTCCCCCTCTACCGCCTCATGAAGAAGAGCACTCACTTCGAGTGGAACGACCAGGCCGACCAAGCTTTTCATGAGCTGAAGAAGATGCTGGCCATGCCACCCGTCCTGGCGGCACCGACTAAGAAAGAGCCCATGCTCCTCTACATCGCCGCAACCAGCCAGGTGGTCAGCACCGTCATCGTAGTCCAACGCCCAGAAGAAGGCCGAGCCCAGCCGGTCCAGAGGTCGGTGTATTATTTGAGCAAGGTGATGTCTCCTTCAAAGCAGAACTACCCGCACTACCAGAAGATGTGTTACGGCGTGTACTTCACCGCCAAGAAGCTGAAGCCCTACTTTCAAGAGCATCCCGTCACGGTCGTATGCACCGCCCGCTGGCCGAGATCATAGGCAGCCGGGACGCATCCGGCCGGGTGGCGAAATGGGCCATCGAGCTGGCCCCTTACACAATCTTCTACTAGCCCCGCACCGCCATCATGTCCCAAGCACTGGCCAACTTCCTCGTCGACTAGGCCGAGACCCAGTACCTACCTCCGGCTCCCGACTCCACCCATTGGCGCATGCAATTTGATGGGTCCAAGATGCGCACCGGCTTGCGAGCCGGCGTCGTCCTTACCTCTCCTAAAGGCGACAAGCTCAGATACACGCTACAGATCCACTTTGCCGCCTCCAACAACGTGGCCGAGTACGAGGCGCTCATACACGGGCTCCGGCTTGCCAAAGAACTCGGCATTCGCCGGATCCTATGTTATGGCGACTCGGACCTGGTGGTTCAGCAATCATCTGGCGACTGGGACGCCAAGGACGCAAATATGGCAAGCTACCGCTTCCTGGTCCAACAACTCAGCGGATACTTTGAAGGATGTGAGTTCCTCCACGTACTGCGAGCCGACAACGAGCCAGCCGATGCCCTGGCTCGAATAGGCTCTACTCGGCAAGCAATACCAACCGGTGTCGCTCTACAACGCCTCCTCAAGCCATCTATCAAGCCGTCTCCAAAGTCTGACTCCATCTTCGTGCCGCCTGACCCTGATGCAGTCGGGTCCGGCTCGAAGAACCAAGCAGGCGACCCCGAGACTTCCGTAGCCGGCCCGAGGACTTCGGCAACCGGCTCGGGGACTGCCACACCCGTCTCGGGGACTGCGGTAGCCGGCCCGGGGACTGCACCAGCACAACAGCCGGCGGCCGACTCCAGCATTTCACCACCCAGCCCGCCCACCCTGGTGGCAGTAGCCACATTGGCAGTAGAAGAAGTCGCGGCTCCGTCATGGGCTCGGTCCATCCTCAACTTCCTAGTAAACCAAGATCTGCCGGCTGACGAAACAGAGGCAAGACAAGTCCAACGTCGAGCCGGAGCATACACAATCGTCAACAGAGAACTCGTCAAACGCAGTGTCACTGGAGTCCTCCAATGGTGCATCGAGCAAGAGAAGGGCATCGCAATCCTCAGAGACATTCACCAAGGAGAATGCGGCCACCATGCGGCTTCAAGATCACTTGTCGCCAAAGCTTTCCGCCATGGTTTCTTTTGGCCGACTGCTTTTGATGACGCCAAGGAATTAGTTAAAAATTGCAAGGGGTGCCAACTCTTCAGCTCCAAGCAACACATGCCGGCTTCGGCACTCAAGACCATTCCCCTCACTTGGCCCTTCGCCATTTGGGGACTGGACATGGTGGGCCCATTCAAGACGGCGCGCGGCGGCATGACGCATTTGCTCGTCGCCATGGACAAATTCACCAAGTGGATTGAGACAAAGCCGATCAAGAAGCTGAATGGGCCGACTGCTGTGACATTCATCGCAGACATAATGACTCGGTACGGCGTGCCACAGAGCATCATCACCGACAATGGCACGAATTTTGCCAAAGGAGCCTTGGCACGTTTCTGCGCAGCCCAAGGTATTCGGCTGGACTTAGCGTCCGTCGCCCACCCGCAGTCAAATGGCCAGGTCGAGCGAGCCAACGGCCTCATCCTCTCCGGCATCAAGCCCCGACTGGTCGTACCTCTGGAGCGTTCAGCCGGCTGTTGGCTCGATGAGCTGCTGGCTGTCCTCTGGAGTTTGTGCACTACACCAAACAAGTCAACCGGCTTTACCCCTTTCTTCCTCGTGTATGGTGCCGAGGCGGTCATCCCAACTGACATCGAGTTCGACTCGCCTCGGGTAACCATGTACACGGAAGCAGAGGCTAAGGAAGCACGAGAAGATGGCGCCGACCTGCTGGAAGAAAGCCGGCTGTTAGCCCTCAGCCGGTCTGTCATCTACCAGCAGGGTCTGCGTCGCTACCACAGCCGGAAGGTCAAGCCAAGATCCTTCCAAGAGGGCGATCTTGTGCTCCGGCTGATCCAGCGAACAGCCGGCCAGCACAAGCTCTCGGCCCCTTGGGAGGGCCCCTTTGTCATCAGCAGAGCCTTAGGCAACGACTCCTACTACCTGATCGACGCGCAGAAGCCGAAGGCACGGAAGAGAGACAACTCCGGCAAGGAGTCGGAACGACCATGGAATGCCAACCTCCTTCGAAGATTTTACAGTTCAAATGCAGTATGTATCATGCTAAGTTTTGTATTAAGTACGAGACAATAGGCCCCCTGAGGAGGGCTCGGGGACTGCCATCTCTTATCTATAAATGAAAAGTATCATGCTTATGACCTTGTCATTTCATTTACTTGTTCCGTCCGGCACCGATTTCGACTAGTCGTCTCGGGGACTGGCCGACTGGAGTTATATTAGAAGTCCTACCCGCAGTCAGACAAGTAGTGTGTCGGCTCCCAAGCCTTCTCTTGCCAAAAGTCGCAGTTCGAAGAACCGGCTGTCCAGCTGGCAAGAGTTAAAGGCAGGAACGGGCGCCCACACGAAAAACGGCTAGGGACTAATGGACTAATATAACAAAAGCCGGTTTTTCTCCCACCGCCGACTGGCTACCAGAGTAGCTGGCCGGCCGGTTTCCATTCACTTCACTTCAATCCAAGAAAGCTCGAGTACTTGCCTCCCCAAAGAGGGAAGGTGGCAAAGGAAAAGGCCTAAGGATAAAAAGCATACGTGAATGGAAACCAAACATGCACATAACAATATTTACATAAAAGACCTCCGAGAGGCCAGCATTCAACATAGTTTGGATACACCCCCAGTGGGTGGAACTGCGAAAACCTAATGAAGATTGTTCAGAAGATAACAAGCAGGAAAAATAAGGATGGCAGGTCAAGCTGGCGGAGCGACCGACGAGCCGGGCTGGTTGGCGGAGACGGTTGTGCCGGCTGAAGGAGCGGCCGGCTGGCGGACCTCGGCTTGGTCACCACCTCCCGCAGAGGGCGCGCTTCCACGCGCCTCGTTGCTGGAGGCACGGTCGGCTTGAGGTCGGCCGGTTGTTCCACCAGCCGGCTCAACGTCTTCGCCGTCCTCCTCTTCGTCATCCTCGCCCTCATCACTGGAGGCGATCTCCTCTGCCGAGTCCTCGCCCACCGCCGGGTTCAGCCCGAACCACTCCTCCGGCTGGGCAACACCGTCATCATCGATTTCGGGTGCAAAAACGCTGATGTCGGTGCACTCGGCGATCGTCGAAGCCCACTGGGCGATAGCCGGCCTCACCTCCTCCAGCTTCGCGTCGGCCTCCATCCGCCAAGTGCGCAGCTGGTCCAGGCTCAGCCCTGGGTACCAAGCCCGAACGAACTCCAACGCCCGCCCGGCTCCGAGGCGGGCCGCCGACGCCTTCCAAGCCTCAAAGCGACCGACTGCGACCTCCAGCCAGTCGGCAGTCCGGCTTGGGGTGCGGGGGATCGTCTCGCC
Source organism: Triticum dicoccoides (assembly GCF_002162155.2). NCBI lineage: Eukaryota > Viridiplantae > Streptophyta > Magnoliopsida > Poales > Poaceae > Triticum > Triticum dicoccoides. The sequence continues at coordinate 578,707,267 of NC_041390.1, forward strand.
GGCCAGAGGGCGGCCAACACTTGCGCCCCGGCACATTGGAGCCGGCGAAGCATCCGATGAGCCGGCTGCAACCGTGCCTGGACAGCCTAGAGCTGCTCCTCAAGCGTCCGGTTCGCATCCGGCGCGATGTTGGCCCCCGCCTGACGGCGCGCCTCGCGATGGGCCTCGATGCTTTGGGCGGCGAAGGCGGAGTAGCCGGGGAAGCAGTCTGCACAAAAAAATAAGCAGCAGCACAAGTTAAGCCAAAAACCCAGGCGGCAAGGGGCAGGAGAGGGGCGAGGAAGGCGGCTTACCGTCGATCAAGTCCTCTATCCGGCCGAAGCCTTCATCTAGTGCTCGCCGGGTCTCAGCCCAGCTCGCCGCCTCGGTCTCAAACCCTGCCTTCAGGGCAGCCTCGCTATCCTGCGCCTTCTGCAGGGCCGCCTTGTGGCTCTTCTCTTGGTCGGCCAGCTTCTTGGCCAGGCGATCACGCTCCTGGACCAAGGTAGCGTACTCGGCATCCTTGGTATGAAGGGCGGCCTACGCTTCGCCGAGCTCCTTCCTCAAGTCGGCGTTGGCCCCTGAAGACAAAGAAAAAGAAAAACCAATAAGGAAAGAGTCGTCAAGAAAGATCTGACCCGACTGCTCAGCAGTCAGCCCGAATCTCGGGGACTACACCCAGTGGGTGCGCTGACGCGCCCCCACAGGAGACAGACAAGATCGAGTACTTACTTCGGCTGTCGGCCAGGTCGTCGGTCCTCCGGCTCAACTCCCGAGCCTAGGAGTTGAAGGCGGCAGCACGGGAGTTGTGATATTCCTAGAAGTCAGACAAGAAGCAAAAATAAGGTAGCCGTCAAGAAAGATCCGACCCAACTGCGCAGCAGTCGGCCCGAATCTCGGGGACTACACCTAGTGGGTGCGCTGACACGCCCCCACGGAAGAAATCAAGAGAGCAAAGCGGCCAAGAATGAAGGACTCACCCGGATGGCGGCTCGCGTCGACAGGAACTCCTGGGTGAACTGTTGCAGTAGGGCGGCCTGATCTTGAAGCCGGCTCCGGACCCCTTGAGCCGCCACATTCAGCTCGCCAGTCCCCCCGCTGGGAGTCCACTCGGACGTGGCAGTGCTGGCCGCCTCCAGATCTTCCGCCGACTGGCCTGCGCCCGCGACTCGGCACGACTCCGATGGAGCAGCGCCTTCCCCTGCGCGTCGGCCCGTCACCGGCTGCACGACAAGGCTGGCTTTGTCCTCCGGCTCACCCCCGGCCGGCTCCTCTGGCACCGCTGACGATTGGCCGCCTTGGCCTGCTCCGGTTGGCGCTGCTGGCGGCACTCTCCTCGCGAAGGCCATGGGGTCCTCCCCCCTCTCCATCAGTGGCGGGTCTTGGACGATTTCCTCCGCCAAGGGCAATGGGGTGTCAGGGGCCACGGCTCGGAGGGGAATGGCAAGCAGCGGAGGCTGGTTGCGCGAGCCCTCCGCCTCCGTCTCCGCGGTCGCACCCTCCGCGTGGGCCTTGGCTGCCGCGTCGGCCTGCTCCCTCACCGCCTGGGCGGCCGCTTTCTCCGCCGCCTCGCGCTCCTCCCGCGCTTCACGGGCGTTCCGCTCTGAGGCCTCCCTGAGGTCGGCGTGGGGGTCCACGCGGCGGGAGCTTGAAGAACCTCCAGTCGGCCCAACTACGGAGCCGCCCGGACCACGCTCAAGGGAAAGCGGTGCCCTGTCCAGCAAGCGGAAAAAGTTAAGAAGAATGCTCGAACAAGAAGAGAATGATGAAGAGCATGCGACATGGCAATTGACGACTTACGCAGAGACCGCCTGAGGCTGCTTCACCGCCTTGCGGAAGCGGGCCGCTTTCGCAGCCGCCTCATCTCGCTTGGTCGCCGCGGTGGAGGCTTTGGACTTCTTCGGCCGACTGCTGAAGAGGCCTGAAGCGGCCCGGCGCTTTGGTCAAATGCTGGGTTTTCCCGGCTCGTGTGTTTTGGTGCCTTACGTTCCGCTTTTTCGGCTAAGGCAGCACCAGGAGAACTACTGCGACTGTGCCCTGGTTCATCCGGACGAGCACCTCAGTAGAGAAAGCCGAAAAGTGACTGTCATGATATAGCGTGAGACTAGTCAACCACTCGATGACCTATCGGAATGTTAGAATTCCTCCGCCTTAACGAAGGGCCGTTTTCCGTCCAGGCATGTACGCACCCCGAGATCGGGAGAGTTGTGGAGCCACCAGGGGCTATCTAGTAGCCCCACTGTCAAACTCCTATGGCTAAGTGAAAGTGTTAAAGCATTATAGTCCGGTTGCCTCGTTCGCTGCGCTATCACCTCCTTAATAGGACGAAGATGTTGGGTTAAGTGTGAACACGCGTTTTTTGCGAACACCTTCGTATTATATGCGTGGGGCTGAAGCCGACGACTGCAATCTTTCAGGTTATACACATGTATACATAAACGGCCGCACAGGAGGCATCATATTACTTTCGGGCAAAAGTATAAACACAGCCTTATAAAATTTCATAAAAACATTATGTTTACAATGGGAATACATGTCACTCAAACATAATATTCTTCGAGCACTAGGCCTCTATCAAACAAGCACCCTCGAGAACCTCCTCGAAATAGTGCTCGGCAGCCACTCGGCCTATGGCCGAACCCTGCGCCGCAACAGTGGTAGCGTCCATCTCCGCCCAGTATGCTTTAACACGGGCAAGGGCCATCCGCGAGCCTTCTATGCACGCCGACCTCTTCATTGCATTAATGCGCGGCACCGCACCAAGGAACCGCTGCACTAAACTGAAATAGATGTTCGGCTTTGGCTTTTCCGGCCATAGCTGATCCACGACAGACCTCATGGCGAGTCCGGACAACCTATTTAGTTCGGCCCATTCGGCTAGCTAATCAGTCAATGGAAGCGGATGCTCTGGAACGTTGAATTGTGACCAGAACAGCTTGTCCACTTCACGATCTGTTTGACCTTGGAAGTATTTGGCCGCATCGGTAGCACTCGCCGCCAAGTCCATATACGCATCTGCCGAACTGCACAGCCGATCCAGAGGGGCATACCATGGATCTCTGAACTTCCTCCGTAGCATGAAGGGCTTCCCAGCCGCAATATCCCCGGCTTCCCGCAGCTCCTCCTTCTTCGCTCTCATAGCAGAGCGGGTGTCTTTGTCCGCCATTGTGGCCTTCTCAGGGTCCGTTGCCTTTGCTCGGTTTTCTTTTTCAAGGAGCCGGCAACGGTGGGCAGTGTCTTTTAATTCTACGGCCATCTTGGCCATCTTCTCTTGGCTCTCGCAATATGCGGCCTTCTCGGCTTTCAACTCTTCAGCCGCCTTCAAAGCAGCCGCATTACTAATCCTCGCTTGTTCCTTGGCTCGGGCAAGTTCTGCCCGCAAGGTTTCCACGGTGGCAGCTCCATCTGCAGTCACAACATATTAAAGATACTAGCATCATGCCGCTCTTACTATGTGGCATTCACCAGATAATAACACTTACCCTGTGCCTCATCAAGCCTCTTGTTAACAAGCCCGATGTTGGCGTCTGCCGCATCCAGCTGCCGTTTTAATTCGGCAAACTCACTAGTCCGGCTAGCCACTGGAGCTTCCACCACCTGTACATAAGGGCAGTCTGGTTATTGCCTGGGACTATGATCCTCTGTTCGTCGCCGTTCTCAATGACAACCAGAGTCTCAGGGGCTACTATCTACACAGGGCACACCTAACATGTGCGGTACTATGACATATTATCTCACGTACCTCAAAGCCTGTCAGTAGACTCATAAAGGCTTCATGTAATCCGCTTTTGGCGGACGAAATTCTCTCCATCACCATACCCATCAGCGTACGGTGTTCTTCTAAGATGGCCGCCCGCCCCACCAGCTCCCTCAGAACGTCCGACCGCATACCAGACGGTGTCGGACTCTTTTGTTTGCTCTCTTCGGGAGCTGGACGCTGGGGACTTCGGGGGTCTATGGGATTATCTTCTGGCCTCACCGGATCCGAAGAGGCCCTCCATGAGGACACTTTGGGGTCGCCCGCTTCTTGAGCGGAGGAGTCCGGGGGAGGCGTTTCGCTCTCCATCATCTTTGGAAGAAGATCCCCCGAAGATGAGCTCAGCTGAGAGGGGCTAAGGCCCAAACTGCAAGATATATGCGGTGGTTATTTTCTCAGAAAAAAGATAGTATACCTTCACTATTAAAGTATTTTGGATCACTTACGACTCGTTGGAGGGCTGATCCCCCCGCGGACTTTGTGCGGCAAAAGCACCCCCCGAGGCAGGACCCTCTATGGGAGACTTCTTCTCCCGTTTGGAGGCCTCGGCTTCCGGATCCTCGGAAGCAGTCCTTTTCCTCCCCCGGTTATCCTACTTCATGGAGACGCTCATTCCCTCGGTTGGAACTGGCAGCAATGGGGGCCTGCGTCCGCCCGTATTATCCCTCCCCCCCTGTATCTTCTTTCGAGGGCTCCGGGCAAGGTGCGAGCTCGAGCATCTTTTCCAATACCGGATTTGCCAAACCCTCAGGGAGGGGGGCCAAACACCAAATCATCTTCGCCTTTGTTAGCCAATCCTGGTCAAAGAGCGAACTCTCAGAAATAACTTCATGATGAATAAAAGACAGTGTGTTCGGCTAGAGGATTTCTTACTTGTTCGGCGGCGCGGTTACTGCTCAGGCCCATGTCCTCGGTAGTATCCGGACACTCTATTTGAGGTCCGAAGAATGACTTGTACATCTCCTCGTGCGTCAGGCCGAGGAAACTTTGAATGGCACGCGTTCCTTCTGGGTTGAACTCCCACAAGCGAAGGGGCCGGCGTTTGCAAGGCTGGACTTGACGAACCAGCATAACCTGTATTACCACGACCAAATTAAAATCTCCCTCGAAGAGATCTCGAATGCGGCTTTGTAGTATAGGCACGTCCTTGGCTGGACCCCAGCTCAGACCTCTGCTAATCCATGACATTAGTTGTGGTGGGGGCCCGAGCGAAAAGCGGGGGCAGCCGCCCACTTGGCACTTCTGGGAGCCGTGACGTAAAACCACTCTCGTTGCCATAATTCGGACACCTCTGGAAAGGAACCTTTCGGCCATGGAGCTCCTGCCATCTTGCCTATTGATGCACCTCCGCATGCTGCATGTTGCCCCTTGATCATCTTCGGCTTCACTTCAAGGTCTTGAGCCACAGGCCGAAGTGAGGGGTAATGCGGAGGAAGGCCTCACACCCGACAATAAATGTCGAGATGTGGAGAAAGGAGTCCGGAGCTAGATCGTGGAAATCTAGCCCGTAATAGAACATCAAACCCCTGACAAAGGGATCCAGAGTGAGGCCTAGGCCTCAGAGGAAGTGGGAGACGAACACGACGTTCTCGTTGGGTTTGGGAGTAGGGACGACCTGCCCTCGAGCAGGTAGCTGATGCAAAACCTCGGCGGTCAGGTATCTGGCCTCCCTCAACTTCTTGATGTCCTCTTCTGTCATGGAGGAGGGCATCCATCAGCCTTGAAGGCTGGATCCGGACATGATTGAAGATCCGGAGCACCTAACCTGGGCTTTGGGTGTTGGAACTCGAGGCGGGGGAAGGGTTGGATTGAGCACAAGAGGGAAAAAGCGAAAACCTTGTCCCTTTATAAAGAGGGTGAATATCAAGCGTCCTCTACGTAGTCGTTTAGGACTTGCCTATAATCTAGGAGTCCTAGATACAGTTGGGTTACCCACGACCGCATTAATGAGAATCCCGTAATTGGGGGAACACGATCTCTGCTTTGACAAGACATGTCAAGAAACCGCCTCGCGTTATGTGTGGAGCTGGTTGAAGAAAAATGGTTCGAATAATCACCAGGCCATGACATAACACCATGCTGCCAAAACAAGTCAGCAAATTGGATTTGCGAAAATATTATTCTCTCTACAGCGGTATGTGGAACTTATTTTGGAGGGTCGGACACTATCCTCATATTCAAATTCTTCTGTGATGTATTCTGAGAAGGAACCCGCCTTGCAATGCCGAAGACAATACTGTGCGCCGGACTCATCGTCATTGAAGCCTGGTTCAGGGGCTACTGAGGGAGTCCTAGATTAGGGGGTCTCTGGACAGCCGGACTATCTCCATTGGCCGGACTGTTAGACTATGAAGATACAAGATTGAATACTTCGTCTCGTGTCTGGATGGGACTCTACTTAGCATGGAAGGCAAGCTAGGCAATACGGATATGGATATCTCCTCCTTTGTAACCGACCTTGTGTAACCCTAACCCTCTCCGGTGTCTATATAAACCAAGGGTTTTAGTCCGTAGGACAACACAACCATAACATACAATCATACCATAGGCTAGCTTCTAGGGTTTAGCCTCTCTGATCTCATGGTAGATCTACTCTTGTACTACCCATATCATCAATATCAATCAAGCAGGACGTAGGGTTTTACCTCCATCAAGAGGGCCCGAACCTGGGTAAAACATTGTGTCCCCTGCCTCCTGTTACCATCCGGCCTAGACGCACAGTTCGGGACCCCCTACCCGAGATCTGTCGGTTTTGACACCGACACCCCGTAATCCAGGACTCCCTCAGTAGCCCCTGAACCAGGCTTCAATGATGATGAGTCGGCGTGCAGTGTTGTCTTCGGCATTGCAAGGCGGGTTCCTCCTCCGAATACACCATGGAAGAGTTTGAATGCAAGGATAGTGTCCGACCCTGTAAAATAAGTTCCACATACCACCATAGAGAGAATAATACTTCCATAAATCCAATCTGCTGATAGGTTTTGATAGTATGACATCACTTCATGGCCTGGTTATTATTTGAACCGCTTTTCTCAACCAGCTCCGCACACATCGCGAGGCAGTTTTCTCGATACGTCTTGTCAAAGCAGAGATCGTGTTCCCCTTATCACGGGATTCTCATCAATACGGACGTGGGTAACCCAACCGCGCCATCAATTACGGCGCCTGGGGAATAAGAATTTTTGCCAGGCAAGTGGGGAGACTCATCGCCTCCTCCGCCCTTATAAAAGGGACAAAGATCTACTTTTTTCACCCACGCCTTCTTCCTTCTCGCTTTCCCATTCCCGCACACTCGAGCTCTAGCGCCCAAGCTCGCGTCCTTCTTCTCAAACCACTCCAAGCATGTCTAGAGCAGGAGGCAAGTGGATGGCTTCCTCCATCACGGAGGAAAACATCAAAAAGTTACAGGAGGCCGGATACCTACCTGCGAATATCGCGCACCGGCTGCCTAATGCGGGGCAGATCATCCCAATGCCCGAACCCCATGAGAAGGTAGTTTTTCTTTCCCATTTCGTCTACAGACTGGGATTTCCAATCCACCCGTTTGTCCACGAGCTCATATTCTACTACAGGCTGGATTTCCATGATCTGGCCCCCAACTTTATCCTCAACATCTCGGCGTTTATTGTCGTGTGTGAGGCCTTCCTCCGCATCAGGCCCCACTTCGGCCTATGGCTGAAAACCTTCAATGTCAAACCGAAGGTGGTGGGAGGCCAGCAAGCAGAATGTGGAGGAGCCATGGTGGGCAAGATGCCCAATGTCATCTGGCTCGAGGGTACCTACGTGGATACCGTAAAGGGGTGGCAATCGAGGTGGTTCTACATCACCGAGCCGCACGACTCCAACTGGGTGGTGGCCCCCAAATTTCGATCCGGAATCCCCACGTGGCTCACCTCCTAGAAAAAGAAGGGCCTGTCCTGGGGTTCTCCGATAGAGCTGACCGGACTCCAGACCTGCATCCAGAACATGACGAGCAAGAAAATCAAGCTCGTCAACGTGGTCCAGGTCATGCTCCTCCACCGGATCCTTCCATGCCAACAACGGGCATTTGTTTTGTGGGAGTTCGACTCGGCCCAGCAACAGACGCTGCGAGAGCTCTATGACACGACACACGAGGACGTCTGGAGGGTATTGTTCAAGGGCTCCGAGATACCTCCCTCCCTCACCGAGGACCGTGGACTTAGCTCAAAGCGCCGCGCCCATTCGGTAGGCTTTTATATCTCTCAGGGTATTTATGCGCCCTGGTTTAGTTATGTGCTGGATCTAAGCTTACATGTCATTAATAGGACTGGATAAAGACAGCGGAGCAGCATGATTGCCCAGCCCCCCTGCTCGAAGATCCTGCAAACGCTCTTCTAACGAAGATGCTGACTCCGGCACCTTACGAGGTGCCGGAAAATACGGCGAAGAAGAAGGCCGAGGGGACTCGAAAGGGTTTCCGGTGCAAAGATGGTTCTATCGGACTCATCATCTGATGAGTCCGACACGCCCTTCTCCCACGGAAACGAGGAGGAGGAGAAAAGGGCCCCCCCCCCCCCGCCGGGGGAGACAAGAAAAGGAAGGTCGACCCATCCGGGGAGGCCAAAGGGTCCAAGAAGGGAAAGACCCTCCCTCCGGACTATAACACGACAGCCCCCGACAGCGGCGACGAGTGGATACCCAGGGACAAGCCCCTGGCGAAGTTGTAAGTGTCCGGACACCATAGTATTTCATGGTACGTTTTATTGTACTGCATTTGCTCATGCCGAACCCGATTATGCAGTCCGGCCCGAGCTCATCTCGACGTACCCTCGTCGAGCTGCTCTTTGGGCTCGTCGGATATGAACAACGGTTCTCCTCCGACGGCTTCCACCCCTCGCCCTACGGACAACATCGAGGTGGTGTCTCAAGAGGCACCGTCCCAAGGGGAGACGGTCCTGGGGGGCCTCACGGCGACCTCCCGGACCCTGGGTACCAAGGGAGCGAGGCTCCTACGGGCTTCGAGTTCGGGCCCCAGCCGGACACCACGCAGGAGCCTTCAATGGCTCCGTACTTCGGCAGGCGGTCCCCCATTAAGGGGGCCAACCATCCGTGTTGGTGTCCTCTGTCCAACCAGAGGCACCTGACAACTTGCTGGAAGCGCTTCACAGCGCTTCCATCGATGAAGAACACCGCACTATCATGAGTGCGGTGGTTAAGAAGGTTCAGTCCGCCAAGAACAGGCTGACTGAAGCTTGCGCCAGCCTCCTAATAGGCTTTGAGGTAAGCATTCAAAATATAAAAATATTACCGCATAGATAGTAGCCCCTGATGCTCTGTCAGCGTTCATGAAGAAAGGCCGAATAGAGTATCAAATGATAACTTAGGAGTCTAATCGGAGTATGTGTATGTGTATGTGCAGGCTTCCCTGATGGCCGCTGCCGCACGTACTGCGGAGGTCTCTACACTCAAGCAGGCCCTGAAGCGGTCCGAGGACGAGCTCGGCCTTACCATGGGGCAGCTCAAAGAGAGCACAGGTAAGATATACCCCATTTTATATAGTTAATAAGAAGTTATGTGCAAAGTAATAGGATCATCATGAATTTGTCAGGGGCCACGACCGAGGTGGAGACCCTGAGGAAGGCGTTGTCCGTGAACGAAGACAAAGCGGCCAAAGAACGTATTGAATGGGAGAAACAAGAAGCCCGAGTGGGCGAGGTGCAGCAAGATCTCGAGGCTCTCGCCAAGAAGCACGAGTCCTTGGAGCTTGACTCCAAGACGCGGGAATCCGAGCTCGCGTAGGCGCTCGAAAGCGTCTGGAGCACCAAGGCCGAAGCCCACAAGGCCCTCCAGAAGATTGATGCGGGAAAGAAGATAGCAGTGGGTAAGGCATTTAATATGGAAAGCAAGCATGTGAAGGAGACTTTCATTTTTCTTACCCGAGTTCGGAGCTCTCCAGGAGCGTTTGCAGATCTTCCCCGCAATATGCTGGATGCCGCGGAGTTTCACCGTGCTGAGGAGGGGAGCTCAATGAAGAAGTTGTTCTGGTCTCAGTATACTGGGACCGAACACCCCGTGTCCTCGAGCGACCAGCTGAAGCAGTTGGTCCAACTTCACAAGGCGGCCGAACAGGCCATGAAGGGCCTTATAGTCCGGATGTGGCCTGGCGAGCCCTTGTCCGGCAGCTACTTCGGTCTGGTGAGGCTGCTGGTGGAAGTCTGCCCACGGCTTGAAGTCATCAAGCGATCCATCTGCATCGAAGGTGCACGCAGAGCTTTTGCCCGGGCGAAGGTGCACTGGGGGAAGTTGGACGCCATGAAGCTTGTCAAGGAGGGGCCGCCGGAGGGCAAGGACCATCGCTGCCCCGAGAATTACTATGAGAGCGTCCTGAAGGGTTCCCTCTTAGTTGCGGATGAGTGTGCCAAGGATGTAATTTTTGAATGAACATGCCCATGTGATCCTGTAATATTAAACGAGTTCTTTTTGCGCCATGCGACGCTTTCTTAATTTAAAATAGGGACAATTACATTTGAGCCCCTAGTTGTGTCACACCCATGTGTTTTGCCCCTAAATTCAAAAAACCCTCATTTCTATCCAAGCTCGTTTACTCCTCTTATGTTTTTGCCCTTTGACCGTTTCACTGCAACTTTGAAAACTTCATAACGAATTAATACTAACTCAGAAAAATGCAAATAAGATATCAAAATGATTGGAAAAACATCACCTATATGTGCATGCCATTTGCATTCATGACAAAAGTACTGAAAAGTCCCTATGTCAGTTTGAGCTCATATGATGTCTTTTGTCATGAATGCCCTTTTTGTCATGAATGCAAATTACATGCACATATAGGTGATGTTTTTCCGGACATTTTGATATCTTATATGCATTTTTCTAAGTTAGTATGAATTCATTATGAAGTTTTCAAAGTTACGATCAAACGGTCAAAGGGCAAAAACATAAGAAGAGCAAACGAGCTCGGGCAGAAACGAGGGTTTTTTGAATTTAGGGGCAAAACACATGGGTGTGACACAACTAGGGGCTCAAATGTAATTGCCCCTTTAAAATATTACCTTCTGTGCGGCCGTTTATAAAATCTGAGAGTTGGCCAGTCGTCGGCTTCTGCCCCCATATAGCTAGTACTGGGGTGTTCGGGGTGAATCTGAACACTCTTTACCCCAATTTTGGGTCCTTCAAGGGAGGTGCTCAGTGCAACGAACCAGGCAATCGGACTATAATGCTTTATCACTCTCACTTAGCCATAGAAGTCTATGATTTTAAATTTTTGGCGAAGCCCTTGGTATTCGGAGGGCCGAATTTGGGGCGCTATACACGCCTAAGCCGGACAAGGCCGACTCCTCGCCCAAAGTGGAAAAAGTCTTTAAGGACTTGAAACCTCTCGAACAGCGACCAGTCTCTTGCCTTATCATGACAGTCAGTTTTTGGCTTTATCTATTGAGGTGCTCGTCCGAAAGAACCGGGACACAATCGAAGTAGTTCTCCCACTGCTACCTTAGCCGATATAGCGGAACGTAAGGTACCAAAGCATGGGAGCCGGGCAACCCAACATTTGACCCAAGACATGATTCGGAGCTGATGCATATAACACTATAAGTTCGGGGTGCCGCACTATCGAAAGTGTTCGGACATCTTGCGCCGTATTACGGGGTGAACGAGAGCCCCTGGCGTACCGACCGTACCCGAGCGTGCAGGTGCGGAATGTCATAAATGGACATATAGGAGAAAGAGAAAAACTTAAATAATGCAATAACAAATTAATAATATGCATTGTTATTTGTATAGTACGTCGAAGCGCACTGGTAAAAGTAGTGCAATAAGCGTAAAGTAGGACAATTCGAAATGTCCTATCCAAGGCAAGCTACGCAATAATAGTGAAAAGTGGGTATAACAAGTATTACTAGAGACCACCTGGCGGTTCCCGTGTTCATCTTAGCTTCTTGCCGCCTTGGTTGTTGCTTCCGGAATGTGTCCGGCCGTCGAACTGCCGGAAAGGCCTTCCGAAGAATTAGGCCTTGAAAGAGAGAGGGAATGTCAAAGGTATACAGCCCCTGGTGTGGTTAAGCCACAATGCGGGGTGTGTCCTGATTGTGCCCCCGCCTATGTCCATGGTATTTTCAATGCATAGTTATGTACATGCGGCACGAATTTCGTTGCTGCACTCGGACTGGGACGAGGGCCGAATTGCTAGGCGAGCGTAGATCGCGCCAGGCGATCCTGTTGCAGATTATTCCGGACGCGCTTGAAGGTGTCCGGGGGCTGTAACACCGAATGAGTGGTCTGTCTGAACAGGCTGCTTTGTGCCTTGCTGCAAGGGCCGCAGTGTGCCCTTCCGTACAGAGCGAGCGTTTTGTGTTTCCATTTACTATTATGACCCTGCGAGGTCCTGGCATCTTGAGCCTGAGGTATGCGTAATGCGGCACTGCATTAAATTTTGCAAATGTTGTCCGTCCGAGTAGTGCATGATAGCCACTGCGAAACGGGACAATGTCGAAGATTAACTCTTCACTTCGGAAGTTATCCGGTGATCCGAAGACCACTTCCAGTGTGATTGAGCCTGTGCAATGGGCCTCTACACCTAGGATGACGCCTTTAAAGGTGGTTTTGCTGGGTTTGATCCTTGAGGGATCGATACCCATTTTTCACACTTTATCCTGATAAAGCAGGTTCAGGCTGCTGCCGCCGTCCATAAGGACTCGAGTGAGGTGAAATCCGTCAATGATGGGGTCTAGGACCAGTGCGGCGGATCCGCCATGACGGATGCTAGTGCGGTGTTCCTTGCGATCGAAGGTGATCGGACAAGCAGACCATGGGTTGAACTTCGGGGCGACAGGCTCCATCGCGTACACATCCCATAGTGCACACTTCCGCTCCCTCTTGGGAATGTGGGTTGCTGCCCTCCTGGCTTCGGTGGCTGTGGCTCCTCCTCGTTATCGCTATGCAGCCCCTTGTCCTTATTTTCGTCATATAACTTGTCGGCCTGCTTGAACACCCAGCACTCTCTGTTGGTGTGATTGGCTGGCTTGTCGGGGTGCCGTGGATTTGACACGAGCGATCCAGTATGCGATCCAAACTGGACGGAGCCAGAGTATTTCTTTTGAATGGCTTTTTCCGCTGACCGGATCTAGAGACTTTGAATTCGGCGTTGACTGCCGTATCTTCGGAGTTATCGCCGTTATTGCGGAGCTTTGGTCTATTACGATGCTGCCTACCGTTAACGTCTTTGGTATCTGAGGTATCCGGATTCCTTGATGTGTTGTTGCTGCGGGCCAGCCATCTGTCTTCGCCCGCGCAAAAGCGGGTCATGAGTGTTGTGAGGGCTGCCATAGATTTCGGCTTCTCCTGGCCGAGGTGGCAGGCGAGCCACTCGTCGCGGATGTTATGCTTAAATGCCGCTAGGGCTTCTGCATCGGGACAGTCTACAATTTGATTTTTCTTAGTCAGGAACCGTGTCCAGAATTGTCTGGACGATTCCCCTGGCTGCTGGGTTATGTGGCTCAAGTCATCAGCATCCGGTGGCCGCACATAAGTGCCTTGGAAGTTGTTAAGAAATGCATCTTCCAAATCCTCCCAACTGCCAACGGAATCTGCTGGCAAGCTATTCAGCCAATGTTGAGCTGGTCCTTTGAGTTTTAGTGGGAGGTACTTGATGGCATGTAGATCATCACCGCGACCCATGTGGATGTGAAGGAGGAAGTCCTCAATCCATACAGCGGGATCTGTTGTGCCGTCGTATGATTCGATGTTTACGAGTTTGAAACCCTCCAGGAATTCATGATTCATAACTTCATCAGTGAAGCATAGGGGGTGTGCGGCGCCTCTGTGCCGGGCTATATCCCGATGTAGTTCGTATGAGTCTTGTCTGATGTATTCGGCCCAGCCAGATTTACACTTGGTGTATCCGACGTGACGATCATCATCCCGTGTGGGCGCACGTGTTCGTGTCCCGTATATTGACCTTGTGATTTTTGCCTTGTTATCCAAGATGTCTCGCAGATCCTCTATGTTGCCCCAGGCCTTAGTATCTTTGATTGAGTGGCGACGAGGTGCGGACTAAACTTTAGGCTGAAACGCCTCTCTGGCTCGGCCGCGTAGTGGCTGGTCAGCCGCATCGTACATGGGTGAATGAGGCTTCAATGCTTCCTCCTCGAGGTGGGGTAGGAACCTGCGTTGGGGTAACTCTTGGACGGGCGCTCGAATTCGTGCTCCTGGGCCGCAAGGACTTCGGTCCATCTGTCTGCTAGCAAGTCTTGATCAGCTTGAAGCTGTTGCTGTTTCTTTTTCAGGCTACTTGTGGTGGCCATAAGCCAGCACTTGAAGCGGTCTTGCTCGACGGGGTCCTCAGACATGATAAACTCGTCGTCGCCGAGGCTCGCCTTGTCTTCGGAGAGAGGCATGTAATTGTCCTCCTCCGGTTCTCCATCTGCTACCCGCTCTGGGGGACTAGCTTGTCCGTCCTCTAGCTCTACACCGTTCTGGAGGGGATTGTTGTTGTCTTCGGCGCTATCCGGAGTATTATTATCTCCTGTGCCGGTATCACTGCTCTTGCTGTGGTGGGACTTAGAGCAGCGCCGCTGACGTCGGCGCTTGGCTTGCTTTTTGGAGGTGTCATCCTCCGCTTTATCGTCCCCATTGGCTTCTTTGGGGGTGTCCACCATGTATATATCATATGAGGAGGTGGCGGTCCAGTGCCCTGAGGGTGGTGGATCATGTTCGTCTCTGGCTTCGTCATCCATACTGTCGAAGTCTTCGGAGCCAAATTCGAGCATGTCGGTTAAGTCGTCGACAGTGGCTACTAAGTGGGTGGTGGGTGGGCAGCGGATTTCCTCGTCGCCTGCATCCCATTCTAGCCGGACATAGTTCGGCCAAGGTTCTCCTGACAGGGAGAGAGACCTTAATGAATTGAGCATATCCTCGAAGGGTGAGTGCTGAAATATGTCCGTGGAGGTGAACTCCATGATTGGCGCCCAGTCGGACTCGACAGGCACGGATATGAGCGGCTCGGAGTCCGTGACCATGGATGAATCTAGTGGTTTGGTGACACGGCTCTCGTAAGGGGTAAAGTCAGTATCCGGCTCTATCGCCACTGAGAGTGCGGCCTCCATGGCGGGGTCCATCCATCCGCTCTCGGATGGCGCGACTTTCTCCGGATTGATGGACGGAGTAGCTATGGATGCGATCTCCCGAATACTGTCCGACGGCAGAGTTACATCATGCTCGTCAAGATTGTACGGCGTGTCCGACATGGGCTCAAATCCGTCGAAGATCAAGTCTCCGTGGATGTCGGTCGTGTAGTTCAAGTTTCCAAATCTGACCTAATGGCCAGGGATGTAGCTCTCAATCTGCTCCAAATGGCCAAGCGAATTGGCCCGCAGTGCAAAGCCGCCGAATATGAAGATCTGTCCGGGGAGGAAAGCCTCACCCTAGACCGCATCGCTAGCGATGATCGAAGGAACCATCGAGCCTTATGGTGATGACACAGTGGAACTCTCAATGAAAGCACCAATGTCGGTGTCAAAACCGGCAGATCTCGGGTAGGGGGTCCCGAACTGTGCGTCTAAGGCGGATGGTAACAGGAGGCAGGGGACACGATGTTTTACCCAGGTTCGGGCCCTCTTGATAGAGGTAAAACCCTACGTCCTGCTTGATTGTTCTTGATGATATGAGTATTACAAGAGTAGATCCACCATGAGATCAGATAGGCTAAACCCTAGAAGCTACCCTATGGTATGATTGTATGTTATCCTACGGACTAAACCCTCCGGTTTATATAGACACCGGAGGGGGCTAGGGTTACACAGAGTTGGTTATAAGGGAGGATATCTACATATCCGTATTGCCAATCTTGCCTTCCACGCCAAGGAAAGTCCCATCCGGACACGAGACGAAGTCTTCAATCTTGTATCTTCATAGTCCAACAGTCCGGCCAAAGTATATAGCCCGGCTGTCTGGAGACCCCTTAATACAGGACTCCCTCAATTTACTTTACTATCTTTATCAGATCTCACTTTTGCAAGTGACCATGAAGGGATTGACAACCCCTTTATCGCGTTGGTTGCAAGGTTCTTGATTGTTTGTGCAGGTACTAGGTGACTTGTGTGTTGTATCCTACTAGATTGATACCTTGGTTCTCAAAAACTGAGGGATATACTTACGTTACTTTGTTGCATCACCCTTTCCTCTTCAAGGGAAAACCAATGCATGCTCAAGAGGTAGCAGCTGTTTGGCTCAATTCTGCAATGCGATGTTCAATAGTTGTGGGTGTATTCTTTTATTGTATACCATGTGAGAAATAAATATAATTATGTTGTACTAAATACATGAGAAACAAATACAATTGCTATATTTCCAAGTTGTTAAACATGCTTGGTTTGGTTAACTGTCTGATCTTCTATTAGGAGTATGTTATATTGTGCAATGTGGTGCTCAGTTAATGTTTGGTTCATTTGTTGTGGTGTTTAGCTAACTGCTTGGTTCAACTCTACACTGCGATGTCCAATTATCGTGGGTAGAATTTTGTATTGTTGTGCATGTGAGGAATAAATCGAATTTGGTTGCACTTAATACATGAGAAACATATACAAGTGATATATTTCCTAGTTCTTAATCATGCTTGGTTTGGATAAATGGGTTTTCCATGTGGCTTGAATTAATCTGATGAATCTACAATGTGCTTATTTTTCATCAACATATTTTACTAATAGCATGAGAACTCTTACTTAACCTGATGACTAACTAGTTTATATGTGTTGCAGGGAAACAATGGGAAGCACTGAGGTTTACAATCGAGGTTAGCATGTGCATGGACCGTTGTCTAATAGCACATTATTGGGCAATTGCGGGAACCATTCTAATATTTAGGTTTTTAACAATTTGGTCTTGCACATGTAGGTCCTACTATTAGAGGTTTTGACCCACTGTTTGACCCTTTTTGCATATGGGGAAATGAGTTGTCCATGACTATTTGTCAAGTCAAGAAACTCAGAAATATTGTTAGGATAAAGAAATTAGCGACAAAAAAACAAAAAGATTTTTGTGTGCACAATGAAGAAGACATCAGTTCACTACAGGATGGTACTAACTATTATACCTTTCCTTTTTTATTCGCTTGCCCAATTTCCAATATAGAGAAGATATTTATGCACATCCTTGTTTTCAGGCCTTTCCAAAGCAGCTCACTGATGATTACCTCTCAAACCACCTGTATGGTCAGGAGGCGAGGAAGGTATTCATACAACACCCACGGTTCAATATTGAAATGCTCTTGAAGAGGACGAAGGATGGACGGTCAATCATCCACAGGCACTGGCCTAAAGTTACAAAGACCTTCAACATCAATGAAGACTCAATATTCACCTTCTGCTTCAGCAGTTTTCCAGATAAGATACATCTGTCTATGTACCGTCTATGATGCTAATTTCAAAAGGTTATAGATGTTGCATGTGAAACTTGGTCCTGGTGTAGTTGTGTAATGGGGTAGCTGAGTGCTGAAGCTATATGATGGTGTACTCTGATGTATTTCAATTATGAAAATAAAATATATTGTGTGCTTAATATGAAATGTTAATTAGATTAATAAATGGATTATGAATAATCGGATAATTAGCCTTCTAATTGGGTTTTGCTATTGCAAACGATTATTGAAAAAATACCATGGGCGATGACCTCAGGCAACGCACACAGTTTCTAGGAATAAACCATGTTGGATTAGTGAACAATCACACATGAATTTCTCTTGAAAAAAATTATGTTACGCCACCTTGCGCAAATGTTTACCACATAAAAACTGTGTGTGATGGACAGTCTTTGCCACACAGTTTCTTCTATGGACCATGTGTGATGCATTCAATAACGCAAATGATTTAACGGGAAAAATTGTGTGTGATGTACCTGTGAACGGAAATGTTTTTCTTGGAGCGACTGTGTGGGATGTACATACGAACAGAAATGTTTAGTGGGACTGACTGTGTGGGATGTACTTGCAAACGGAAACAATTTCATCGTATAATTGTATTTTTTTAGCTCTACTGTACATATTTCCATATTTGAGCGCTCATCGGTTGCACACGACCTCATTTTGCCGAGCGTGTGTGCCAAGAGGGCATATCCCCAAAGGTTTTTGGGTCGTGTGGGAAGGACCCCCCTATCGCCCACACTCACTTGGCGACGGTTCCAAATGCCGTCGCGAAAAGGGGTTAAAAACCATTTGTATAGGACCAACGCGTACTAGTGGTTGTGAGCATGTGCATCTTGTGGAGGAGAATTCAAAGTTGAAGGAGCAACATGAGAAAGGCCTTGTGTCTTGCATACAAGGTGAGAAGAACCTTAACGAACTTTTGAGCAATCAAAAGGAAGTTGTGGGCAAGGAGGGAATTGGGTTTGCACCCAAGTCCAAGAATAAGAAGAAGAATGACAAGGCCAAATGACCTCCTCCTCTCAAGCAAACTTTTGTGAAGGAGGGAGAGGGTGCTTCTAAGGAGAAGAATAACAATGTGAAGGGTGGTGGTGTCAAGAACGGCAATGCCACTCCTTCCAACAAAGCCAGCGACTTTAACCCTTCTTATGTGTTATGTCGCGCTAGTGATGGGCATGTTTATGACAAATTTGTTGGTTCTTCTTATGAGTACATTGAATGGTCTGCTTGGGTTCCTAAGACCCTTATTACTAGCATCAAAGGACCCGTTACAAAATGGGTACCTAAAACCAAGCATTGATCTCTTGTAGGTGTTTGCTTCCGGTGGGGGATCATGGTTGCTCGATAGTGGAGCCACAAATCATATGACCGGAAGCAAGGACTTGGTGGTGGACGTGCACAAGGTTTCATCTATGCCCACCAATGTCAAGTGGGGTGATGCCTCATCTTCTAAGGTATTGGGTCTTGGCAAGGTTGTCACTTCTTATGATCTCATGATTGAGAAAGTCATGGTTGTTGAGTCCCTTGCATACAACTTACTTTCCGTTCGTCAACTTGCACTCATGGGCTTTGTCACTTTCTTTGATATTAATACTGTGGCCCTCTTGTGGAGCAAGACTCTTAAAGTTGCCTTTGTTGGGCATGTAGAGAATGGTCTTTATGTGATTAACTTCTCGGAGCAACCCACTAAGACCGTGACATGCCTAATGGCTAAAGTTGACGTGGGATGGCTTAGGCATCACCATTTAGCCCACGTCAATATGAGATCTTTGCAAAGTCTTCTCAAGGGGGACCATGTCCGTGGACTAACAAATGTTAGTTTTGGCAAAGATCGTGCTTGTAGTGCTTGTATTGAAGGAAAGCTACATGAGAAGGCTCATCCTCCCATGACTATCATCTACTCGAAGAGGCCCTTGGAGCTCCTTCACATGGATCTCTTTGGGCCTCCATCCTTTGATAATCTTGGGGGTATAAAGTATTGCTTGGTGATTGTGGATGATTATTCAAGATACACTTGGGTATATTTCTTCAAGAGGAAGAGTGAGACCCAACAAACCACCATCGACTTTGCAAATGAAGCTCAACGTGAACACAATGCAAAGATCTTGACAATAAGAAGTGACAACGGCACCGAGTCCAATAACTACACCTTGGATGAGTTTCTTAGTGATGAGGGGATCAAGCATCAATATTCTGCAGCATACACCCCTCAACAAAATGATGTAGCGGAGAGGAAGAACCGGACTTTGATGGATGTGGCAAGAACCATGATGGCGGAGTTCAACTCTCCTTACAACTTTTGGGCCGAAGCCATCAACATCGCTTCTCATTCATCCAGTCAGCTCTATCTCCGCAAAGGCTTGAACAAGACTCCATATGAGATACTCACCGGCAACAAGCCCAACCTCAAGTACTTCCGAGTGTTCGGTTGTAAGTGTTTCATTCTCAAGAAAGGTGTGTGTTTGTCTAAATTTGAGGTAGAGCTCATGAGGGCATATTTGTTGGTTATGCTACAAACTCTAATATTTATCGTGTCCTCAACAAGTCCGTGGGACTCATTGAGGAGACGTGTAACATGGATTTTGATGAGAATAACGGCTCCCAAGTGGAGCAAAGTGGTACTTGTGATGTAGGTGATGAAATTCCTCCCCAGGCCATAAGAAGAATGGGTGTTGGTCATATCCTACCCATTGAGGAACCCCTTGTGGCCGAAGGAGAAGGACAATGTTCCACTCAAGTGGAACCATCACCAACCCAAGACCCACACGCTTCCTAAGAACAAAGTGAACGCCCTCAACCAAATGAACAAGATCAAGGGCAAGATCAACCTCAACATGGTGGTGATCCACCAAGTGATGCCCAAGGTCAAGTTGTTACCACCGAGCTTGTTCAAGATCAAGAGCAAGCTCAAGATCAACAACAAGGTCAAGACGACGCTCAAGATGATCAAGTTACCGCTCCTCAACTCTCTCTTGAGGAGGAATTGGAGCGCCGTGCCGCCAAGATTGCGTCCAAGCTCACTACCAAAGATCATCTCATGACGAATATGCTTGGAAGCTTAAGAAAGGGGATAAGCACTCGTAGACAATTAGCATACTATTGTGAACATCACCCATTCGTTTCTTGTGTTGAACCCCAAAAGGTTTATGAGGCGCTCGAGGATCCGGATTGGCTTAATGCCATTCATGAAGAACTCAACCACTTCGAGCACAACAAGGTGTGGAAATTGGTGCCAAGGCTAAACGAGAACCATAATGTTATTGGAACAAAGTGGATATTCAAGAACAAGCAAGATGCTCATGGGATTATCGTTCACAACAAGGCTCGTTTGGTAGCACAAGCCTACTGCCAAGTTGAGGGTATCGACTACAATGAAACCTTTGCTCTTGTTGCTCGCCTTGAATCTATTTGTTTGTTGATTGCTTATGCTTCTCATCATAACTTCAAGTTGCAACAAATGGATGTGAAGAGTGCTTTTCTTAATGGTCCTATTAATGAGTTGGTGTATGTCAAACAACCACCAGGGTTTGAGGATCCCAAGTTCCCCAATCATGTGTACCAACTCGATAAGGCACTCTATAGCCTTAAACAAGCCCTACGTTGTCCATGGGAACGACACCTATGGGATCACTGGGATCCCTTCTATGGTCAGCGGGCGTGGGGTCGTGAGAAGAGCAGGTTTAGGAGCTAGCACACGGATCGTTTACCCAGGTTCGGGCCACGAGGATGCATAAAACCCTAGTCCTGCTTTGGTGGATGTATTGAGTGTTCTTGAGCTTTTTGAACTAGCTATGGTGGCTGTCCTGTTCCAAAAAGCCGAATCCCTCTCCTCGTTGCCTCGGGCCTCCTTCTATAGGAAAAAGGGGTTGCCACAGTGGCACACAGGAGGTGGAAAGGCCTACACTGCGCGAGCTTATCACACGGAATTACGGGACAAAGTGCATTAAATGTGCTATGTAGGTGTCCATTAGCTTTATCGGGGACGGGAACGAGGCACGTCCCGTCCGTCGCCGCTCCGCCTCGCTTCGACACGCGCCCAGGCTAGCAATGCATGCAGCGCCATGTAGGAAGGCAAGCAGCTGAGGTGGCGTGGTGGTAGGGCCTTCATGAAGATCTGCATGCCGCCACGCGGGTGCTTGCTGATTTGGCCTAGAAGCTGCATGTTGCCACGTAGGTGCCTACCTAGCTGGTTGGGCTAGCAGCTGCATGTGAAAAGCGGCAGAGTATTAGCTGGTGCGGGCCTGGCAGTGGCCCTGCGGATGCCCTCGGCAGGGGTCTTGCCGTGGCGTTGCTGTCATCCCCGGCAAGGGTCTTGCTGGGGGTCTTGTGGATTTCCTCGGCTAGGATCCTGTCGAGGGTCGTCGTCTTCTGGTCCTCATCTTAACTCATATGTTTATGATCTTGACGAAGATTTGCATGCCACCAGAGAGGCGCCTCCCGAGCGTTGGTTCCAACGCAGTTGTTGATAGCGTTCGGAACCTTTGGGCTCAAGGGTGGCTCGCTCTGCTGGTGTTGGGCAAGTTGCCCTAGCAACGCTCTTGCCAGGGTGCGGGGGCCCGCCTCAGCAAGGATCTTGCCGAGGGAGTCCACCTCAGCCTCTTGCCCTCCTGCGCTTCTAGTCTTGGCGTCACCTTGGTTGTCTTGTGCTTCGGCTTATCTCCGGCTTCCCTGCTCTGCCCTGCTAAGTGTGGCCACGGCGCGTGGCTTTGACTGCCTGTGCGCAAGTAAAGGGGTCATAGGAGAGCCCCTACTTTTGTACACCGACAGGAGCCCCCGGGCCTGGGCCACACATAAGTGCGATGCGTTATTGGGCCAGGCCCAAAACGGTGCGCGGGCAGTCGGGGCGGGATTTTACCGCAGTAATTTTTCGTCCGCTGCGGTTCCCCACGACCCGCATTGAACGCGCGACATGTAGGGTCATGCGTGATGTGGGGGTCATGTGAGGGTGGTTCCCGCATGGATGCGTCACATCATGGTTAATAGGAGAGGAGGCGGCCCGCGCCTTCCCCATAAAAAGAGGAATAA